>NC_069662.1:138510293-138812793 GCF_027244095.1 Hemicordylus capensis | reverse complement strand
ACTAGCCCAGTGAGTGTCCTTGGCAATTGTCATGAACGGTAAAGTGAAATTCAAAGTTTCCAAGTACTACCACACTGCTTTAGTGAGCAGACAAATGATTTCAAGGTAAAATAAGAAGTTCTGGTAAGAACTAATCAGTCTACTTCTTTATAAAGTTAATTGATAATTACCAATTTCTGCCTCAAACATTCATGAGTCCACCATTTTGAATTGGGGTGGATGACCTCATCACAAACTACACCGTTGAGGTGTCCTTACATGTCCCTGCAACTGTACTAAATTTGTTCCAAATCAGTTCCTACTTGCACTTAAAATGTTCGCACATTACCATCTTGAATTCAGGTGGATTACTTAATCACAAACTACGCCATTGAGGTGTTCCTATGTGTCACTCACTACAACTGTAGCAAATTTGGTTCAAATTGGTTAGGAGGTTCACAAATTAGCCCACTTGCTCCCCAAAAGTTGTCATGGCTCAGACCTCTGAGTCAGAAGAGTCAGAGGAGGAACGGAAGGACTTGGTTGGGACTGCAGGCTCAGAGGCACAGCAGCAGGATTTGGCTGGGAGAACAGACTCTGGAGCTGGGCTGGAACGGCAGCATACAGAGGAGTCTGGGCAGCTGGCAGACATGAGGGCTCAAGAGGCTGATCAGGAGGAAGCTGGAATTTCACCTCTGTTAAGAAGGCGTCCCAAGAGAAAGGCTCAGTGGGAGACACGCAGGCGCAAGATATCACAGGAGAGGAAATAGAAGTACTGAGTCAGGAAAGCCTGACTGGCTGCCGGTTATCTTGAGCCCTATATTAAGCAGACTGCTGTTAATATTAAGCAGACAGCACTATATTAAGCAGACAGCACAGATTGCTGTTAGCAACTTTCACTTACCGCAGACCATGTTCATAGTTATAATTCTTCAACTTTTAGTGTTCCAGCCTGCCCTTGTTCTGTTCATTCCTTGCTCTGTTGTCCCTTGTTCTGTTCATTCCTTGCTCTGTTGTTTTTTCAGTTATTACTCAGTTATTGTAGAGTGGGGTACCTAGTTTAGTTCAAGGGACTTTATTTTGTTTACTACTATTTTTCTTTGGGAGTCCTGTTCGCTTTCATTCATGCAGCTTCGCTGCTACTCTTATTTCCAGACTTTCTGTTTAACTCACAGAAGTAGATCTAAAGGGGCTGTAAATCCTGTCGGGTTAGCCAAGCCAACAGATTTATGACAAAATCGTCATGAACTATGCCATTGAGGTGTCCCTATATGTCCCTACAACAGTACCAAATTTGGTTCAAATTGGTCCAGGCTTTGCAAAGTTGATAGAGGGACACACACACACACACACACACACACAAAGCCGGGTGATCTCATAAACTTACTTATGAGTATTATCTTACTTATGAGTAAATTGCTGCAGCTTAAAAACTGGTTTTTGAGAGGCTGGGATTATTTATTCTTCCTATGGGGTACAAAATATATTATTATAGATCCTAATAACAGCAGCTGTATAAATTCAACTACTGTATAGCAACTCAACTGCAAAATGCTTATTTGCAGAAAAGAGTACATCTTGGGAAAGCATAAGTGAAGGTGGTTAGCTTGACTTGCTGATAACCAGGGACAGCTAACTGGCACAGCATGGGCCATAGCTAGACTGAGTTCCTTGATTCAGTCTGCCTTCCTACAATCTCTTGGTCATTTCATATGCGGAAACACGTATTTTCAAGTTGTATGAACCAGAGATATTGCACACTTCAACATTACATCACTCTCAAATGCCATATGCAACATGTATATATTTGTAAAGAACACTATCCCAGAGTGCCCCATAGCTATAGCACTCTATATTGGGGTGGCCATTGTGGTGGGGAATGAGAGAAGTTGTAGTTCAACCGCATCCATGAACTCAAGCTTAAGAACCCCCAATTCAGTAGATGGAAGCAGCTAACCACTTGTAAGGGGTTCCGTTTGTCTGGAAAAATACATCCCTGATGCCTGGCTGATCGTCTAGAGAACAGAGTGGCCCCTGAGACTACAGATGTCAGCCACAACTCTGCTCTATATTATAAACTGTGAATATTGTCTTTTGGTCTGTCTAGTCTACACACTGCTCCTACTCACAGAATATTTCACTATACCACATACAAGCCAGTAAAAAAAAAAAATAGTATTGAAAAGGTCCCATTCTCTCATGGATTACAGGGCTAATTGTGAACAAAAGATGCAGAAAGGCAGTATATCATCTGACCATCCAGCAACATTGCCTGCAGCAACCAAGGTGGTATAACTGCCGCCGGGAAAGGCTCTAAATCATAGTTTCACCACAAATAAAGTTTGATCTCCAGTCTCCCAAACTTACTATAAAATTTAAAAAAAAACCTCAAAAGGAGGCAAATATTTTGAGTAAAAAGTATCTCTGCATCATTATACAATGCTTAATATTTTCTTTTGTTGTTGTTGTTACTTTGAACTTGTTTCCAAACAGCAAATGTCATCTTAGCCCAAATGACAAGAATGCACGACAGTCAAGTATCTCAAACAGTTCCAAGAGTCGTAAATATTATTGGATTTTTATAACCTCCACAGCAGTTTGTCTCAGAATAAAAATCTTTTGCTCAACCACACTTCTTGAAAAATTATTTCAGCATACACTACAAAATTACAACTTGGTTCTAGCTAGATTCCAGCGTTTTCAATAGAAACCATTTGGCTAACATCTATTTTCCTGAAGAAAAACATTTGGCTAACATCTATTTTCCTGAAGAAAAACATGTAATGAAGTTGCAACATTTTTAAAGGTTTTTGGTTTTTTCCTGGGAGGACTTCAGTGTTTCCCAAGTCCTCACTCAAGACAACTGAAAACCTTGATTGTTAGGTTGGTTTCCAAACAAACATTCATTTCGGGCAGTTTAATTTGTTCAGTTTTAGTTTGACTGATGCAAAGCAGGTAAGGCAACAGTCCAGTTTCCTGGATCAATGTCTATGCATCACAAGCCCAAAAAGCGACCTCGCAAAGGGGCTAAATACAATTAGAATAAATGGCAGTATCATACAAAACCTTCCAATTCAAGAAGCTGACAGAGCAAACTGATGCTCAAGTGCACCAACAGGATCAGAACTAGGTGAAAAGAAGCAATCTCCTGAAGCTCTAGCAAAGGAGCCGGTTCTGCCCTCTGGTGGGCAAGTGCCCACAGAGCAAACCCTCCAGGTACATATTTCACCGATGCTTGTTTCATTGGTTCACAGCTTGATACACATGTACGATTCAATACAGATTAAACTACTGACAATGACAAACAAATTCCGTCTCAAAAGTTTAAAGGGAACAAATTCTTGACTTTTGGAGATGGGGGGAGGGGGAAACCATACATAAACCTGTGTTCAGTGATATCAGGGACGATCTAGATACTAGTATAAATCAGTATTCAGTGCTATCAAGGACAATCAGCACACTAACATGTGCAACAGTGCCCACGGTCCTTTTTAAAAACAAAAAACAAAACTATTTTGAGAGACAGAGAATGGTCAGAATTACTAGAGATTAGAGTTGCAACCCTGTCACATCAGAGAAAACAGGAATTTGCCAATGGCTTCTGTGGGAACAGGATTCCACCCCAAAAATCCTCATTCTAGTTCAGGTCTAGCCCCCTGCTGCTCAAAGCTTAAATAATTTTCCTCTCAACCTATTAAGGCTCACGGTGTGAAGAAATCAATAGCACTTCAATGAATACGTATCAGCTATTTTACCATGACAGCCTGTGCCACTGTGGTGGTAGACATAATTAAACTTGTTACATTTATATGTATAAGTGCTAAATGACTGCATTGGATGCAGAACAACTGTGCCGTCTCAAACGGCTTCGCTACCACTGATCAGTTAGCAAGATAAAAACCCTGTTAAATGACCACAGAGTCTTCCAATGGGAAAACGCTAATCAAGTACTAAAGCTTATCACTTGGTGATACCAACTGCCAATTGGTCACAGGATGATCTTCTGACAGACAGTAAAGGTTGTGCCATGGAGTCGGTGTCGACTCATGGAGACCACAGAGTCATGTGGTTTTCTTTGGTAGAATACAGGAGGGGTTTACCATTGCCTCCTCCTGCGCAGTGTGAGATGATGCCCTAGCATCTTCCCTTATCGCTGCTGCCCAATATAGGCATTTCCCATAGTCTAGGAAACATACCAGCGGGGATTTGAACCAGAAACCTCTTGTTCCTGAGGCAAGTTATTTCTCCGCTGCACCATTAGGAGGCAACAAAACAGTATCTTCTTCAGGGGCGTAGCTATAATTGAGCGAAAGGGTTCAAAGAACACGGGCCCCAGTTCCTGAGGGCCCTCCAGCTCCATCCCTCCCTATTATCTTCATTATCTCCCTCACTCTGGGAGGCAACCAGAGAAAGGGATGAACACGGGCCCCCTCTCCCCTAGCTACGCCCCTGATCTTCTTGATTATTCCCTTGGCTTCACTTAATTTATTATTTATTTATCATATTTTTATACTGCCTGATAGATACATCTCTAGGCAGCGTACCAAGTTAAAGACAATATAAAAAGTCACTGATTAAAATTCACAAAGCACAATAAAAACGATAATGTATTCATTCTCAGCACACCTGACATGTAACAATTCTCAAACGTATTAGTATACATTGTCCCGTTTTCTGTATCCCTTCCCCAGACTTTCTAGATGCATTTGAGAGACAATGGATGGTTGGTCCAGCAGAGTGCCACAGAGGTTTTGTTGTTGTTATTGTTGTTGTTACATTTATATCCCGCTCTTCCTCCAAGGAGCCCAGAGCAGTGTACGACATACTTAAGTTTCTCTTCCACAACAACCCTGTGAAGTAGGTTAGGCTGAGAGAGAAGTGACTGGCCCAGAGTCACCGCTCTTTGCACCCATCAACAATTCCATAACCCAAAACTTCAGCACAGATAAAAGAGAATGTTGTATTACTTCTTATTTAGAATTTGTTCACAGGACCAAATCCAAGGATAATTCATTAAAAGCTCAGGACTAGTAAAGAATGTGGCAATAGCTATTGTAACAGATATTTCATGGAACTTGCTGCGTTTTGTTAAGAATGGGAGCAGTGCTCCACAAAACAAGGAAGCCTGTATTTGTCATTATCATACTGTCCATCCCCAGATCAGGCGAAACAACTAGAGTAATAAACTCACAAAGGGAGTTGTTGAGCCAGCAGCAGAAACTGGGCGAAACCCAACACTTACCTTCATCTCAGTTCCATGGCCCAATTTAAACATGACACAAGCCAGGTGAGAAAATCATATATGAATGAGGCCCTAAATGGACCCATACTACATCTCATTTAAAATGGTCACCTTGTTTTCGTGTGCAGCATTAATCTATAGACCAATTTGGTGATGCATGAGTATGCCAACATTCATGGGTAGCAGTCCAATTTAAACGAAATACAAAGGATATGCGTCACTGCATTTTAATTTTTTTTCCCCTTCCAGGATCACTTTTAAACCAGCCCTAAGAACTGTTGCACCAGTCCGTAAGAGTTCAGAACAACAGATTAAAAACTTGACATTATGCTGGTACTATGAAGTGTAGTATCTTGATTTGTCAAATAAGATCTTACATTGGTTCACTAGCCAATTTTCCCCACATCTAGATTTCTTTTAAAACTCCTCATCGTATCAGTAGTAGTAGTAATTTATTTATTGTTCCATTTCTATACCACTTTTCATTAAAATAATCTCAAAGCAGTTTACAATATAATACACAATTAAAATACAAATTAAAAGTTCAAATATATATATATATATATATATATATATATATATATATATATATAAAAGTAACATACAGAACACAAAGAAGGAGAAGTTAAAAAAATTGTTTTCTAAAACTATGATGGAGGCTGAGGAGTGGATGCTCTGTATGGGTACTTTGCGTATTATATTAACAAGAACCTCCCTTTGGGAAGGAGAGCTGGCCTTGGAGAGCTTCACCAAGAATTGTTAAGCAGGCTCCATCAGAACACTCTTGTCCCTCTACATAAGAACAGCCCTGCTGGATCAGGCTATCTAGTCCAGCATCCTGTTTCACACAGTGACCCCCAGATACATCTGAGAAGCCCACAGGCAAGAGGTGAGGGCATGCCCCCTCTCTTGCTGTTGCTCCCCTGCAATTGGTATTGAGAAGCATCATGCCTCTGAGGCTGGAGGTGGTCTATAGCCATCAGACTAGCAGCCATTGAGTAGCCATTGATAGACCTGTCCTCCATGAATGTCTCTAAGTCCCTTTTAAAGCCATCCAAGCTAGTGGCCATCACCATATCCCTTGACAAAGAATTCCATAGATTAATTATGTTCTTTGTGGGAAAGTACTTCCTTGTGTTGGTCCTAAATTTCCCAGCTTTCAGTTTCATGGAATGACCCCTGGTTTTAGTATTGTGAGAAAGGGAGAAAAAAAATTGTCTCTGACCACGCTCTCTACCCCATGCATAATTTTATACATCTCTATCATGTCTTCCCATAGTCATCTCTTTTCCAAACTAAAAAACCCCTGATGCTGTAGCCTTGACTCATAAGGAAGGTGCTCCAGGCCACTGATCATCTTGATTGCCTTCTAATGCATCTTTTCCAGTTCTACAATATCTCTTCTGAGATATGGTCACCAGAACAGTATGCAGTACTCCAAATGTGGCTGCACCATAGATTTGTATAAGGGCATTATAATATTAGCATTTTTATTTTCAATCCCCTTCCTACTGATCCCTAGCATGGAATGTAACCACCTTGGGATTGCTTTAATGAAAGGCGGTATATAAATTTAACAATCAATCAATCAATCAATTTGCCTTTTTCACAGCTGCCATGCACTGAGTCAACACTGTCAACAAGCTGTCCATCATGATCCCCAGATCTCAATCCTGGTCAGATCTCTCTCCTGGTCTCCAGGTCCCCTGGTCAGATGGACCCCATCAGTGTATATGTTATGTTGGGGTTTTTTGCTCCAATATACATCACTTTATACTTGGTTACATTGAACCCCATTTGCCATTTTGTCACCCACTCACCCACTTTGGAGAGATCCTTTTGGAGTTTAGTGTCATCTGCAAATCTGACCACCTTGCTGCTTACCCCAACTTCTAGATCATTTATGAATAAGTTAAAGAACACTGGTCGCAGTACAGATTTCTCAGGGACTCCACTTCCTACTTCCCTCCATTTAGAAAATTGTCCATTTATACCTACCTTCTGTTTCCTGTCCTTCAACCAGTTACCAATCCACACATGAACCTGTCCCCTTATCCCATGACTGCTAAGTTTCCTCAAGAACCTTTGGTGGGGAACTTTGTCAAAACCTTTTGGAAGTCCAAGTAGACTATGAGGTGATTCTCATGATTGCCAAAGTATGGGCTAAGGGAGCCTAGCCCGCTTTTTGGCAATTGTGTGCTGCAACGGGAGCGGCATGGCTCCTGGCAGCAAACCTCGCTAATTCCCCCTCCCCTTAGCCAAGGTTAACAGAGCGAGAGCTCCATTAACCTCGGCATTTTGCTCATGTGTTGCCACGGCATGTGGTGACACACAAGTAGACCCCCGACCGGGAGACTGCTTGCTCGGGGGTCTCTCCAGGATGCCCCGCACTCTTGTGCGGTGATCCTGGAAATTCCAAGGGCCATGCGGCCCCCGATCCCTGCGGCCCCCGATCCCTGCGGCCCCTGCCGGCTCTGTGGCCACCCAGGCCTGCCTGGTGAGTGTCTGCGGGGAGAGCAGGCTAAGCCCCTTACGTTAGCCCTGCTAACCCCCTTACGGCAAGTCTCACTGATCATGAGTCTCAACCGGATCACCTTTATCCACATGCCTGCTGACACTCAATGAACTCCAAAAGGTTAGTGAGGCAAGACCTGCCTTTGCAAAAGCCGTGCTGGTTCTCCTTCAGCAAGGCCTTTTCTTCTATATGCTTAACAATTTTGTCCTTAAGTATGCTTTCCATCAATTTACTTGGCACAGAAGTTAAGCTAACTGGGCTGTAGTTTCCCAGATCCCCCCTAGAACCCTGTTTGAAAATTATAGTTACATTAGCTACTTTCCAGTCCTTCAGTACAGAGATTGATTGTAGGGACAAGTTACATTTGTTTGCTAGGAGATCAACAATTTCACATTTGAGTTCCTTCAGAACTCTTGGGTGGGTGCCATCTGGCCCTGGCAATTTGTTAATTTTTAGTTTTTCAAGACAGTTTAGAACATCCTCTCTCGTCACCTCAAACTGGCCCAGTTCTTCAGCCTCTAAACCTGAGAAGCTGAGTTCCAGAGAGAATATATGGTCAGTAAACTCTGCCGTGAAGACAGACGCAAAGAACTCATTCAGTTTCTCTGCAATCTTCTTATCCTCCTTAATAATCCCTTTCATACTCTCATCATCTGCCTGCCTGGCAGGTTTTCTGCATCTGATATATTTAAAGAAGTTTTTGTTATTCCCCTTGACACTTCTAGCTATATGTTCCTCAAACTCACTTTTTTCATCCCTTATTGACACTTTGCATTTCTTTTGCCAGTGTTTATGTTCCTTTCTGTTCTCTTCATTTGGGAAGGACTTCTATTTTCTGCAGGAATAAATGAATAAGCTGTTGTATATGTACATTCTATGTATATTTTAAATTTCAGTGAGCATCTTGACATGAGCACACTCGCAGGAAGCAGTAACTATTTTGTACATAAGACTAAAACAACTCAAGTACCTAAGCTGAATATATTAACAGATACCACATAGAATATTAACATATACCAGATATCAACCACCACATAATTACAAGATCAAATAATACTGGCCATGCCACCAGCAGTTCATTCACCTGTTCATCCTCCAGTATGATATATACCACCGCAACACTTTTCCGCTTTGTACATAGGACAATCCAATCAGTTTCTAAGCAAAAGCAGAACTCATTTAGATCTTAAGCAAGACCAGGGATTTCTCTGCCATGGCAGGTGTTATACGAGCACAGCAAAGCATGGAAGATGACATGATCACTAATTAATATGGCTGGGGATCAGCACTAGGGGGGGTGTGTGTGTGTGTGTGTGTGTGTGTGTGTGTCTATTTGGACTGTGCTTAGAAATATGCTGGAGACATTCTATATCTTTTGCATTTTGTAGCCTTTTGGTACCACTGACTACATTTTTGCTTCTTCCGTTTCTCTTCATAGATCTATCCGCCAACTGAGTAACACACACTTCATGCCTCTGATGAAGTAGCCTCTAGTCCAAAAAACTTGTTCCACAACAAATCTGTTACTTGTTAAGATGCCACACGTCTTTGTTGTTTTTGCTGCAACAGACTACCACAGATACCCCTCTGGAATATACCAGGGGGTACAATAACCTTTTGCATGCACACCACCCCCAACAGGGAGAACAAACCCAAAGAGAGAACATACCCTTTGATCTGGCCTGCTGCAAACCCCTCCTATACTTCTTGCTTTCCACCCCCTGCTCTGTCAATGGCAGGAAATGAAAGGACAGGAAAAAAATATTCCTCTGAGTGGAATTTGAAACCTTTTACAACTCCTCAAGTGTGTGTGTGTGAGGGGGGGAGATTACATATTTACACCACTTAGTACCATTCTTGTTTGCAGTATTATAAAGAAAGGAAGCAGGAAGGAAGAAATAGGCTCCAGTTATAGCTTTGACAATGAACCATCTTTTCACATAAAGGAGAGAGAAGAAAAGCACAGAATAGAGCCTAATAAAAGAGCTGGATGTAACGGACAGAGGATTAAAAGCCCATTCTCACTTCACTTCTCAGGCACATGAGGGAAGAACTCCCCACTGTCAATGCGGTGGGGGCAGTGCCTCTGCCTTCAGCTCAGATGGAGCAAAGGGTGTGATTGTACCCAAATGAAACTCGAGAGCATTGTTTTATAGATGCACATTTTAACATTTCACACTTAAGATTCCTAGTGCAAACCAGGTGGTTAAACTCATCCGTTTATAATAATAGCCGCAAAACAAGCAGATTCTTTTTTTAATGGAACATTTCCCAACAAGCAGAAAAACAAAGCTTCATCTTGTGAACTTTCTCTTTGTCACACTGCTGTTAAAGGAATGGAGGGGAGGGGAGGAAGTTGGCAACTCCAGGTATAAGATATGATTCTTCTGTCTGTTTTAAATGCATCGGGACTGAGTGGCAGCGGGGTTCATAAGCACTGCTGAAGAAACAGAGAACACAAGGGAAGGAAGCCACCTGCAGCTTGGACTTTCTTTCTAAAACTGTATTTACATGCAATGATACATGCAAGACAAGATGCTAAATTCCTTTTTGTTGCTCCGCTCATCGATCTTTCCTTCACCAAACAGCAAACACTGCCAAGAAACAGACTCACACTGCATCTTTTAGAGCTTTTCAGCAGACAGAAATTCAACTGGTGCCTCTTTACCCCCTTACTGTAGCAATGGTGACAAAAGTTACAGCAATTCTAGAGATGTTGAAAGGCATGGGGAACATCTGTTTTTATGGAAGTTGGGAAGACCTTGATTAACCTGCGTAAGACTTCCACAAAATCCACTCAGAACCAGAATCAAAAAGATGGATGGGACCCTGAAGGCCATATAATTCAACTCCATGTAGGTAAGGGGCAGTATTTTCCACACACTAATCCACATCACTCTACACAACACATCCCTTGAGATGAAACTCCATCTTCCAGAAAAGAGTTTGCCAGAAACAGAGGGAAAGTACAGTTCTCCATGCAAGAGGTGCCTTCATGATTCTAGCTATTGTCCATGTCCAATGAAACAATTATCATAGCTTCAAACCCACCAGCCACGACACACCTCAGAGCTTGGAAACAGCATGTTGGAGGTTAGCAAGTGAGGATTTAACTGTGTCACACACAAACCTGCCTATAATTCACAATGTCTGGCCAGGAAACATTTCTCCCAGTCAGGAGCTGACCGATTACCCAGCAGTATGGGGAAGGAACCCCCATACCAGGTGTGTAGCTATAATTGAGTGAATGGGTTCAAGGAACCAGGGCCCCCCAGCTCCTGAGGGGGCCCCAGCTCCACCCTTCTCTATTTTCTTCATTATTTCTCTCACTCTGAGGTGGCGTTGGAGAGAGGGGTGAACACAGCCTCCTCTCCTCTAGCTATGCCCGTACATACTCAAAGGCAACCTCCAGGACTGAACCTCAGCAAGGAATCAGTTCTCTACACTCTCCACCCCTGCCTGAGGCAGGATCCACAAAACTTCCAAAACCTATGTGACTGATTGAGGCTGCAATCCTATGCACACTTACCGGACAGTAAATCCTACCAAACTTAATAGAACTTACCCCTGATTCTATATGCACAGGCTAGGCTCTCAGTTGCAATTCTTCTATACAGTCTTACCTGGGAGAAAGCCCCACTGAACTCAATAATAGGGCTTACTGCTGAGCAGGCATGTATAGGATTGCAGGGCACCTCCATAATCCAGATTATAAATCACCCGGATGAGGAGAGGAGTCGCTTCCCATTGTGGGGAAGCAGAGAAGAAGGTGTCCATGACAACCCCTTCACTCCAACCCCAGCCCCTCCTTTGCTGGGCGCCTCGGGGGCACTTGGCTTAACTTTCTGCCAGTCTCGTCGTCTCCCCTGCATTTCCCGTCCAGACTCCTGCACTCTCCTTACCATGACTTTGCTTCGGCTTCAGGGCTCCGATTAGCTGTAACCGGTCAGCAAAACACTGCAAAAGTAAAAGCACTCCAGCCGCCGCTACACGGGCTCCCCAGATCCTCGCCATAACGCCTGCCGGGCTGCCCTTCCTTCCCGACTCTCGCTGGCTCTCTGTGCGCCGCCGCGCTAGGCAAGGCAAAAGCGCGCAGGGAAGACTCGTAGCCCGCCGCACGCACCCCCTCTCCACTTTAAATCCTGGGTGGAGGAAAGTCACTTTTTATTCCGCTCCGATTTCATGGAGAGCAGGAGAGGCGCCTGCGTATTATCCCAGTCCCAAATGCAGCTCGCACAGCCAAAATAGCGATCTCAGTCCTGCAAGGATGCGTGTCGGCTGCGCATGTGTGTGTGCGCACAAGCGAAACCGAAATCCGGATCGCCTGCGAAGTGCCAAACTGCAGCGGAGCGAACAGGAAAGGAAGGAAAGTGCGGAAGACCCCACTATAAACTCCCACCTTGTTTGCCTATCTCGGGAAGATTTCAGTGAAGGGGAGGAGGAGGGGCGCTTCACGGTTGGTTTCTCTCTTCTCAACCCAACTGAATTAAAAAATCAAATCAAACAAAAAGCACCACCCTGGGAGTGTCTCTGCCGCACTCACCCCGCCCGCCCCCCGCCAAAAAGCGTGGGTTTCTGCGGTGCGATCCAGCCGAGCAAGCCAACGGGCAGGTCTAGCGATCTCAGAGGCCAAACAAGCTGCCTCTTCCTGTGTGAGGATGGGACGGGATGGACTGGGGGCCGGAGCGAAGGAGGGGTCTTTCTCCCACAACCGGCCGATCCCAATTGCCCTCGCGCGGCGGTGGAGAAAACCGGGCTGCCGCGGGGTCTAAGATGTGGAGCATCGGCTGCCTAATGAAAAGCAAAGCCCCCGCTCCCCACCCCCAGCAAAAAAGAAATGGAGAGAGAGAGAGAGAGCGAACTCCTTCACGCGGACACCCAGAGAGGCAACTTGCAAGCCATCCCCGAGGTGGTCTCTTGCTGCCGCTCAGCTACTGCTGCTGCTGCTGAAGGGGAGGGCGAAGGGGCGCCTTGACAAGCTGGATGGGAAATAAAGAGTTTGCTGCTGGCGGCGCAGGCGGTGCGAGTGCCGCCGCCGCTACTTCTCGCGCTCCTCCTCTGCCAGCCGACTCTTTGCACTCGGGCACTGTGTGCAGACAAGCTCAAGGGGCGGCCCCCTCTCCCTCTCCCACCTTCCTCTGCCGGAAGCGAGCTGCCCCAGCCCCCAGCCGATGCACTTCCCCGAGAAACGAAGACCAGAAGCAGCAGGAACCTCGCCGCGCCTTCCTCCTCCTCCGAGCCGGGAGCGGCGGCGTGAAGGCGATCAGTTCCCGAGCGCCGCTGGGCTTCTCCGTTTTGTCCCCCAGCAGAGCCTGATCACATGCATCGCTCCCTTCCAGCCCGCTCGGAATGAAGAGGAGAGAGAGCCCGAGCGCGAGGCACCGTGCCTGCTGCTGCGGCCGCCCCACTGCGTGCAAGGGACGGCGGCCGGGCTGGCGGGCTCGCCCGAGGCACCGAGCTGGCTCCCCAAAACAAACACACGCGGCAGAAGGAGACACCGGCG
The DNA here is from genome assembly GCF_027244095.1 of Hemicordylus capensis. Lineage (NCBI taxonomy): Eukaryota > Metazoa > Chordata > Lepidosauria > Squamata > Cordylidae > Hemicordylus > Hemicordylus capensis. The sequence continues at coordinate 138,799,554 of NC_069662.1, read as the reverse complement.
GCGATAAGGCGGCGCGCAGCAGCCACAGAGGGGAGGGGAGGGGAGGAGCGAATCATGTCCCAACCGGATTTGTGAGTGGTTGAGAGGATAAAAAGTATTTTGAGGAGCTGCAAATGTCCCCAGGAAATCCCAGTCCCGGCCAAGTCTGTCTTACTTGGGTGGTGGTGGTGGTGGTTGCTGACTGATGCTGCTGAGGTTGTCGTCTCGCCGTCGAAAGTGCAAGGAAGAGTTTAATTTGGCAGAATTTGGACACACACACCCTTTTGTTTTTGCTCATGGGGAATTTTTCGCGTTCAACAGCTTGGCGACTGGAATGAGGGGGCCCTCGGAAAATTAGCAGTGAACCAAGAGGAGGGCAATAAAGGACAGTCGAGCGAGTCCCCAAGATCGCTGTGCCAGAGTGCGCGTGCCTCTGTTTCGCGCGCACATGGCAAAAATGTTGCTCTGAATGGCTGGTCACCTGCCCCATCAACAGCACCTTACACCCCTTTCAAACTTTTTCACTGTGGGCTTCACTGGTGCGCATGGGAAATCATGCAGATAAGCATTTCCAGTGTGCCCAGTGCAATGCTGGACTGGTGAAAAGTTTCTGGTCCTTTGCAGCGGTGGTGTGAACAATCCACCACGACGAACAACATGCTGGCACAGGGATGACACCTAGGGGTAGCCCAGCATTGTGGGTGCACTGCTCCCCACAAATGTTTCCTGCTCCCCTTTTGCATATGAACCAAATTGGGTACAGTTGTAGGGACACCTCAACGGCTTAGTTTGTGATGGTGTCATCCAGCCCAGTTCAAGATGCATTAATGTTTGAGGCACAAGTGGGCTAACTTGTGAACCGCCTAACCCAGTGGTTCTCAAACTGGGAGGCTCCAAATGTTACTGAACTACAACACCCATCAGCCCCAGCTACAATTTACCAATATCAACCACAGCTGTAGGGACACATAGGAAAGCCTCAATGGTGTAGTAGTTTGTAATGATGTCATCCACCCTATTCAATATGTCGGACGCATGAACAGTTGCGGCGCAAGTGGGCTAACTTGTGGACCCAATTTGTGTCTGACCAATTTGAACCAAATTTGCTACATTTGTTGTGAGTGACACATAGGGACACCTCAGTGGCATAGTTTGTAATGATGTCATCCACCCTATTCAAGATGGTGGATGTGTGAACATTTGAGTTGCAAGTGGGCTAATTTGTGGACCGCCTAACCGATTTGGACCAAATTTTGTGCAGCTGTAAGGACACATAGGACACCTCAACAATGCAGTTTGTGATGATGTCATCCATTCCCATTCAAGATGGTGGACACATGAACATTTGAGGCACAAGTGGGCTAACTTGTGAACTGCCTAAACAATCGGCACCAAATTTAATCCAGTTGTAGAGATAGTGAAAAGAAAGCAAGGAGATTAGTTCTTACCAGAACTTCTTGTTTTTAGTTCCACAAAGAAGTCTTATTCACTCCCTCCTCTGCCCCAGAACAAGCAGGAAAAGTCAGTGCCAGTTGGGAAATGTAGGAGACTCCTTCAGCCTCCCAGGAGCCTGGCCAACCTAGTTTCCTTCCTAGTCAAGAATTAGGGTGGGTGAGACCATGTGTGCAGAGGGGTGCATATTTCAGCTGCTTGACCTCTCCCTCGCCCATTCTTTCCTGCCACATGGTCTTGGACAGGAAGAGAAAACTAGCCTGGAAAGCAGACTTTTTGGATTAGGGAAAATTTGGCCTAATCCACAGTATTTTCTAAGAGGAATTTGGCCCATTTTCTGAATGAGTTTGAAAATGTCAAGGAAGCAATCATTGACAGTTCCAGAGCTTTTTATGAAACAAAATCCAAAGAAAAGCAGCATTCAACACAAGACGTGTCCTCATCATGGGTATTGAAAAAAGTTGCCAACATATCTTGATCAGAAGAAAATTGTAGATAGATTTGCTTCTTGTCACAACAGGTATATTCTACTTCATTAATAAGCTAACTAACAATGTTAATTACTTTACCTCTATAAGTATTTAATGTATAGCAAAATTCTCATTTCCCTAATAATATTCTTTGCTATACTTCTGCTCCCCCAAACTAGTTGTTCTAGAGTTTTCCCCATGCTCACATTTAGCCTCCCATGGCTGAGCAAAAGATTCAGTGCATTAACATTCACATGCAAGGAACCAATAGATTATGCTTCCATGTACGGTTTAATGTATTGTAATAAATCTTCAAGGCTCAGGGATTGAAGCAGTGCCAGTATTCCACATTAGCAAAAACTGCATGTAACAAAATATGGTCAAGTATTTATACTCACCAGTGGCCAGCTACTCCACAGCATAGCAGATGGAGTGGGAGAAAAAGCAAGGCTCTTCCATGGGCCTGTCTGGCCCAGCTACCATCTGGCCTTTTTCCTCTTGGACTCCCTCAAGCACTAACCAAACTGTTTAAGGAGGGGAAGGACAGAAACCCTGTTAGGCAGTTATTCATCCTGAATTTCATTAATTGATTCTCTTCTTTTACTCCCCTTTCCTTCCTAAGTGTGTCATGTCTTCAGAATGTAAGCCTGAAGCAAAGGATTGCTTTATTTCTAAGTTTTGCAGAACACCTAGCAAATTTTGTCTTGATGATGATGATGATGATGATGATGATGAGCCATTAACCACTTGTTAGTATGTAGGAAAACATTTATTGCAGGTATTGTTGATCTTGGTCTTACTCACTTTCTTTTAACCCACAGGTTTTCAAACTTGGATCCCTAGATTGATTTATTTAAAATATTTATATACCACCCAAAACTTGCGTCTTAGACTACAGTTCCCATCATCCCCAGCTACAATGACCTTCAGCCACAATAGTCCTTACAGCTGGGGACGATAGGCATTGTAGTCCAACAACATCTGTTTGTTTAAACAGGGTTGTGGAGCACATTCAGATGAATGTCCCTTCATGTGATTAAAGCACATCCTAGTGACATTAAGGTGGGCACATTCTCAGCACATCCCTACCCTAAACACAGGTGCCAGTGGACACTTATCCAAACTGGATTACTAGGACTGCACAAAGCAGCCCTCATTCAGTTCAGGAGCTGTCTTCAATTCAGTTCAGGGCTGTTGACTGATGAAGCGGTTATATTCAGGTAGAAATAATTCAGCCGCATCACCAGCCCCGAAAATACTGTCTTCTCCCCCGAGCTGCTTTACTTACAGAGATAAGAGAGATGTAAATGCTTCAATGCAGCTTATATTTGAAAAGGACTGTTGGAAGAGAGGTTATTTCCTCTTTCTGCAGTCCTGGAGAAATTGCAAGGCCTTTTGGGAATCACAGAGGTCATTCACACAATCAAAAACTGTGTTCTACCTGAATTTGGGAGCTGTGTGTGCTCCCAATTTTCAGTTATGTGGAAGCAAGGTAAGAGGAAAACCTAGGTAGAAGTGATTGTGTGAAAGCAAGGTAGGAGGAAAAGCTACCCAGGTTTTCCTCCTACCTTGCTTCACACAATCACTTCTACCTGGGTTTCTCTCTTCCCTTGCTTCCACACAACCAAAAATTGGGAGCACACACAGCTCCCAAACCTGGGTAGAACACCATTTTCAATTGGGGCTATTCACACAATTAGCAAAAATCGGGCTAGGAGAGCCTAGCCCAATCTTTGCTAATTGTAAGAACCACTGTGCTCGGCTGCGAGCCCGGTGGTTCTTGAGTGGCTAACCCGCTCAAGTAGCCTGCCCCTTCGCCTGGGTTTGCAGAGTGAGCGCTCCGCAAACCCAGGCTATTGGATCGTGAGTAGTCATGGCCTGGCTCCGCACTGCGGCTGCTCACGAGGAAACCCTCGGACGGGAGGCAAAAAGCCACCTCCTGGCTCCGGTGGTCTCGCCAGCATGCCCTAAGCGCTCGCGCGGGGCATGCTGGAGCTTGTGGGGGCCATTCGGCCCCCGCTCCCCCCAGCCCCCGCCGGCTCCGTCATGGAGCTGGCAATCGTGTGGGCAGCCGATCCAGCCGCCCAGGGCTTCTGAGCGATCGTCTGCGGGGAGAGCGGGCTTAGCCTGCTCTCCCCCCAGTTTTGCCAAAATTGGGTCTCATGGATCGTGAGACCCGCCTCATTGTTTGAATGACTTCATGGTCTTTTCAGAGGCTATTGCTTCATGAGAGGAAATCTCTTCCTGTCTTTGGGTCAAACCAACCGGATGGCAATATGAAAACTTACGGCTCATTGTCAGTGAACTGGGAAAGGGGCCTGCCAATGGCCAAACAATAACTCTAGCACAATAAATTGGTAATTATGCAATCAATATTTGGGTATGGCTTGTTTGGCAAGGTCAGTATAGTCTGTGCCAGCACCAAAAGACACTTTTATGTCATGTTGCATCCTTTGGCCCAAAATCACTGCTACAAGTGTCCTCATAGTACATTTATCTTGTAGTGAAGCCTCCTGCACATTTAGTGAAATGTGAATGCTTCCGTTTTTATTGGGCTCTGTTGATGGAACTGCCTCTGGGGTGTTTGGTCAGCACCCCCAGTTTGGGGGAATGTGAGGAATTTAGCTCAAAAGGGGAGGCAGTTCCAAGCAGTTTTAATTTGTGCAAGTGTCTGGACTCAAGAAAATCAGCTTGAGAGAGAGTTTTTAATTAACAAGAAGGAGTTTATTGAAAGAAAAATAAATAAAAGCAATAAGACTAAGTTACTAGGTGGCCCTAATGTAAAGGCAATACATATATGTTTAAAAATAGACTATAGTAAGGCACATTTAGCTTGAAGTTACAAATTATGTGTAAATTCCCAGGTGGGCTAGAGAGAATTACTTTAAGATAGAGGGGTAAGGTTTCAGAAATAAGAGAAAGGGGTAGATTCAGCCCTGAAGGAGCCGGGAAAGAGGCTATATCACCTGTCCTCACAAAAATCTGACTCGGGCAGCTGGAGACTAGCATCCATCCGGGGAGGTAAAGTGGGGAGCAGGAGAGTTGAGGGCTTAGTGGGGTTTGCGGAAAGATAGATGCCCACAAGATAAGTGTCTCAGAGGACTCAGCTCCCTACCCCTGCTAGGGATGCTGTCTGGAAAGGCACACATACTGATCCAGGTAGTGATTTCAGCTCGGGTGGCCCCAATGGAGATGGGGAATACTTGTAGCAGTGGAGTCTCCAGTAGGATGGAAAGGGGAACACACGATGTTCTGCAGTGGGAGTCTCCAGTGATAGATACAGGTGAGCATGAAGATGTTTTGCAGTTGGAGTCCCGAGTTGGAAGAACAAGGGAGCACACTGGGTCATAGGGTTAGGGATATTTATATCCCAAAACATTCCTTGGGGGCACCTTGCTTCTGTCATGCTGTGCTGAATAGGGGAGACCAGACAGACTTTTTTTGAATGCATTGTTTCTGATCGTCCTTCCTGAGTAGGAAGGTGTGTGAATCTCCTATTGTATGCAAGGCTGATTGTAATGAAAATCAGAGTATGCAGGTGCGTCAAAGAATATCCTGTGTTAGGACTGACTCTCCCAATAATTCTATCAAACGTTTCAGTGGGCACCTTTTCAAAGTTATGCCACTGACTCATCCCTATTGTGAGAGAGTCTGCTGCTGCACTTGTCTTATCTGCCTTCCCTTCCTGGTATTGTTGCTTCATTAGCATCAGGTGTTATCTCTCTTACAAGAGGATGAGAGGAGTTTAGAGTTCATCCTAAATCCAAAATGACCTTGGATGCCAGATTTTGCAATCACTAGTTCTGGAGTCTGCTTAGCCGGGCCCCCACATGGGGGGGGGGGCATGAAGCTAATCCCCTTTGCAATTTGTGTTACTTGCAGCCCAAATCTAGGGGCAACCAGTCCACTGCCAACTCAGTGACTTGTATAACATAAACAGGCAGCTCACATTGCCGTGCAGCTTCTGAGCCTAGCAAAAGTACAATCTCCAAGCCTGGAGATGCAGCTGTAAACAGGGAGGCTTCTATGAGCCAGGCAGAATAAGCTCAGTCAGTAACAGTTCAATAAACACTCACATAAATGCTTTAGCTGCTTTTGTGTAACATCTGAAACCACTCTCAGGATGTACCCATTCACATCTTTAATCACACCCTCCAGAAGTTCTCATGGCCAATACTAATTGGCCAATACTAGTGCCAATATTAACTGGCACTAATAGAAGCTTCCCTCATAGGGCAAATAGCAGCCACGGTGGTCTTAGACTTCCTGGCTCATTGCCCCCTGGCAGAGGGCTAAAGCCCACCTCTCCACATGCCATGATTCTAGTCTGGAACATCTACATTCACAGCTATTAACTGAGATCAAGGCAAGTATGTCAGCCCTAATAGTAGGCTTAATGTCATGTGGCCTAGTTTCCAAGGGTCCTTTCTGAAGTCAAGGCCCTCCAGCTGCAGTTGGACTACAACTCCCATCTTCCCTGACTATTGGCCACTGTAGCTGGAGATGATGGGAATCTTATCCATTCAACAGCTGGAGGGCCAACGTTGGTCACCACAAATGAAGCTACTGGAAATGCTTTTGTGTGGCAACTACTCTATATAATAGACACAATAATGTATGAGAGCTGCTTGCACACATTATGTTCAGCACTTGTACAATGAGTGTACAGTGTATACAGGAACAGAGCTGTACACAGGTACAGTCATTCACATGCTATGCTGAATGCAGGTACAGAAGTACACTTTCTATCTGTACCATGCATTTGAAGGGCCTATATCTAGGTTTACTTTTATAATGAATACAGTTAAGGCTATGTCTGAACCAGGCTATAGATTACCTTGATTGATGTGGAACAAGCAATCAACATCTGCATTGTCCATTCCTAGCAAGCAATAGTTCACATGGTCAGAGTGACCCAGTGATGGGCAGATGTTACATGTTAAAAGCACCCCTTGACTCCTCTTCCACCCAGAAGCAATTCTAGAGGCTCCCGTGTGCTAGCTATAATGTAAGAATAATCCTTCATTTCACTGTTGAGAGCCAATGCTAAAGTACTTCATTCACTTCTCTGCTTTGGAGAATATCATCCTTCGTAATTAATAAGATCATTCACCTTTCAAATTATAATTCTATAAATAGGGCCACAGTGCTTCAGATGCAGCAAGTAAACAGTTAATGCGTGATGCAAAGCAAATTAGATTCTTTTAAAAATCAAAGTGAGGTTTTAAAGTTGCATCAACTGTTATAATTGTTTTACCCTTTCATAGGTTGCTTTCTGCTGCACCAGTGCAGGAGTTATACAGTAGATGTCTTAGCCTCTGTTCTGCTTTAATAGATTTCTTTAGCTATTCACTGTGCAATCAAAGATGGATTTTTTATTTATGGATTTGGATTTTTATCCAAAGGGGCACTGTGGACTGCAGTGTATTTGGAATGAAAACAAATGCTAAACATTCCATGTAATCACAATGCAATTCAGACCTCAGAGCACAGGGACTACAAAGAGAACACAGAAATGTGAAGCTCTGAAACGGCAAATTCCTCAGCAGGTTTAAAAAAAAAAAACCTACACAAATCCAATCTGCTTAAACTGATTACTAACCCCATTGCTAACAGAAAGATCATGCAACACTTTTGGAAGATGCTGGGGCTCTGCTGAGGTTCCATGCAGAGAAAATCTACACATTCTCTGCATACCTTTATCTTCTATAGTTCCACTTTCAACCACACTGACCCCAGTACCCAAAACTGTCAAACTGTCACTTGGTTTCTATTCATGCAGTCAACAACACCTGGGTCTATTTATTCTTCCTTCGCCTTTAAATTGTCTTCTTGTTATCATTAAACAATCCCCTTATTGTTCATTTAAATATGCATATTAATTTAAAACAAACAAAGCATGAAGTTATATTTTTCATTGAAAAGGAACGTGAAATTTCTGCATCCTGGGATTCTCCTTTAGTTCTGTCATGTAATCCTGACTATTTTGCCAGTAGATCTGGGAAAAGAGGGCAGCTGTTCTGCTTCTGAAGCCTCTTTGGTCTGTTAGCGCAACATTAGCAGATTTATCTTTTCAAAACTGGGATTCTAGAAAGTGGGAGGTAATTGGCTTGATATGTTTGAAGAACACCTGCTGTGTTAATTATCTGCCTACTTCTCCTTGAGAATGAGAAGATGAATGAGATAAGACATGCAAAAGCTTTATGGGCACAGTATAAGATTCAGATTATTTGATATTAAATCAGTCACATTGTGAGTTCAAGAGTGAGCTCAGTGCCTGTTACAGAAATTAAGACACCTTTTTTGAAGGATGTCAAAGAGTTTCATTACACTGAAGCACAAAAATAATCTTGCTGCAGGTCCAAGAATATGCACTGCCCCATTTTCATGGCAAGAGTCTTCCGTGGGTGCAGAATTAAGGAGGGGTGGACTAAGATTCAGGACCCTCCCCATAGTAGCCTTTTGTCCACACGGTGGAAATTTGCAGCATATCCTCACTTTGAATTAAATTGCTGTTTCAGAGGGAGGGGCTGGGGTGAAAATGGCACCAGGGGTCCCCTCCTTGCCCTGCACCACATTCCCCAGTCAGATCAGGGGCGCAACTCATTTTGAAACATATTTCTGGTCCACTTCCATGTGGGTTTAATATAACATACAATATAATTGTATTAGGGCCAAACAACAAATAATTTCAGTTTAACAATCTGGGGGCTTCCCTGGGTGTACTTCTCTGTTTGTTTCTAGGTATACGTTCCTGGCCACTGCCTCAGCCTGAGAAACCAAAGAGCATTTTGGATCCAGAAGCACTCCCAAGCTACATACTTGCTCCTTCTGGGAGAGTGTAACCCTATCCAGAACAGGCAGATCTAAACCATCTCTCAACTTTAAGATTCAACTTTAGTTTGTTATCCCTCATCCAGCCCATTATTACCTCCAGGCAGGGGTTTAGGGAAGTTGTGCCATTCCCTGATGAGGTTGATATGGAGAAATAGGTAGTGGTGTCATTGGCATATTGATAACATCTGGCACCAAATCTCCTGATGATCTCTCCCAGAGGTGTCATGTAAATGTTAAAAAGCATTGGAGACAGTATGGAACCTTGCAGAACTCCATACAATAACTTTTGCTTTGTAGAGCAACAGTCTCCAAGTGATACCAAGTGGAATCTACCCAAGAAGTAGAACCACTGTAAAACAGTGCCAACCAGTCCCAATTCCCTCAGGTGACCCAGATGGTTTCTATAGTCAACAGTATCAAAAACCACCAAGAGATCCAGAAGGATCAACAGGGTCACACTCCCTCTGTCAGTACCTAATTGGAGATCACTGATCAGGCCAACAAGGCAGTCTGAACACCATAGCCCGCTCGAAAGCCAGTTTGAAATGAGTCTACATAATCTGTCTTCTCCAAGATTGCTTGGAGCTGAGAGGCCACCACTTGCTCAATCACCTTGCCCAACCATGGAAGACTGGAGACAGGTCTATAATTGTCTAACTCAAAGGGATCCAAAGCAGACTTCTTCAAATATGGTCTAATGATAGCTTCCTTAAGGCAAGAAAGTATCCTGCCCTCCATCAGAGAAGCATAATATTTGCCAAACCCTCTCTGATAGTACATTTGTCAGATGAAATAAGCCAAGTTGGGCAAGGGTCAAGAGAACAGGTGGTAGGATGTACAGTCCGAAGCAGATTGTCCACATCCTCAGGAGCCACAAACTGTTAGTATACATGATTATTTAAACACTGTAGTTATTTAAGTGTACATTTCCCCAAAATTTATGTATTCTTTTAGTAAGCTTTCTAGGATGTACATGTGGGGCAAAATATACATTTATTTGACTGCTATTAATGCTACTTTATTCAAGAATGAATGAATTAATGAATGAATGAAGTTATTATTACTTTGAGCATTTTTTTTGTAAAACAGTAGTATTTATATGAAATAATACTGTAAGTGCCCCTCAAGGTCTGTTCCAAAGGTCCTTATCTTCTGCCTTGGTCAAGTCACAGTTTCTCAGACTCAGTTCTCCATATGTAAAATGGACCTAATGTCACGAAGGTGATGTCACTGCAGATGCACCAAGATTACCCAAGAAAAAATGAGCACAATACTTTGGTTTCCAGATGTTGAGAAATAATTTCTGAATACAAGCTGCTGTGATGGAGATTGTCTTTGAAGGATGTCCTTGATATCTTCCTCTGCATTTTTCTTTTATGGTCAGCTTGGATTACATACAGCACCTTAGATCATTTTCAACAAATGGCCTAGGGATAAATTTCTACTACCTGATAATTTGGCCCCAATTTCCTATCTCCCTTCATTGCCTCCTGCTGCTTTGCCTCTTGGGATCATCAATCATCATGTGGGAAGAAAGGAGAAATAGTTGCCTGTAGTTCTTCCATTACACTGCCTCAGTAACTTCAGCATCTGCTTGTGTCCAGTAGCTTTTCTTTTTATAGTGTCCTTTAGCACTTTGAGATCTTCCCATTCTATGACAGCTTTTTAACATTTTGAATTGTATTCGTATTTAGCTTTTATTTCTTTCCTCTCTAACAAATTGTCAGATATCTTTCAGGCTTCTGAAGTTCACATCCCTTGACATAAAAACTTGCATTCCTGTGGTGAGCAGTTTCCTTAGAACAAATTCTAAGGCAGGCCAGAGAAAGTAGCTGATCTTTCTACCTCTACTGTGTCACAAGACTCAGACTTATTTCAGGCTGAATTGCCTGAAGAGATGGCTCCTGTCCTTGTTTTATAGCTGCTTCCCTCATACACAATGGGATCTTATGTAGATTTAACTAAAGGTTTATTCAGCAACAACTCCATTTTTCTCCTTCTCCTTTCCCTTTCTGACTCCACCCACACACTCTCTACAGGATCCCTACTGGGACAAATGTCCAAACAACTAAATACAAAAGGTTACTGGACATATTACATCCCTCCTCTTTATAACAACCAAAAGTTGAATTAATTTAAAATCTAGTGACAAAGTCTTGAAGTCTTTTAGGTCATCTCCTGGCATGCAGACTTCTCCTAAGTCTTGGGTTCTCTGGCACCGGAGCTTTGTTCTTCTGGATTGTCCATCACTTTAATCAGCCTCAACTTCAAGGTCAAAACTGAAGGCAAGATCAAATTCAACTTCTCTCTTGAGATCAGACTCCCTTCTCTCATCTCATAGTGTGCATCTGGAAAGTCTCAAACTGTTCCATTTCTTTCAATCATCCAATAGGACAGAATGTCCTTGGATTACTTTATTTGTTTTGGTCCAGAATACTTGGAACATCCCGATAAACACGTTATAAGGTGGGAATACTTGACCAAAGTCCCCCACCTGAAATGTTCACTGTTTTGCACCCCATTTCTGATCTAAACACCATCTAATTTTTTGTTGCTTCTCCCTTACCCAATCACGCATCTCTGCATCCTCGGGGTGAGTTAGCAGGGAAAGCCCTATCAGTTGTTGCCATTGGATAAGTTTGGTGGAAGCTTTTGTTACCAGACAAGCTGTGTTTCGGGTTAGCACAGAAAGCACCCCTCTTTGTGCATGGGACTGTGGGATCACATTCTCCATTTTGAATGTTTCAGTTCATGGGTTTGTGAACTTTTCACCTGTCTGGGTTTAGCAAGACCCATAGCTGGTCACCAAGCATGAGTAAAGCATAGGGGAAGACATCCGCAGGTAAGGATAGCAAACACCAAATGGGCCACCCCTGTCTTTCACAAAAGAGAAGGCACTAACTGGAGAGCAGACTAGACTTCAAAAGGTGAACTAATTAAGGAAGGAATCCTCCCTTCAACTAGAGATAATGGTAGAGCACTCCTTAGGAGTCACACAAGATAAGCGGTGCATTTCCTAACCCATCTTTGAATTAACAAATAGCTGGCAAGGATTTAGGGAAATGGGTGCATCAAAACTGGGGAGGTATATCTTATGCCCCTAGGTATTCTGCTCTTCAGATATGCAATCCAGAACAGCTCTATTCTACTGAAGTAACATATTTTGCATAACCACCTTTCCATTGTTAGCCAAGATCCATTCAATCAGATTATGCTCAAGTAGCTATGAGCTTCTTTGTCCATGGAATTTGCTACCCTCTGGGTAGACAGCATGGGTTGCAAACTGCCTCCAGGCATGTTTTGGGGTATATGTACCCCCAGTCAAAACACAACCCCAGAATCCATTTGGATGGACTCTCAAAGTGAGTGGTAGCTTTTGCTCTCTGCCCCTTTTCTTCCCTGTCTCGCTGCTCTTCCCATGAGGAGACCAGCAAGTGCAATGAATGCACCACCAGACAGAGGATAGGTAAACTAACCCCTTGCCTTTCTGATAAGTCTCCACTCCCCCTTCTTCCTCCCTCCTTCCCCACCTTGAAAAACTTTCCTCAGCAAGCCTTAAGCCTGGCCCTGGTATAAGCACCTTAGCAAGGCTGGTCTACCTTCAATTTGGACTTTAAGCTAAATTACTGTCAACAAGATTCATGCTCAGAACCTTACCTAAGATTGTATTGCCTTATCTAACGTACGTTTGCCTTCCTGTACCCCATTTATCCTTAATAAAACTTTTAAACTGCATTTCTGTCTCCTTGTCCTTTTCCAAAACTCAAAACTTGCTCAAATGGATACTGAACCCAAACTGCTCCCTCCAGCCAAGCTAATGCCGCATACTCAGCCTAGTTGGAGTGTCTAGCCAGCATTCCAGGGCAGTTCTGATAACACTTCACATCCTCTCTGTAGTTTAAAAGGTGATTTTCCTGTAGTAGAATGAGGAATAGTTTGATAAGCAAATAAGAGTTTCATGGATTGCCTCTTTCCAGGGTTGTTGCGTCGTACCCAGTTGTAATTTCCCCCCCAGTAATCTATTCACTCTTTCCACTAAGCCATTCCTTCAAGGATAGTACAAGGAAAGAGTCTTGTGTTTTATCCCATGGTTATGCAGCAAGTATTGCTCCATTTCAAATGAGGTAAACTGTGTCCCATTGTCAGTCACTAGTTCTTTAGGAAGACCTTCCCTCGCAAAAATTCCAGCCATGAACAGGATCACCTTGTTTGTAGTAATGTTGTCAGCAAATGAAACTTCTGGCCACCTGGAATAGTAATCCACCATCACTATAACAAATCTTTGTTTGTTTTGTGAGTTGGTTATCAAAAGGCCCCATTATAGCAAGTTTTTCCTAGGGACCAATGGGATACTCTACTGGAGTCAAGAGAGTGGTAAAAGTCTTCTGTGGCTTATCAGATACAGCATAAGCCATACAGTGCCAGATTACATTTTCAATGTGTTTGTCCATACCAGTAGTAGTAGTAGTAGTAGTAGTAGTAGTAGTACTTTATTACAGCCAACAGCCAACTCAATACAACAAAATAACACACACAACAGTACATGACACATCAGAAACATCAAGAGAAACTGCAATAAAAACAGTACAGTAAAAGTATCATATATGAAGAATTTTGTCTAGATAAAATCAGATGACCCTCCTACTATACTATGCCCGCATCTAGCCTCTCAATATGTCTTCTGCAGAGTTTACTTGCAATACAAAGAAACTTGGCTACTTTTGTCGAGATGAAATCATCCAAGTCTGCAAGTAAAAACTCCACCTTCTCCTGACCTGAGGTCAATCTACAACCTCTTAAAAGGGGAAAAATTAATTCTGTTCTTAGCTCCTTATAGAAACAACAATTCAACAACACATGTTCAGTAGATTCAACATCTCCTGCATGGCACGGGCACAATCTCAGGGGATAAGGGATTTTCAGAAATCGCCCTTCCAGGACGGCTGAAGGAAGGGCAGTGTTTGTCCATACCTGGCTTTCTCTGATTTGCCTTTTAGTTAAGCCCATGCCAGAAGACCTTTGTGGGCAATTTTGATCACTTTTGCTTGTAAGGAAGTTGGCACCACCAAACGATCAGTCCCGAGCCCCAGCTCATTGAGAAGAGATAGCTCACTTGCTACGTGCATGTATAGTTGAAGATGTTCAGGTACCTTGTTTTTCAACGGCCATCCATGAGTAATGTAAGGTTTAAGTTCAGCAAGCACTTGATCAGCACTGAGGTCCACTTTCCATAAGACATGGTCACTCCATGGGTAAAGGTAAAGTGTGCCGTCAAGTCGATTTAGATTCCTGGCGCCCACAGAGCCCTGTGGTTTTCTTTGGTAGAATACAGGAGGGGTTTACCACTGCCACCTCCTGCACAGTATGGGATGATGCCTTTTAGTATCTCCCTGTATTGCTGCTGCCTGATATAGTACCAGTGGGTGAAGATATTTGCCCAATTACTACTCCTTCATCCTTATCTTCTGGGATCTCCTCTTGGCCTGGAAGTGGAAATCAAGATAAACAATCTGCAGTTGTATTCTGAAGACCTGGAAGATATTCCACCTGGAAATCAAAATCCATAAGCCTGATGATCCATTTAGCTATCTTGGGGTTGCTCAACTTGATCCCTGAGTAGTAAATAAAGTAGATAGGGGTTTATGGTTTGACCATAAAGTGAATTTTCTGCCCCACAAGTAAGTCCTGAAGTGCCTCAGTGCCCAGGAACATGCTAAAACATCTTTTCCAGTGACATAATACGTCTTCTCTGAAGCAGTAAGCATTCTGGAAGCAAAGGCAACTGTAACTTCCCTGTCCCCTTTTTGCGGAATCAAGTCAGCACAGGGGTAATGAAGACTGTGTAATTGTGAGAACTCTTGAACAGAGGAATTTGATGATAGGCCAAAGACAAGTCCAAAGTTGTGAACATTGAGGCCTCTTTCAGAGTAAGCAGCGTTTCATTGATATTGAATAATGGATGACAATCCACTACCGTGTTGAAGTTTGCATCTCTTAAATCCATATGCATTCAAAGTGTACCATTTGATTTCCACACAAGAACAATAGCAGAGACCCATTCTGATGAATGAACAGGTTCTATGATGCTTGGTTGCCAGATTGGCTTTTTTAAAGCCAAATTTTGGGTTAAGGCCCATTTGACCCACGAGTATACCCCTCAGGTTCTCAGCTGTAATCTTAAGAGCCCCTCTCTAAGTGGTTGGTGGCAATGCTATGGATACATTCTTCGCATTGTATTGTACAGGTATTGCATTTGCCTTCATCTGATTTCTATGTTTGAAATGTATGGCAGTGCCAGGAGTATCAGAAAAAAATCCAAGAAATCAGCAGTCATATCAACATATGGATGCTCCATCATTTGTAATACGGGTTTTGTGCTATTTGGGTCTAACATTGTCTGTAGACCTTTCTGATGTTTCCAGCCCAATACTGAGACTACTTTTTGTGACACACACACTTTCCCTTCTGCAGTATGTCCTTTGAATCCCAGGACAGCAGTGAAGTATCCATTTGTGGCAATAGCGGAACCTCCATATCCCCATGGGAGGAGGTCTGAAGGCTATAAGTGCATATCTGATGTAATGAGGAGTTTCTTGTAAAGTAGATAGGGAAATGATAGTGTACGGAGAACCAGAATTAACCAGTATCCGCATTTCATGGCCATTAAGTTTAACTTGACAATGAGGAGAAGCAGGCTCTGACTCTGTCACACTGAAAATGCTGGCAGGAAGCGGTTTAGCTGCCTCATCCTATCATATGGTGAGTCAATAATGGAGTGAACAGCAGACTTACAACTCTTGGCAAAGTGCCCCTTTTTTGCACCTATTGCAAGTGACCTTCTGTGCAGGACAATAAACACAATTGACTTTGTGGGCAGAGTCTCCATGTCAGTAGCATTGGTAGCTCCTCCTTGCTTGTGCTGCCATTTTCTGGGGCAGTGCCATATGAGAAGATTGAAGGATTTAGTCTGAACAGCCTGGATTTCAGGAGGTTAGGGTTTTGAGATACCAAAGAGTGATTTGGCAGAGTGAAGAGCATTTTCCACCCTCCTAGCCATCTCTGTAATTTTATCCAAGATAAGCTTTTGCTCCAATAGCAGTTTTTCACACAGTTTGGAGCGGTTTGTTTTCGTAACAATGTGATCCCTGATCATTTCATCAGTAAAGTTGGCAAACTCACAGGTTACACTGAAGACACATTGGAGTGTAAAAGAACTGTTTGCTGTTTCATATCAAACTGGGCCAGTTCAGTCGTGGTTAGAGTGCTGGACTAGGACCAGGGAGACTCGAGTTCAAATCCCCATTCAGCCATGATACTAGCTGGGTGACTCTGGGCCAGTCACTTCTCTCTCAGCCTAACCTACTTCACAGGGTTGTTGTGAAAGAGAAACGTACGTATGTAATACATCGCTCTGGGCTCCTTGAAGGAAGAGCGAGATATAAATGTAAAAATAAATAATAAATAAAATAAATAAACTGGGACCAGTTCAATCTGCTATCGAACTGGACCAAACCCAGTTTTATGCAAACCGGTTTGAAGTCAAAGGGGGAATGGCTGGCTGCAGGGGAGCAATGAGAACGGTTTACGGTTCTTACCCGCCTGCTGCTGCTCACTGCTTGCGGCAGGGAGCACCTCACTGGATTCCCCTTTACGAGTATTGCCACCCAAACCATCGAACCGGTTCAGCTGAACAAACCAGCCGGTTGGTTCGACCAAACCTGTTTGGCGGAACACAGTTTGGTTTGAATTTGATTCAAATGCAAACTGAACCAAGTTTTTGTGTTCATGCAGAACCCTAAAGGCATGCCATTCTGTAATATACTAATTGATAGATTCACCAGGCAGTAGGGATCTAGAACAGAACTTGTAATGTTCAGCAATTACATTCAAAGTAGGGTTGAAATAATCATCTAAGGCTTGAAGAGCAGCTTCAAAAGAATTAGCGTCCCAAGTTGGCAGGAAAAGGCAAATAATTATATATTATCTGCCCTTCAGGGCCCAGGCAGTGGACCTACTGCTTTGCTGGAGTAAAACCAAGGAGGTAACTGCAGAAATAGGACTTCCATTGTTTCCAGGGAGGAGCAAGTCATCCTGAAGTGGACAAGAAAAAAGGTGGTGGTAGGAACTGAGCCATGCTGCAGTGTGCATCCAGTGAACAACAGAGTTCAGGATGGATAAGGAAACAGGGGTTGTGCAGGTGAGGAAGTTGGAGAAACAATCAGCTACAGCAATAGCAGAATGCAGTGCAGGAACGGAGACCCAGTGATGCAATGAAATGAAGTTACAGAAACTGTCACAAGCTCTGCAGGCTCAAGGCTTAACTGATTCAAAATCTTATCACCAATGTTTTATAGCTGCACCCCTCATGCACACAAGGAAATCTTATGTAGATTTAACTAAAGGGTTATTCAGCAATAACTCCATTTCTCTCCCCCCACCCATTCCCTCCCTTTTCTGACACCTCCCCCACACTCTCTACAGGATCCCCAGTGGGAGGGGGGTGTTATTTATTTAACTGTATTTATTTAACCTTTATTTAACTGTAGCTTAGAGGGAGACCTTTGAAAGGTACAGATCAAAGCAATGATTGGTGCAAATGCATCTATCACTATAATAAATGCAGAGTTAACTTGGATGTCTGTTTCACACATTTGTTGTTGTTGTAGGGATACCAGGAACACTCTTGCAATGCAGTTTAAACTGCAAACTGGCTCCAACACCAGTTCCTAATACTTTTTCTTCAGCACAGGCAGTGGCTCAGTTATGTTTCACCTTGGCACTAACCCAGGGCTTGTTTCTGAAGGTGGCAAAGAGCCCGCCGTTCCAACAAAACCTTCACACTTTGCATGGAGCAGTGTGAGATAATTCTCGATTTGCACATCCCTCATCTTCCAAATTCAGGGAACCATGAGGGTGTTTTATACAAGAGCCTCCAAACTCCTAGAACAGGGTTTCCCTAGAACAGGTTTTTTTTTTAAATGGGAGACTACATCTCCCATAAACCCCAGCCAAAATTACCTTTTATGGGATGACAGGAGTTGGGTCCGCCCAGATGTAGCTGGAACGACAAGGTTGAGGAGGCCAGTCCTAGAGTTTGCATTGATTGCACCAACCGAAGGTAAAACTCATAATGCAGGCAAGCCCTACTTCCCAGAGACACCCTTTGTTTCATCACACTTCCTGGTGTTTACCCCTACTGAGCTGCTGGCTTGGTCTTCAGCGCTTCACTCAGGTGGTTCAATTTTTATACTGCGGCAAATGTGAAAGACAAGCACAGTTACAGTTGTACAATACAGGCAACGACATTTCCAGAATGCAGAGAGCTGTCTGCAAAAATCTCTGCAATAATGTATGCCCACTGCAGCTTATTACAAGAGAAGCCAACTCATAGAAACAGATCCAAATGTCAGGATCTTTCATCCGCAGTCAGATTTCTAGGCAGCCATGGATCCAGATAGCAGCAGCTGTTGGACAACAAGTACAATACAAACAGCATACATTCTGTAGAAGTGTGCATTTTGGGAACATGGGCCACAGAGACATATGGATGCTGGGTATATGGCATCCTGATAATTTCAACAAAAAGGGCAAATGCAGGCAGCAATGGCACTCCTTCCTCCAGATGGCGACGCTGTAGCCAGAGAGGATCAGGCCAAGCTCAGCAGTGTGATCCACGGTGCCTTCCGTTTTTGAAGTTTCTGCTTATCTTGTTGCCATCTAAAAAAATTAGTCTCTGGCACTTAATATGCAACCCTGAAACATTTTGCAGATCAATTCTTACATGTATCCAAAAACAATTGGGAACAAGTAGCCCTGTGAAGACTCTCAAGCTGTTTGGAGGATGTTTTTGAGCTTGAGCTTTCATGGGTGACAGCCATTTCATCAGATGCAAAGCAAGAGCTGGATGAAGCACAGTAGAAGTGTCAGTTAAAAGCATTGTGAAGTTCTTAAAGGGACAGTAATAGTACACTAAGTGGAATCTTGATCGAGTTCCATTTCTGGAAGTGGAGAATGTAGGACACATGCATCTTAAGAAGATGGTCAATCACTTAAGAGCTTGATATTGCCAACTTTGGCTTATGGGCAGCCACTGAAGGGTAGGCTGGAGCCTGAAGTCAGTCCAGCAGAGAATCAAGAGCAAGAGAACTGACCAGGAACTTGGGCCAGGAAGCAAGCCAGGAGAGAGTGCCAAAGCTAAGAGTCAAAGCCAAGCAGACAAATGAGAACCAGGAGCAGAAGACAAGCCAATCAGAGTCAAAACCAGTGACAAGCCAAGCAGGGGGTCGGGATCCACAATGCATCAAGCCCAAGAAGACGTTGAAACTGAGGCAAAACCTGAGCCCAGAAAGGAAGGCTTTATATCCTTCCTATTCTGGAAAGATCCAACTGGCAGGGTCAATCCAGGATAAGGCTGCTGTACTTCCACTAGCTTCCGTTCCGGATGGGGCAACTGAATGTAGGTTCTCATATTCCCAGCCTAAACTCAGGTAGTTCCTGAGAAGTGTATTTGTCTTCTGACTGAGGATTCCTTGCAAAGGAGCAAAATGAAGATTTGCTGAACAGGATCAGAAGCCAAAGCCAAAGCCAGACAGAAATTGTACATAGCACCTTTTTTTGCTCAGATACAGTTGGCATATTTTCTCAACCTTTCTATTGAAAGGCAGTCCAAATGAATCCGGCAATGAATATAAAATATATCCAGCAGGAAAGTGCTCAATCAGCTCATACCAGATCAAGGCTGAAGCTCAGGATTGTTTGAAATAAATCCAAGAACAAACTTGGTTTATTCCAATGCATATTTCCACCTATGATTGTTAAGCCTCATAGTGGTGAGTTAACTATATGAAGAGTCCAGCATCCCAGTATTGATTGCCATTGTGTGTCAAAACCCAGCAGCTAACACTATGAGGAACATTAGTCAGTTCTACAATGAATCTCAGCCCACTTGAGTCTTAATCTAGGAGTGGAGATAGAACCCAGAACAAACATTCCCACTTCCAACAATTTTTAGAAAGGTAAACAAAGGAATAACAGTAAATAGAAATAAATGTCTAAAATTCCCTTGTACAATAGTTTTCTCCCCACCCTTTCCAATATGTTACAGGGCTAAAATTAAAGAAGTCCTGTTAGTTGCTGTGGTGTTGCCCAGGTTGAACAGATTGAAGATCTCACAACATTGGTCTGTGTTGCCGGTTGTTGGATCTCCTGAACCTCATGGACATTTTGTCCCACAAAATAAAAGTCTTCCTGTCTTCCATCTCCAGACTCTACACTCCTGTCCTCTACTGATAACACACAGCTGCCTTCACTTGCCAGTCTAGATTCTACTATCTCTTCTTCTATACTCTTTTTTCACCCTTTTCTTTCACCCTGTCCTTCAACCATCCTGCTCTCCTCAATGGCCACTCGCCAACCTTCTCTTCTCCATAGCAACAACTGTTGCCAGGTGTCCTACACTCTCTTGACCCCTCCTTTTCTTCATTGCCTCCAGATGTATCTGCCACACATACACATAGCATCCCAAAATTGTGAACTAACATTGAGGAGAATCTGGTCTCTCACTGACCCTCACTCGAAAAGTATGTTCAAGCCATTTCAAGCTTGGGCTTCATTTTGGTAGCTCAACTGGCAAACCATGATAGAGCTCCTTCAGAGATGAACATTTTCTACACAACTATTGTTAACGTGCCCTGGGTCCTCAGAAATTAAGGAGCTCTAAGAAGCAGGGTAATTTCAACAGAATTTATGGACAAAAGTGAGAAACAAAGGTAAAGTAGTAAGTCGTCACACAAATACAACATAAACAAAACAAACAGTGACAATTACACAAATATTTTTTTGTATATAGTACTTCATTTCCCACACCTCCGAAGGTGTGCTTCCCACAGTCCCACCAAACTCCCTTGCAGCTTCAGTCAGGCCTGACACTTTAAACAAGGGCTGTATAACTTCAGCCCTCTAACTGTTGTTGGACTATAACTCCCATAATCCCTGGCTATTGGCCCCTGTATCTGGGGATGATGGGAGTTGTAGTCCAATAACAGTTGGAGGGCTCAAGTAGGGATGTGCAAGGAACCAGCGGGGGCAAGTCCGAAGGTGGGGGAGGGATAACTTTAAGGGCAGGAGAGGGTGCACCTCCCCGCTGCATTTTTCCCTCCGGTGCACTCTGTAAAACCGGTCCAGCAGGACGGCAGTGTACCTCCCTCCCACCCTGTCTTCTCCTTGGACTGGAAGTAACCCACACACGTGTGCACATCAGGCACTAACATGCACAGATACACAGGTTACTTCCGGAGAAGTAACAGGAGAGGACAGGGCGGCAGGGAGGTATGCTGCTGCCCCACTTAACTGGTTTTACAGAGAACGCCAGTGAGGGTAATGTGGGGGGGGGAGTGCACCCTCCCCACCTTTAAAGTTATCCCCCTGCCTTCGAACCAGCCAAACCGCTGGGTGTTCGAACCTGTTTGGAGGCCCATAAAAGGGCCGCTGAACAGGTCCGTGCACATCCCTAGGCTCAAGTTGTATGCTTTAAATGCTGCTCTCTGCTGCTCTGGATCCATAATCCCCAGCCACAGTGGCCAGTAGCCAAGGATTGTGGGAGTTGTAGGCCAACATCTGCAGGAGGGCTGAAGTTGAGCAGCCCTGCATTACAGGAACTGTGTCATCAGGTAAGTCTCTTCCTTTCGATTCTGCTTCTTCTCCTCAACTTCTTCTGTAGCCCTCTTCTCCTTAGTAACTCTCTCCTATCTTCCCTCTTATAATTTCTCTCTCTCACCAACTGCTCCAGCAACAATTCAACTGTTCCTCCTGGTTACCTAGGTAACCTGCTCCCTTGTCCCCTACTACTGCCTTCTCCTAGGCATTGCATGCTAGTCTACACTATTATTCCTATGTAGAAGAACATATGCCTGTGTACCTTTTTCACCTTGTTATGTGTGTGGTTGGTACACATGATAATAGGCGGCTGCAGCCAGTCTCCACTTCCCCAAAAAAACATTTTAGATGATCACAACACTCAATCAATCATCCACAAGAGTATGGAGAGTACTAGAGGGTCATTCATCCATAAGAATATGGAGAGTACCAGAGGGCTCTCGGGTGCATCAGAGTGCCTCCTGCTAGCTGCTATGCTTTCTTCCCAATTCAGCACCTCAAACTGACCCAGAATTGAAAAAGTAATCATTGCAGATCCTGTAGGATTGGCATTTTGTGCTCTCAAAATAAAGACTTAGTAAACAGCAGGGCTTCAGCATTTTGGGCCAATGGTAGTATCCAGGTGCTCTTCAAGGCCGGTCCCATGTAGAGTGCATTGTCGTAATTCAAAATATAATCAGTGTAACATTCCCATTCACTTTTTAAAAACCATGGTAGTTTAATAAGAATCCAATGCATATTGTGATGGGTAGTGGATAGGCACTATCACACAGTTATGCATCATCATGGTGCACAGAAAGCTACCAATGTCTGCAGATCTCTTCTTGGATTGGGGCACTTGTGAGAATCGGACCAAAAACATTTTAGAATACAAAATATTATCACACTAAAAATAGCAGCCCCCAGATTTTAATTCCATCTACCATTCTCTAATATGTAGTCTTCCACTTGTTATTGATCTTCTCAACTTTGACTATTGTTCAGGAAATAAAACTAGGATAAACATTTCAGAAGGCACAATAGAATCTTTAAGGCACAAACAATCTTTTTATTAATTATTTCTCCTTGGGGAGTGAGATCTAAATGGACAAAGTATATATTGCAAAACAAATAGAGAAATGATGAATAGTTAACTTTAATGGTTAAATGTATTCAGCGTCTTTGCCATTCTTTGTTTGTTTGTTTTTAGACATAATCATGAAGTTAAAATGATATATTGTAGAGATGTGCAATCAAAAGAATAAGCAAAACTTGATTATGCTGGAGAAATTTTATCCGTTTTATGGTTAGATTCCCATTTTTCTATCCTGCTTTATTCCTTCCTTCTGTTTTGCCTTATCCATTTTCTTTTCCTTGTGAAGAATAGCACTTTGAAGACCAGAAGGCTTATTTTCATAGTCCGCAGTTTATAACTATGTCAAACACACTTCAAAAAGAGTTGCAATCTTCTAGTCATTAAAGTGAATTGTTAATGGATTTTACCAATTTGATAGCTAAATAAGGCTCCCAAAATGTTTCTCAGCAAAATATCTTCTGAAGTTTTGTGAGCTTTGGATAGAGCTGCTTTATTTTTTCTTAGAGAACATGGAGTTCTGTTTCTCAGATATCACATTTATCCTATTCAGAGCTAAAAAGCATTTTCCAATGCCTTTCCAAGGACTACAAAACCCTGTAAGCCATAGGCTCTGACTAGGGACAATGGAATTTTGTGGCACAAGAACTGGTTTTAGCTAAATTGGATCATATTCTTACTCATAGCTGTATGGACATGTCCTTGTAGCTGTCTGTTTCTAGTAAGGCCATACAGCCCACTATATATATATAGTGCCAGGACTCCTTACAACCTGATCTCCATTGGGTCAGAGTGGCACAAGGCCTCCCTGCTCTCCAGGGTTTCCCAGTGCTGCATGTTCACATGCCCAAATCTTTCAAGGAGAGAAATGCATGGCATTTTCCTCCTCTCCGAGGGCCAGCAATAGAGGCACAGCTGACCGGCATCACATTATACCTGCCAATCACTGTAATCTTAAATTGACATGGTGTAGTGGTTAGAGTGCTGGACTAGGACCGGGGAGACCCAAGTTCAAATCCCCATTCAGCCATGATACTAGCTGGGTGACTCTGGGCCAGTCACTTCTCTCTCAGCCTAACCTACTTCACAGGGTTGTTGTGAGGAGAAATTCAAGTATGTAGTACACCGCTCTGGGCTCCTTGGAGGAATAGCAGAATATAAATGTATAAACAAACAAACAAACAAACAAACAAAAAACTGTGATTTGTGTTATGAAATCTTATTCTTAGGTATAAGGAACAGCTTAGAAAATTAGGTTCAAACTAGAAGTGTTCCAACAAGAGAGGCATGTGTCTTTTCCAGCCATCTTTTGACTTGTAAAAGGCTTGTTCTGATGATCATTAATTGGGTAGGACAAACATCCCACCCAGTTTCAGGAGCTGTGTGTGCTCCTGACTTGAACAAGTAAACAAAAGGGTAGGAGGAGGGGGAAATTCTCATGTGTGAGGCTCCTACTGGGTAGGACAACTTGTTTAATTGCTGGATACAAGAACTGAGCAGTACAGCACTATCCTACCCAGTGGGAGCTTCATCCCCCCCCCACTACCCTTTGTAGACAATCAAAAATCAGGAGCATGCACAGCTCCCAAGCCTGGGTAGGATGCTTCTACCCAGTTAATGATTGTCAGAACAAGCCTCTTATGTGTTTTTATAAGCTTAATTTGAGACTGGAGAGCAAAAATCAGAGCAACTCCTGAGTCATCAGACTTGGAGACAAAAGTGGCAAAATAAAGAGTCCTAACTGCTTACAACCAACTGTAATGGAAGAAACTACTGTTTAAATCAGTGGGGTTTGTTTTCTCATTATTTATTTATTTATTTATTTGATTTCTATACCGCCCTTCCAAAAATGGCTCAGGGCGGTTTACACAGAGAAATAATAAATAACTAAGATGGATCCCTGTCCCCAAAGGGCTCACAAACTAAAAAGAAACATAAGATAGACACCAGCAACAGTCACTGGAGGTACTGTGCTGGGGGTGGATAGGGCCAGTTACTCTCCCCCTGCTAAATAAAGAGAATCACCACATTAAAAGGTGCCTCTTTGCCAAGTTAGCAGGGGTAACTATGGCAGGATTCAATGAACTATGCCACTAATTCCATGGACTGTGGACTTGGTTGTGCCCCATCATGGCATGTAAAACTATTTCTACTAGTAATTTTATTTTTGTTGTTTGATTTTTAATACTTCTGTTGACCTTCCATCAACTACAACTCAATTGTATGCCTAAGGGATTTGGATGACCATGTATTTTTATTTATTACATTTCTCCTAGGGCATAACCAACCTGCACATACAAATGGCCAGTGAGCACGTGCAGCGGCCTGCAAAATGGCCTCCGCGAGCAGGCAGAGTGCCAAAAAGGCCTGTAAATGGGCCTAACTGGCCCTAACAAGTCCGGGGGAGGGCGGCAGGGGGAGCAGGGTCCATTGGAGACTCCCCCCCAGCTGTACTCCCTCAAGGCCACCGGGCCAGGTGGTAAGTTTTGTTAAAAAAAGATTCTGACTTCCCACCTTCAAGCTGGGTCCGAATCGGCTTGGCCTCGAGCCAAACTGGGCCTCAGCTCGATGTGCATGGACCAAACCAGGCCTGGTGCAGTTCGATTCAAACCGAACTAGGCTTCCCAGTTCTGTGCACATCCCTAATTTCTCCCTTTCTTCATTGAATCATGGCAACATAAGTGGCATTCCCGGATGGTCTGAGGCACTGACCAGACCCAGACCAGCTTAGCTTTAGCAAGGTTAATGAATCGTGTCTTCAGACACCTATGGAAAGATGAGCCACTCTCTCTAGCTGCTATTTGATACTATTTGATGCTCTCATGTTGTCCATCATTCCACAGAGGATGATGGGAACACTATTCCATATGAATAGGAAAGTTGAGCATGTGTTTAATTGTCTGCCATTGAAAGCCATGAGACTTAATAATTTTGTCTGGATGCTGCCCAAAGTAATTTCTCCAAATCCTGCCTCCAAATTAGTTGTACAAAAACTGGATAAGTAGTTTTTAAAATGCATTAAATAAGTGCAAATTTTAGAATGAATACAAGAAGTATCTGGCAGAAGGACAAGTAATTTTTTGTACTGGGTATATGTAACTGCATTTTCTTTTAAATTGCTAAAATGTTCTACTATTGGGTTTGGGTTTTGTGTGTGTCCAGGGGCGGGTATACATACTGTAACCAATTTCATTAGGCTATGAAAGTTTTTTCATATACAGAGGAAACTGTTGCCAAATTGTGTACTTTATTCCATAATCTATGTATGCAGATATCATTTTTCCCCTTCTTCTTTACATCAAATTATGCAAGATCTTAAAAATAATACAGTGTCTAGGTGCCCAGGATTGGTACTTAATAAAGCAATCTTCAAAGAGTGATAACAACATCTTTGCATACAAAATATTGAGGGTATATTTCAAAAAGACAATTTGATGTCAAATTTAACTTTGTCAAAATAGACAGATCTATCTTCTATCTCAGTCACTACAGAACCAGCTCAGAAACATATAGAACCTGATGGAGAGAATGTCTTTGTCATCAGGGAAAGGTGTTAGGAGATATATATCATAGAGTACAGATGTTAATTTCCTGAAGACAACATTCCTGATAACAGAAACCACCCTGATCTCAGTATAGCCACATATATTTGAAAAGCAAGTTTCCCAACCTGATACATTAGTCTGAGCTGTGCAATAGTGGTGATTAGATTGGGGCCAGCCCATCCACTACCAGGCCTGCTCAACTTAGGCACCCCAGCTGTTTTGGATGACACCTCCTATAATCTCCAGCCACAGTGGCCAATTGTGGGTTATGGGAACTGTAGGCCAACATCTGCAGGAAGGCTGAAGTTGAGCAGCCCTGCTCGGCTAGGCAGACTTAGACGGTCACATAGGACACCAATTTGGGGGAGGGGGTGCTAGCACCCATCCACCGGAGTAAATTAACCAAGTGTGGGTGGGTGCAGGTGCCATGCTGCCCCATGCCACAGTGTACCAGCCTGCCAGTCTCATTTCAGCGGGCACAGGCACCAGCCTCCTGCCTGCCTGGCTAAGAGAAAGGAGATGCTTTGCTGCACTGCTGCCAGCAGCACAGCTCCCTGGGTAGAAGACGAGTGGGCAGGACCTCCCTCCTGGCTGGCCTCTGACTTGCTTCCCTCCTCTTCCCCCCTCAGTGTGCTCTGTCCCTGCCCTCTGCCACTCTGTCCCTGCTGTGGTTGCTGAGGTGGGAGCCTCCATCCTGGTTTCTCAGGTACCTCCTGGACTCAGAAGTAAATGAAGTGTGTGACAATGGGCTTGGCTGCAGTTGGTCACAGGGTGAAGCTCCTCTCAGCACCATTAAAAGCTGCCTCTCAGGGAGACAGAGAGGTTGGCTGTCCCCCAGGAACACAGCAATAGAGTGTCAGGCAAGTGTCAGGTGGCCTCCATGCCTCTTACTAGTGTCTTCTCCTTACCAAACAGCTGATGAGCACCATGCAGATTTCTGTCCTGCAAACGTGCATGTGTGGAGTTGGTCTGGAGCCAATCTGTTCTGTAACCATTTGCTGTTAAGATGTCTCCTGCAACTTAATAGGGAAACAATAGAAGTGGTACTTAATTGGTAGTTAACACCCAACTGTCACTGACCAGGGTAATGAGGGACATTTCACCTGACTATGACCTCAGCTTCTAAGTATGTTATCTCCCTGCCCTCTGCTCATATGCATTTACCTGATGCCATGCCACTAAAACCTAGCATTAAGGTTTTACAGTTACTGAAAGTTTCCAAGACTTGTGACAGCAGGCAAAAAAAACCCTCCACTTAATTCTGAGAATGGAAGGTGACTGCAATAACCTGGCTGGCTGTGGGCCAACACACAGCCCAAGCCTGGTGGTTGTGTGAATCAGCTCTTAGTCAGTAATGTACATCAACCTGAATGAGATTACTTTGCAAAAACACATAGAGTATGACCAGTGTTTCCTCCAATTCTTTACATCTGTATGCAGAATGCATTTTGTTCTGGGCAGCAGTATCAAGGCAGTGTGTGCACATGTGCATTCAGAATGGAGCCTTCCTGAGTCAATTTGAGTGGGATCTAACATTAACTGAGTGGACATAAAAAAAACTGGTGCACATCAGTGTTCCCTGTAAGAGGGAATCCCAGATGTCATTGACTACAGCTCCCAGAAACCCTAGCTGCAGTGCGGTTTGGCTAAGGATGCTGGGAGTTGTAGTCAAAAACATCTGGGATTTTCTGTTAGAGGGAACACTGGTGCACATGCATATGCCAGAGGGAACACTGGATGTGACCTATTATGCCCCTTTTTCCTTTACCCAATAAACTATAATCTGTTAGGATTGGGGTTCTCAAACTTGGGCCCTCAGACACTGCTGGACTTTGAGAATCCCTGTATTAGGGGAAATGATTCTCTGATAACTGCAGTGAATAGCAGGAGGAAGGTCTTTGTTTACTGCATTTGTAAATGAAAATGCCGCTCCACAGTGTAAGTTTAGATGTTGTTCCAATAAGTGGCCAGCATGATGCACTGTGTTGGGGTGAGGCTGTGGATATATAAGACAGCCTCCATACTGTTGAGATTGCGCAGTTGCACAAGCAGCACTACCAGAGTTATTGCCATTGTGGCTTACTGAGACCTCAGTACCCCGGTGCAGACTGCACTGTCACCGGAATGTCCGGCATCATGTCAGCTAGTTTTTCCTTGTCCCTTTGTACACAACTGGACATTATTGGTTCAGGCTTTTTCGACAGCTCTTGTCGATGCAAGTAGGTTTGATTTCTTATTTCTATCATGATAGAATATCTCAGCATTCTGTCTTGGTTACTCCATTCATGGTATGCTTCTGCTTGTATTAAATTGTGAACTCTCCCCACCTCTGATTTTCAAGCTAATGACTATTTATCTCCAGATCAGACAGAGACATCAGGAGCCTCTGATTATCAAAGGGCTTTGCCGCTGGCATTCAGATGGCTTTTCTTTTGGATTAACTCCTTGAGTGTGCAAACAAGATGAATATTTAAGTGTCAGCATGTGAAATACTTTTCTCTAGAAGTTACAAACACAAACATCAACAGTATTTTTTGAACCTTGCATTTTTGCTTCAGTGTCACTAAGGCGGTAGGTGGCAATCACATTGGCAAACTTAGGTTCTCAAACAGGCATTTGTAGAGAATTATGAATGCAAAGGAGAGAACATTTATTGGGAGTATTATGGGGTGGGAGAAGGGGGTGTTTGGACCTTCTGTCATTCATCCTCCTGAGGAGATTTATTTTTCAGTTAGACTCATTTCTGGTTCTGGAGCTCAGGTGAGGAGGAGAAACAGTCAGAAATACTCCAAGAGACATTTGCAGGTGCACAAAATCAGTTGCCAGGGAAGAATTAAGCATCCCCCTCCCACCTACAAATGACCTCCTCCCTATTTTAGCATTATTAGGCAAACATAGGATTGGGAAGCCTGTGCTTATCTTGCAACTTGTAGTTCTACCCGCAATTCATGGCCCTATTGCATCAACAGTTTAAAAAATGGTTCTACCAAATTATGCTCCACTGCAGTATCTCATTAATTGGCATATCTGTATGCTGGCCTTTAAGTGTTCTTATTGATCTCAGTTCACGGTCCTAATGCACATGATGCAAAGCTGGCTCCAGTCAGTGACTGGGTAGAAGACCTCCTGGGAATGCCATATTCTTTACTTTGAGTTCCATGATGGGAAAAGCAGAATATCAACATGGGGAATAATTTCCACTCAACATAAATTGGAGGAAACTTGGCTTTTTCGGAAAAGACAGTACAATGCAGTAAAAAGCTGACATGACCTAGATATTACCACCACTGCTATTGACATTCCTTGCGAAGATACTGATGTTCTTCTATTAAGGAACAAGGAAAGAAAAGAGACCAGAATTGAGTGACCAAGTCAGAATGAAAGCATCACATTAGAGCCTTTTTCAGAGTGCAGAGGACATGAATAAAAAGGTGGGGGCTGTCTCCAGAACCTTGTGTTTTTGAGCTACCAGGCAAGCGGTGTAGTCAGGGAGCTGCAAAAAGCTACAGTAAGTGGGTGATTATTTGGAAACAACAAGTGGAAAAGAGCCGTACCACTCTGCCCACTGGTCTGGTGTAGGATTAGGTTGTTGCTTTGAACCCTTCTTTTTGAGTTGGACTGCTCATCAAATATAAAGAGCAAGTGAAAGAAAAGCCTTTCATTACTTTAGGAGACATCTAAATGTATCCCTTCTTAATCTGTGTAAATAGTTATTGCAGATGTGCATCCTAACTTGGGTCATTGCATGCGCAAATTAACTATATCTTGCATATGACCCCAGGATCTATTATTTTCCCAAGCATGGTGTCATCAGTGTCTAACAGCCACGCAATCCTGTTTTTCCATCAAAGGCTGACAGAGTACCAAAAAACGTCTTTGTAATAAGGCGGGTTTACCTTCTTGTTAATCTGTTGAATCTATAACTGCCTTCTATAACCATAGATTACAGAGATGGAGGAAAAAACCATGCTACATCTGTACAGAGTCACACATACACTAAAAGCATAAATACTCTATAGGTGACATCTACGAAAATAAACCACACACAATTGTGGATCGTTTGCATTTTGAAGAAATGGGGAACATAATAGGCACAGAATCCTGAAAGAAGACTTGATGTGCAGTAGAGGAAGAGAGACTTCATTATGTGAAAGTGGGGGGAAACCCCAAACAACTCTGGGCTTTTGGTGTATGGAGATGCACCCCCATTGCATTAACTGAAGCTTGGACTCATGCAGCTGCTACATCCTAGGAGGCAGGTTTGGCCAAAGGGATGCATGCCATGTGGCATACCTGGGTGGGACAGGTGTGTGATGGAGCAGTCCACCAGGCAAGTAGAGATAAGGAGTACCTGTCAGAGGCAGAACTAGTCCAGAGTCAAGCCAGGGGTCAGTAGCCAGGGAATCAGTCCACAGGGATGAGCCAAGCCAGAGTAAAACATGAACAAGAAGGCAGAGGCCAGGGAATCATATGTCCACAACTAGGAAGCTGGACATGTTTGCAAGCAAAGCTGCTTCAGCAAGAAGCAGGGGCAAACTGAGACCTGAAGTACTAGCAACCAGAGGTGCAGCCCCGCCCAAGCTTGGAATGCACTTGGTCTTATCTATCTGTTTGTTTGTTTATTCTTTTTATATACCGCCCTTCCAAAATGGCTCAGGGCAGTTCACAACAGAATAAAAACAAGTAAAAGCAGTTAAGAATTAAAATCAAAACTAAAAACAACAGAATAAAACCAATTAAACATTCAAACAGCTAAAAACCCTAGAGAACCAGGGCAAACATTAAAACAATTAAAACAGAGCTTAAAGGGCTTGTCTCCTCATTTCCAGGCTTTGGCTCTGGTGGGGCTGGGTAGCTAGTGGAGGAGGTTCTGGTGCCGCTGCCTCATCCTCTGAGTCCAAGAACAAGGGCAGGGGAGTGTTGAGAAGGTCAGCAGGCATGGGGTACACTGGTGGAGGCCCCTTAAACCTCTCTTCCTCAGACCCTTGCATTGTGGGGTCAGGTTCAGGATTACTGACTGCCTCCTCCACTGAGTCCTCAGAGTCAGACTCAGATACCATAGAGTCAGACTCAGGTTTATGACACCATGGTTGTGTGATACAGTCATCCCTCATCAACTGCTAGGGTTCCATTCTGGCAAAACCTCGCTGTTGGCA
The DNA here is from genome assembly GCF_027244095.1 of Hemicordylus capensis. Lineage (NCBI taxonomy): Eukaryota > Metazoa > Chordata > Lepidosauria > Squamata > Cordylidae > Hemicordylus > Hemicordylus capensis. Next base: position 138,768,389 of record NC_069662.1, on the reverse strand, counting down.
AATTCACGATTGGTGAGGTATTAACATCTATGGGAAACAGAGGGTTAGGGGTACCACAACCACAAAAGACCTAAAAATAAAGGGGAAAGTACCCCCCAAATGCTAAAATATCACCAAAAAATCCTGTAGTATCTCCAAAGTCACCAAGAATCAAACCTCTGGAATTGTACCTCTGATCGAACCTCTGGAAGATCAAACCTCTGGAAGTTCAAACCTCTGGCAGTTCCAACCTCTTGAATTTTTTTGAAACCCCCCCCCCCAAAAAAAAGATCACTCAAAAGAATTTTATATTGGCAGGGGACAGCAAGGTCAGAAAGGGTCAGCAAGAGGAATGAGCAGATTGAACCGCTGAACCCTCCAAAATCACCGAACCACCCCCATCACCAAAAAACCATAGCCAGCCATGGATATTCAGTTTGCGGTTGGCAAGACCTGTTACAATTTCCTATTTGCATATACTCAGAACTGAGGTTGTTAAAACCATGGTTGGCAAGGGTTGATTGTATTTGGATTACTGTAATGCACTGTATGCGTTACCCTTGAATAGTCTTTGGAAGCTTCAGCTAGTGCAAAATGCTGCAGCAAGTGTACTATCAGGGCCAGGTAGTGTGATCATAATCACCCCAGGGTTTGAAAGAATTGCATTGGGCAGCAATTCAAGGCACTAGTTTTAACATTTAAAGTCCTAAATGGCTTGAGTCCTGGATATCTGAAGGAAGGTCTGCTCCCAGCAGAATCTCCCCACCACACATAAGAAGCTGCTTTATACCGAGTCAGACCATTGGTCCATCTAGCTCAGTATGTCTACACAGACTGGCAGCGGCTTCTCCAAGGTTGCAGGCAGATGTCTTGGAGATGCCAGGGAGGGAACTTGGACCCTTCTGTCTTCCAAATGTGGTGTTTTTGGTTAATCCATTCCTTGATCCAGGCCAGCTTTGGAATGGTGCTTTAGTTACTTTTAGTCCTGAATTAGAGGCAAGGCTAACAAACAATCAGCAGCAAGAGCATAGAAAGTACATAATATCTATTACATTGAACTATTAATATTCCTGATTCTGCTCTGCTGCCTGGTCCTTGTGTGCCACAACTCTTTCCTCTGGATTCTGCACTGGCGATGAGAGTGGCTGAGTGGCTCCTCTATAAACCAACAAACAATCCAAACTCCCTTCTCAATAACAGAAAGTGACACAGAGGGGACAAAAGCAAGGGACAGAAACAAAGACACACCATTCTTCTAACCAGATACCTCTGTCGTTCCCTTACTTGGAATTCTGAATTTTTCTTCATAGAGATAACTCGCTGAGGCTGTTCTCATGCACAGGCAAAACTGGGCTAACAAAGCCAAGCCCAGTCCTGCCTGTGCATGAAAACCACTAGGATCGTACCTGATCCCGGTGGAGCCTTGGCAGCAAGCCGCCCACCCTCTTAAATGGCTAGTGCTCTCTTAGCCCCATTTTTAACATTGTCTACCAGCCCGGGCTGCTTGCAGCCAGGGCTTGGAGATGGCGGGGCTCCCAGCCGGCATCGGGGGAATCCTCATAATGCACCAGGCACTTGTATGGTGCATTTGGGGATTTCCAGAGGCTGGGATGAAGCATCCTCATCTTCCATGCTGCCAGCAGCTGCCAGCAATTGTGTGGATGGGCGATCTGCCAGTCCACTCCAGACAGAGAAGAAGTATCACCTGCAGGGAGGTAGGTTCAAGCAGCCTTCCTCTCCACTCTCCCTCGAGCCCTTTCTTACCCATCAGGAGAAAGGGCTCACAGTGTAACACAGGTTTTTTAAATAGTAGGCTGCTTTTGAGTGCAGCAGCCATCTTATCGACTGTATAGTCTCATAGCTTTGCGTGAAGGAGTGGAGTGGCAGCCATGTGAGTGTTTCTTTTATTACGCGGCAGAACATCATTTTCCAATGGTGACAGGTTCCTCTTCCAATTTTATGCGCTTCTGCTTTTGTTCTTATCGACATGCTTCCTACTTTTCCTGAATTTGTGATTCATGATTCCCACTCTACATTGGGACCTAGATGGGACCATTGCCTTGAAAGACTGGAAAATCTATTTCTTGTGATAAATGAAAATGAACCCACCACCAAGCAGGCACTGCTGTTGCACACCAGCCAGTGTGGTGTAATGGTTAGAGTGCTGGACTAGGACCGGGGAGACCCAAGTTCAAATCCCCATTCACCCATGATACTTGCTGGGTGACTCTGGGCCAGTCACTTCTCTCTCAGCCTAACCTACTTCACAAGGTTGTTGTGAGGAGAAACATAAGTATGTAGTACACTGCTCTGGGCTCCTTGGAGGAAGAGCGGGATATAAATGTAATAATAATAATAATAATAATAATAATTTTGCAGGCAGTGAAGTTCACTAGATTTTCAAAACATTACCTGCTTCTGGAAATGGTGATGATTATGAAAAAGTGAAGTTAGCACTCACCAAGTATTTTAAGCCCTCAAAAAAAACATAGACTTTGAGCAGTATATGTTTCGGCAAGCACATCAAAAGAAAGGGGAAAGTACTGATGCATATTACACCCATCTTCATCACCTTGCACAGTCCTGTGCATTCACAAACACAAATACATATAAGGGCACATATAATGCCAGGATGTTCCTCAGCCAAGCTTCAGCAACAAATTCTATGTGAACCCCAGAGACTCTCATCAAAATATTGGACACAAGCAAATGAAATGCCTGATCAACATGTTCAACTGATTGAGCAAAGCAGCCATGCCCCATTAATGGAAACTACAAAAGCTTCAGAGACACCCCAGTTGCAAGCAGCGAATGCCGGTCTTGTGGTAGCAAGCATGACTTGTCCCCTTAGCTAAGCAGGGTCCACTCTGGTTGCATATGTATGGGAGACTTGATGTGTGAGCAATGTAAGATATTTCCCTTAGGGAATGGAGCCGCTCTGGGAAGAAGGTTCTAAGTTCCCTCCCTGGCATATCCAAGATAGGGCTGAGAGACATTCCTGCCTGCAACCTTGGAGAGGCCTCTGCCAGTCTGGGGAGACAATACTGAGCAAGATGGACCAATGGTCTTTCTCAGTATATGGCAGCTTCCTATGTTCCTATGTTCCATCTTCAACCATGCAGCATACGCCTGAGCAGATGGCCCAATGGGTTTGTTACAACTGTAGTGGATCTTATCCCCACAAGGGAGTTTGCCCTGCCAGGGTCACAACTTGCCATGCCTGTGGGAAAAAGTATGGGGTAGGAGCACGCAACTCTCCCTAACCATATGTATTAGAGTTTATCCAATCTACCCACCCGTTTTCTTGGCAGATGGGTGAATTGAGGTTGTCAGTTACATATATTGGTGTCTACATAAATTGGTGTCAGGGCCCAGAATGGTCAAGATGGACTGCGGTCTGGTCTCAATACAGATACAAAAGGAACAAATGACCAGAGGCAGAATATGTAATCCTGGTACAAGCTTACAATTTAATAAAGCATGTCAAACAAGGAAAAGTAAATAAATAAAGAAGAGTGATGTACCAAATGTCAGTTTTGGCAAAAAAAAAAAAAAAAAAAAAAAAAAAAAAAAGTACCATGAAGGAAAAGTGAAAATAAAAAGTTAAGTTTTCAATAATGTCTGGAATAAACGAAGAAGAGAAGCCACAGAAAAATGTTTCAAGCATGTAGAACCTTTTGGAGCTAGGACCCTAGCAGCATCAGCTCTTAGCTGCAATGTCTCATAGTGACCACTAGGGGTGGGGATTAGGGTCATGGATAAAAGTGCTGAACTCCTCCCCTCTTGGTTCTTCCAGTGTTAGTCTCCATGTTGTCTCTCCAGAGATGGCTGTTTGTTTTGGTTTCTCTCTTCAACCATGAACTACAGCTGAAATTAACAGGCTTTTCCACTTTTGTTTGTAACCTTTTCTTTAAACAAATCCTTGTAGTTCTTGTAGTATATGAAAGAAAAATATAAATCCTTGTAGTATATGGAAGAGAAAGACAATACTAAAGAACTGTCTCAAGACCTCTTGCTTTGCTGCTTTCTCACTAAACTGGTTTTGCTCTGCTATTTGGGGACTGAACTGCTATTCTTCCCCTACAGAACCATGACATAACAAGAACAAAGCAGAAGAATAGTACATTAAAGATAAGTTTGGAAAAGATGAGTACCAGAAAAGTAAAGAGAGTGAGGAGTATGAGGAGAAAGCAGAGATGAGAGATAGCAAGGAAGAAAACTATCAACTTTCTGAAAAATGAATAAAAACCACTTAAATGCAATCTGATAAGGCAGAGGAAACTAATGCAAAGAAGTATATGAAAGAGAAAGACAATTAAGGGGAGAGGAAAAAACAATTAAATGAGCAGAAGAATTGAAGACAGATGTTAGAAAGAAACAGGAATACCAATAATAATATTGCAATGACCAAGAGGCACATGGGACTCTAGATGTTTAAGAGGTTTGAAATGGCCCAAAGATTTTAAATCTGTGATTTTGTTGAATGGGTAGATCAGCCTGTAGAAAGAGATGTTAGATATGAGCATCTCTCTCTCTCTCTCTCTCTGAAGACTGTGCTGCCAATGCAACAAAATTGCAAGTTTAGAATAGTCAAGAATCTTCTTTTTTTGAATGACCCAAGTTCACAAAGCTTGCATAGGGGAACAACAGATATCATCACACCGTAAAACTATTTCAAATATGGTTTCTATTTCAACAAAATGTAAACAGTTGTCATTTGCTCTTTCAAGGATAGCATTAATTCACCATTAAAATATTCAGTCCCAAAGCATTTCCAAATTGTACAGCATTTTACAAAGAAAGCTTAAAAGAGGAGCAAGAACATGTTTCAAATGAACAGATAATATTGCCCTTCTTTCCAGAGAAATTTGGCTCCATTAGTTCAACTGCAACTAGAAAGATTTAACCTGCATGGAAGATCTTTACATGGCATCTCGCTGAAGGACTCTGCAAATCTGATAGCTCTGGAGACATAAATTTTTATTAAGCAAGTTCTGAGATAGCTTTAAATATATTTCCAAGAAATGCATTTATTTAATGTGTTGTAGTTTCTACTCAGCCAGCATAGTTACCACACGTTTTTGTAGCACTGCAATCCAAGAAAGAAATGTGTTCACTGAAATAGCCTTCACACATGAGAAGAAAGTACATCAAACCACCTTCTCCATTTGCAAATTGACTTTCCTGATTTGGAAAAATTCCTCTGAACATTTTGAAAGACAGTGCTAAGAAAAATAGTCATTAAATGTGAATGTATGATCGATGGTGCATTAACAACACAGGAAGATCAACAACTTTTATTAAGTCAAGTGATGTGCTCTAGAACAGGCAGGATGCTCTGAGAACCAGTTGCAGGGGAGTAACAGCAGGAGACAGGGCATGCCCCCAACTCCTGCCTGTGGCTTCCAGCAGCATCTGGTGGGCCACTGTGCGAAACAGGATGCTGGACTAGATGGGCCTTGGGCCTGATCCAGCAGGGCTGTTCTTATGTTCTAACAAGGAGGGCATGCATAATCCCCGTTGGTGTGGCATCACACAAACATAGGAATTAAAAAGGTAACTTCTCGTGTCTCTTCTGAAGTGGTCCTCTGTGCAGTAAATAGGAAATCTGTATTTGCTGAGAATCAGATCTGCACTGCGTCTTGAACTGGTGGCCTAGGCAAGGATAGCACAGGGATTTAGCCTATCCTCCAGCATCTAGTGCTGAGCAAGCAGAGGAATGGCAGGGAGACTAATCACACCATCCAAGGATGGCACCTCGCACCGATTCATTTTCCAGAGTGATTAGGCAATACTCCCTGATCCAAACCAAGGCTTCTGCAGGGGTCTGGACAGCGGGAAAGCTTGAGGAGCAACTCCTCATCTAAATTTGGGGGTGGGGAAGAAAGACACAATTGAGGGCATGAGCTATATGTCATTAGGTTTGGTGGGAGAGAGTTCAATAAAATGAGAGGTGAACACCTCAAATGTTTAGGGGGGCATCTGCACCCCTGGGCTTCTGAGTCAAACTTCTTCAGCAGCCTGCCTGACCATTAAGAGATCCATTCTTGCTGTCTGCAGATTGCTTTCACTTAACCTCACTCTCAACAGCAGAGGAGCTGGAGTTCCAAGAGACAACTCTGTATTTAAGATGACCCCCCTAAAAAGTAGAGATTAAATATAGGTTATACCTGCATTTACTTGAAAGGAACAGGACTCTGAATTTAAGATGACCTCCTCCTGATTTCTAATATAAAAAGACTTGGGGGGAGGAACTTAGTAATGGATTCAGGTAAATACAGTATGGGCTTTCTGCACACAATTCCAATTGTTACATTTCATTGTTAAAATAAAAAAGACATTGCCCTTTTGTTGTGCCTTAATTTTTTTTATGTTTTCCAAAATGTGTGAATACTATCACCTGATTGCAAGTGAACAATATCAGTTCACTGTGGTTTCATGTTGAGAAACTGTTTTCATGCTATCACACACCTTGGCCATTAACAGTTCTGAAAGCTGGAGCTGAAATTGAATCTTGCTATAATTTGACAAGTTCAAAATTGTATTACTTTTGAGTGTGTTTCATATGCAAGTAAGCAGCAGCCTCTTGTTCTTTCCGACTGATACGAAAACCCCGAATCTAAGTAAATTAGATTTTACATAGATTTTCATCCCTGCACATTATCCTTTTTTTAGTACTGGTCTTCCTGGCAGTTCAAAGAGAAATAATTTTTTTTTTTTTTAAAGGCCAGGGGGGTGTAGTACAAGTATGTGCTGAAGGCTTTGTGTCCAGCTAGAAGCTTGCTCAATTTGCCTGACAGCTTTTCATTAATTATGGCAGAAATTGGATCAGGGCCTAAGTGGCCACCTAAATGGCTTTATAATGCATTGGGCCAAGGGAGAAGCAAAGTTAAAATTGAGGCAGAAGCAGTGTCTCCTAGTTTCCTTAACTATTGTGTATGTCTCTTTTCTTACTTGGGTTGCATATTTCTTTCTTGCTGAGCAGGATTAGTAAATTAGAATGGAAATGTAGCCCACCGGTAGAACACATGCTTTGCATGATTTCACTCAGTCCCTGAGAGTTCCAGGCATTCTTAGTATCTTCAGGTAGGGCTGGGAAAGATCCCTGTCTGAAATCCTGGAGAACTGTTGACAATCAGTGTTGACAATATTGAGCTAGGCAGACCAGTGGTCTGATTAAGTAATAAGACAACTTCATATATATTCAGAGCAGCAGCAGATATTCATACTCAAAATGGTTCAAAAAGCTGCAAATGGAAAAGTTTGCAACTCATGGGAAGGAAGCAGAACATAGAAAAGCACCATCAGTTTCTGTAATCTTCCTAGAGTAATCCTGCATCAGAGTGCACACAAGCACATATTGATGCAAAATCAAATAAGAATATAAAGGAACATAGAATGCCACCTTCTACCAAGTCAGACCATGGGTCCATCTAGAGCAGCATTGTCTACACAGACTGGCAGCGACTTCTCCAAAGTTACAGGCAGGAGTCTCTCTTAGCCCTATCTTGGAGATAACAGGGAGGGAACTTGGCACCTTCTGCATGCAGACATGCAGATACTCTTCCCAGAGCGGCCTCATCCTCCAAAGAGAATGGACCGGGTCTCACGATCTGTGAGACCCGGTTTGGGGCGGTGAGCAGGAAGGGAGCCCTGGGTGGCCGGATCGGCCACCCACACGATTGCCGGCTCCGAGATGGAGCCGGTGGGGGCTGGGGAGCTCGGGGGCCGCGTGGCTCCCGGAAGCCCCAGTATACCCTGCGCGAGCATGCAGGGCATACTGAGGAGACACCCCCCCCGGAGCTGGAAGGCGGCTTTTTGCCTCCCCTCTGGGGGTCTACTCATGAGTAGGCATGGTGCGAAGCTGCGCCACGGCTACTCACAATTAAAAAAACCAGGTTTGCGGAGCGCTCACTCTGCAAACCTGGTTTTGGGACAGGGGTTCTCAAGCGGGTTACCCGCTCCAGAATCACCAGGCTCGCAGCTGAGCCCGGTGGTTCTGACTATCGGGAAAAATCAGGCTAAGTAGCCCGATTTTTCCCAATCATGGGAATAGCCCCAATATCTTATAGTGATCACATGTAGTCTCCCATTCAAATGAAAACCAGGGTGGACCCTGTTTAGCAAAGGGGACAATTCATGCATGCTACCACAAGATCATAGCTTGTATCCAGTCTGTGCTAATGCTGGCAAGGAGAGCTGGCCTTGTGGTTACAAACATGAATTCTCTCTTTCGCTAAGCAACATTTGGATGAGATGACCTTTGCTGTAAGCACTGTAAAACATCCCCTTACATTAATTCCTTTTGGGTATTCCCTTTAGGGTATGGGGACACAGCTCAGTGGAAGAGCATCACATACTCGCACGCAGAAGGTCCCAGGTTCACTCCTTGGCATCTCCAGGTAAGGCTGGAGATTCCTGCTTGTAGCCTTGGGGAGCTGCCGACAGTCAGTGCAGACAATATTGAACTAGATGAACCAATGGTCTGACTCTGTAAAAGGCCACTTTCGATATAATGCTTCCTATGTAGCACTATATACTCCTATGGCAGGACTCAGTCAAAAAATGAGGTCACACAACTGAAAACTTGGTTTGGTGTGTGCTCCCAATTTTCAGTTGTGTGAGAGCAAACAAGAAGGTAGGAGGAGGGAGACATGATTGTGTAGAAGCAAGTTAGGAGGAAAAGCGGAGTAGGACAGCAGAGTTCTAACCAGCTTTCATACCCTGCATTTGACCAAGGTAGGAAGGAAAGCTGTCCTGCCCAGCTTTTCCTCCTACCTTGCTTCCACACAATCACGTCTCCCTCCTCCTACCTTCTTGTTTGCTCTCACACAACTGAAAATTGAGAGCACAAACAGCTCCCAAACCTGGGCAGAACACCTGTCCCACCCAGTTTTCTGTTGCCGGAATGACCTCAAAAAATACGTTTGCTGTGAGCATGTTAAACACCGTCTTACCATTTGCTGGTGAGAAAGAATTGGAACGCTGTTCATCATTTTGATTTGCAAAGTTGAAAATAGCAAATACACTGGTAGTTTTGTATTTTTACTCCCAGTTGTGTGGTTCGAATGTGTAGTATGGCTAAAAACATATACACTGGTTGGCATCCAGAGAACCAGAAGTGTGTCTTCCCTTGGCCTCCTTCCCTTCCCTTGAACAGCCACCTTTTGAAACTATAATGGTTATATTAGGACTACTGATGTGTAAATTTGATGTACACTGAGTAGGTATAAATGGAGGTAACAATGGATGTGACCTAGTTGCCTGCTAACTTAGACAAAATAAGGTGTGTATGTTTTTGTACCTGCCTCCCTGATTTATTCTATATGTTTGTTGGGTACAAGCATTACAAATATAACAGGAACTATCTCTGTGGAACCTACCCTACATATCCTGATTCTAGCATCTGCTCTGCCCTATGATTCTGCACCTCTCGGCCCTATGATTCTAGCATCTGCTCTGGACTTAATTTCTGCCTAGCTTGTTCTGCACAGAATCACAGGATTTTAGAGTTGGAAGGGTTCCTGGCAGACTTCTACTCCAGCTCAGTGAAGGAACATCACCTCCGGCGCTCCCATCTGACTGCTTGGAGGTCTGATCCCATGGGGCTCTGTCCACAGGACTCCACATCACCACCATGCACAGGATAACACCAGCATTCTCTTCGAGACACTGAGGTGATTCTCACGATCGCCAAAAAGCGGGCTAAGGGAACCCGTGTGGGTAAGGCGCCGTGTGGCTCCCAGCAGCAAACTGCCCTAATTCCCCCTCCCCTTAGCTGAGGTTAACAGAGTGAGTGCTCAGTTAACCTCGGCGTTTTGATCGTGTGTCATCGTGGCTCAGGGGTCTCTCGCACAGGGCATCCTGGAACTTCCAGGGACCATGAGGCCCCCAATCCCCATAGCCCCCGCCGGCTCTGCGACGGAGCCGGCAGTTGTGTGGGCGGCTGCCCAGGGCTGCAGGGACAATTGTCTGCAGGGAGAGCGGGCTAAGGCTCCTCTCCCCGCTAACCCCCTTATGGCGTGTCTCACTGATCTGGAGACTCGCCTCAAGGAGAACCAGGGAGCCTAGCTAGCACCACTAGTGCTTCTAGGGCTCACGGTCTCAGCATTACAATGAGTGAGTGGAAGAGTGGCCTGCAGTGTTCTGTTTACGGCATGAGCATGCGTCTGCTCAGAATGAATCAGGAAGGCCCCATTCGGAAAGCACATGCACACACACTGCCTTGATACTGCCACCCAGAACAAAACTCATTCTGCACACAGATGGAAAAGATGAGAGGGAATACTAGTGGGCTGTCTTTCTCAAACACAGCCACAGTCTGGATTCTAAGGAGAATTACTGCTTCTACTCAACTATACTGTCAAGAACAAGTCAGTTGTCACTTTGGAAATATGAATTTGTCTTTTGGTCTTTGTGCAATAAGTGAATTGAACAATGATTGCAGGATGGGAGAGAGGAAAGGGGGAAAGCACCTATTACGTTTCTTTTAAAAATGCTATCTAAATGCAAAATCTGAAGAAGATTTTAGGTAATGGTCCCACCTTGGTGCAGAGACAGTCCAGGAGAATGACAGATCTCATTTTCTGTGGCTGGAAACAGCTATAAATATAGCACATTCAAAAATTCCATTTCTGAATTAAATTGAATTGTTATATAGGGAACTATTCTGCTGTGTGTGTGTGTGCGCATGCGCATACGTGTGTGTGTGTGTGTGTGTGTGTGTGTGTGCGCGCGCATTACCCACCAGTAAGATGAGTTAACTAGGTTTATTAATGCACAGGCATCCATTATTAATATTGACAACAAATACACTTTTCTGGGAGATATTCCATTGTTTTTTCCAAGAGTGAGGGCAGTTGCAGAATAACTGCAAATGGTAAATGATAATCTAAACCATGGGTTCTGAGCCTTTTCCAGCAAGTGTACCACTTCTGCCACAAACCTTCAGCTCAAGTACCCCATAGAGATTGTGCGTGTGTGTTTATGCACACACACACACACACACATTTAAATGTTACAGTTATGAGACAGGTTACTCCAGTCACTGGCTTACATCAAGACTGAGCTACCCATGAGCACTCCTACTGAAATTAATGTGGCAAGTTTACTTGTCCTATTTATTCCAATGGGAGTACTCAGTGCTAATTTTCTGAAGCCTATCAAGTCAGACTGAGGGGACGGCTATGCTCTGCTTCAGCATGTAGTCAGACAATCAAGAACAGAAGAAGAGGGTCTTCACCCTCCTTCCTCCCCTTCTGCAATAGGAGGAGGAACTGAAACTAGCTTCAGATCTCAGCTTTGAATCCTGGGTTCCCTGCAGCAGGTAGGTTAGGACATGTAGAGACTGGTGAGTTCAGATGTCCAGACCAATCTCTGCATACACTATTGTAACCTGGAAAGGAGGCAGGCATGTGTGTGAGGATGGAGGGGAAAGCACATGCTTCTGGGGCTGTGGGAGCTCACATGAACCTCAGGTGCTGTGTTATGTGTGAACCCACCCTTAATCTAACTGTGATAATTTAAGAACCAGGATTTGAAACCATAGGTTTTTTCCTGGTTTATTTGAAATACCCACAGTTAAAATGGATCTGCAGTTTCTCTCCCCAGACTCTGATTTGTACCTTCAGTATGTTGTGAGTTTTGCTGCCTTCAACTCAGGTTCTGTGGTACCAGCGTTATGTCCGAATGCAGCACCACAGTCTCCCTCACCGGCAACCAGAGTTTGAGGAAGCTCCTCCCTCCTCCAGCTGTGTTTGGCTGCTGGGGCTGTCTTTCAGTAAAGAAGGAAGGCCAGGTAGCCAGTTCCCCCTGCTCTCTGCAGTCTTGCTGACTGCAGAGAGGAGACTCTTCGTTACGTTCAAATTCAGACGGGAGAGTGGCAGAAGTGGGGAAGCAGAACCGTGGGTCCATTGGATCTACAGTTCTGCATTACATGTGATTGTGGCCTATGTTTGGTTTAAGGGCTGTGGATCTGACAAAGAAAAACAATGGATAAGACATACTTCTCTCAAGAACATATTATAGTAAATTGTCACATTTCTGACTTGCCTACAGGAAGCATCCTAATCCAAGAACAAGTCCATTATAATCAGTTTGATCATTTGGATTCCAATGAAGATCGTTCTTTTGTGCCTATACCTTGGAACACTAACATAACCTTTTAAAGTTCCTCTAGGATTTAAAATTATGGACATTTTTGAGTCATCACTTTTCAATAAGCACAGTAAAATCAGAACGCCAAGAAAACCCGAAGTTCTGCTTTTGATTAAATGAAACTTTTCTTTATTAATACACTGGAATTTGAACTGTTCAACCATGTAGTGAATTCAAAACTAAACTTACCAAGACTGTTCTTTGCCAGCATAAATATCACGTAAGGCTTTGCTTTCCCATGTGGGTGGATGCTATTTTGAATGAAGTGTGATCTGGAGGACGTAATTATTCTTGTATGGAAATCATTCCACTTCCATTCAAGTTACTAATGCTATGCTATTATTTGATTCAATTTTAGAAGCAGGAAAACATTATGCCAGATGAAGTTGCATAAAATATCTGTCTTGTTTTATTCCCATTTTCAGTGACATCTCACAGCGTTTTCGTATTTCCTGTCGTTGTGCCATATAAAGTTGAGGTTGTGCCATACAAAGGGTTGGCAAAGGAATCGGCCATGATGTCATTACTGTGAGAAAGCTGCAGGGGGAGGGGAATACAAGGTCATTTCAATACAAAGTGCTAAACTGAAATAACATATAACAAGAAGTGCTAAACAAAATGCCAGCATATTTGTGTAGTACATTTAAGTAGGGGTGTGCAATTCAGACTTTCTGTGTTTCGATTTGTAACCGAATTGAAACAGCCCTGATTCGATTTGGATCCGAATCTGACACATCTGAATCACCCCAAATTCAATTCGGATCCGAATCGTGGCTGATCCGAATCGAATCGATTCGGGTTTTGGGTCTGTCCTATTAATTTCCCCAGATTCCCAGCTTTCATTTAAAAAAAGAGCTAAGCTCTAGACCTTATAGAAGTGGAGTTATGGAGCAAAATGTGTGGTCACTATTTTTTAAGTGTTCGGATTCTTTGGTGTATAATAACTTTCACTCAATGAATCCTTATGAGGATTCATTACACACCTTCATTTCTTCTATTCATTTTGACTGTCTTTTAGACAGTGCCAATTGTCAACTGCCATGTGCCAACTACACCCCACTCCTACCCACAAGGCAGTGAAGTACTACTCAGTTTAAGTTAAGCGCCTAATGGGTGGAGGCTACCACCCAAATTGCAGAGGAATTGGACAAAGGGCTGATTTTTGGTGAATTGTTGAAGTTTTCCATAGGCAATCATGTAGGTTTCAGCAGCCCCATAACTGCACTTGGGGAGTGCTGGGGTGGCCCAGAGTGAGTGGTGGTGTAGTGAACAGAGGGTGCCAGCCACTCCCATGGGTTTCTAGTCCATGAGGTTCAGGGTGCTGTTGTTTCTGAGGTGTTCTGAGTGTAGATTCTCTGGTAGCAAATGAGATTTTCAATACAAACCATGAATCCACTCTCATTTGCTACCATAAGATCTACACTCAGACCACCTCAGAAACAACAGAACCCTGTACCCCATGGGTTAGCAACCCCATGGGGTACATGTAATGAATCCTCATAAGGATTCATTGAGTGAAAGTTGTTATACACCAAAGAATCCGACAACTTGAAAAATAGTGACCACACATTTTGCTCCATAACTCCACAAAGAAAAACATTCCACAGAAGTCAGATCTTTTGCCTTTCTTGCCCACTTTATGTATCTGAAGAAAGGAGCTTTTACCTGCAAAAATCTATGTGAAAATAACCTTTAAAGTCCTAAATGGCTGGGGATCAGGGCACCTGAAGGATCACCCTTCTAAGTATTAGGATTTTTTTCCCAGGGGCCCAGCTCAGAATGCCCCATCCTTCTGAAGTGAGCTGAATGCCAAACAGGATCAGAGCCTTCACAGACATGACACATTGACTCTGGAATGCCCTCCCTCTCTCCTGCATTCAGGTTTTCTCCTTCTTGATTCTAAAAAAGAACTAATGTGTTTTTTGGCTCTTTTCTGCTGTCTTTCGCCTGAGTTGGTGCTGCTTTTGTAGTTGGTTCTGCTGATTTTTTTTATTTGTTGATGGTTTTTTAAGCAAATGTGAGGGCTAGTGGACACAAATGCCCTCTACTCATGAGCCGCCACTGTATCTTCATAACCACTCATGAAGCAGATTAAGATGGTATCAGTGGAATTATTTGTTTGTTTGTTTGTTTGTTTGTTTGAAACATTTGATATACCGCCCACTCCGAAGACTCTGGGCGGTGTACAAAAACATGATAAACTACAGGGTAAAAGCCTGGTGAAAAAGAAAAGTCTTCAATAAGGATTTAAAAAACGACAAAGAAGAAACTAAACAAATCTGCATGGGAAGGGAATTCCAGAGAAGTGGGGCAGCAACCGAGAAGGCCCTTTCACGGGTTCTAGCACCCCAAACTTCTCAGAAATTGGGGACCGACAAAAGGGCCATCTGACCAGATCTGACCGGACGGGATGTAACTGGATGGGAGAGGCGGGTCTGAAGGTAAACAGGACCTTAAATTGAACTCGGTAGTGAATAGGCAACCAGTGCAATGACTGCAGGAGAAATGTTACCCTGTCATATTTTCTGGCACCCATAAGTAAATGAGCCGCTGCATTCTGGACCCGTTGTAGATTTCTGATCATCCTCAAAGGTAACCCTAGATAGAGGGCTACAATAATCTAGGCAGGAGATAACAAGGACATGGGTCACTGTCATTAATGCTTGCCGATCCAGGTAAGGGTGTAATTGATGAATCAGACGGAGCTGGGCAAAGGCACTTCTGGCTGCAGCCTCCACCTGCTGTTCAAGCAGGAGGTGTGAATCCAAAAGGACTTCCAAGTCACGTACAAGCTCCTTCAGGGGCAGCGCCACCCCATCTAAAACAAGGTTCACATCCAGCTGTTGGCTGGTATGAGGGATGAGCAAAAGTAGTTCAGTCTTGGTGGGATTCAGTCTGAGCTTATTTTGATTCATCCAGACCTTAACAGCTTCCAGGCATCGAGTAAGCACAGATACAGCATCTCCAGAATAGTCTGGGATGGCAATATACAGCTGAGTATCATCAGCGTATTGATGAAATCTCACCCCAAACTGGGAAATGACCTGACCCAGCGGCTCCATATAGATGTTAAAGAGGACAGAGGCAAGAACTGAACCCTGGGGAACTCCATAAAGGAGTGGCCATGGCTCAGAGCATCTGTCCTCAATGCATACCGACTGGACACGCCCGCTAAGGTAAGAACGGAACCACTGTAAGACAGTGCCCCTGATACCCAACCCACACAGGCAGCCAAGGAGGATAGCATGATCGATAGTGTCAAAAGCTGCTGAGAGATCTAGAAGGACCAGGAGAGGAACACTACTCTCATCAAAGAAGGTCATCTACCAGAGCAAGCAGTGCTGTCTCTGTGCTATGCTGAGGCCTGAAACCCAACTGATAAGAATTAAGATAGCCAGTTTCCTCTAAGACCCTCTCAAGCTGGGCACATACAACCCTCTCTAACACCTTCGCTACAAAAGGGAGGTTGGAGATTGGCCTATAGTTGTCAAGGACCTCAGGGTCCAGGGAGGGTTTCTTCAAGTGAGGGCGAACTATTGCCTCTTTAAGGGCTGCTGGTACGAAGCCCTCACTTAACGAGGAGTTCACCAACTCCCGTAGCCAAGAATTAACCTGGGTCTTTCTGGTTAGCTGTCTTCAAGTTGAGAACGTTGGCACCCACAATCCATAAGCAGACACTGCCAGTTGTTGTGCTGACTGCTGCCAGCAAATGAATCAGCAGGATCGCCATGCAAGACATGGCAATTATGGTACAGGAAGTGGAATAGTAGGGCCAAGTCCCCCTGCAAGGACTACTTCTTTGAGTCACTTCCAGTTTCACTTCATATTTTGGTGCTACTAGAGAAGCAGCCACCTGGAAGTGCCACAGGAATATTTACTCTCTTATCCACAGACTGCATTGTTCTATAATATCACCCCAATCTAAAGACCTTTGAGTGATCATTGTGTGCATGGATGTTCATGTACTAGGGCTAGAGATGTGCAAATTGATTCGCACTTGGATCGCTTTGAGCTCAGAATGGGCCATTTCGAGCTTGAAACAAAACACTCTTAAAATAAAGTTTGAAACAGCCCCTTTTCAACTTGAAACATTTTGAATGTTTCAAATGCCATTTTGAGGCCTACTTTTCCAGGGAGATGTGGTCTACCAATTGGAGTCAGTGGGTAGACCAGCCCTTTACTCTGGACTTCACGCGCTGGCCCACCTTGGAGGACTGGTCTACCTGCCGCATGAGGCGGGTAGACCAGGCTTCTGTCCCAAGCTTAAGAGTGTTAGCCCACCTCAGAGGACTGGTCTACCTGCCCACCCCAATTGGTAGACCAGAGCTCCCTGGAAAAACAGACCTCAAAATGGTACTCGAAACACTCAAAATGTTTCAAGTGTTTTGAAGTTGATTTGTTAAAACAACCAGCTTTGGCTGATGTTTCGATGAATTGATACATGGAATTTTTGATTCATTTCAAGCTTGAAACAAATCACAAAATCCATTTTGTGCACATCCCTAGCAAAGGCTAACCAATTAACTTTAATGCCAAGGTCATCTTTGCACATCAAATAAGAATAATGTTCAAGTATGAAGCTGGGTTGTAAGCTGCAAGTGTAGATGGTCTGTGTTATGCACACAGCAGCGTCAAGTTTCAGTCTTTTATACACTTACAATTTAAATATTCTTGCTAATGTGGCATGGAATATCGTTCAGCTTCATAATGACTAAACCCCTGGTTAGGTGATTGATTTCCCCCTCCTTTTGGTTCCTACCGAGGTATGCAAGAAACACATACTGTGTGCACGTTTACTTATGGAAAAAGGAGATGAATGTCAACCTCCAGGCAATGCACTCTATGCTTTTAGTCATTCCAGACAGTTTCTAAAGCAACTGCCTTGCTGATAAGGGCTAGCTTGCTTGCTGTATGTACAACACAGAGAGATGTAATGCTGCATTGCACAGCTGAACTGAACATCCTGTGGCGAAGCCCATAAAGCGGGACTTCAAGCTGTTTGTGGGGATACTCCAGGATTAGTTAGAAAAAAAGAACAAGAAGTGTGTCATCTCTTTCATGGAAGATTTTACAAATTATTTGTGTGTTTACCAAAAGCTTGCTATCGATGAGATCTCCCCCAAAATCTTATTGCTATACCCCTGCTCTTTAAATTTCCTAACACAGTATTTGTTGATGTGAAAACTGCTATCAAAGAGTGGGTGGTGAGACCAAACTGTCTTAATTTCAAGTCCCTTTGCATAAATTTGGAGGTAGGCCAGGGCAATCTGAAATGCAGGTATGTATCAAGCCAGAGGTTGCTGGTTTGAAACCCCACTGGTATGTTTCCCAGACTATGGGAAATACCTATATCGGGCAGCAGCGATATAGGAAGATACTGAAAGGCATCATCTCATACTGCACGAGAGATGGCAATGGTAAACTCCTCCTGTATTCTACCAAAGACAACCATAGGACTCTGTGGGCGCCAGGAGTCAACACCGACTCGATGGCACACTTTACCTTTACCTTTCGTAGCTTCAGTCACTACAATTACAATTATGTTCTCTCTTTGCGGATCAAGATGGAGTCACTCCTACTTCCTGCAAGTGCCTACTTTACTACTGAGGAACTGAAGTACAGCTTTGGTTTATTGCCCTATCTAATCCCACCTTCTTTCTAGCTCCTCCATCTCATCTTAAGTAAGTTCCTTGCATAGCACAGGGAAAGTGAAACTACACTCATACAACGTTGGAGTCATTGTAGCTGGGAATGATGTGAGTTGTAGTCCAGTATTATCTGGGGACTCAAGTTTGAGAACTCCTGGGTTACAGGGATCAGAAAATAGGGATTGTCCCTGGTAAATAGACAATTGGGACATATGATCCTTAGTGAAACAGCTAATGGTACCGGGCAACAACAACAATTAGCAGACGTGAGCAAAACTTTTACGGGAGATGGAAGTGAAGATTTAAACCAGTTTTTCACCTGGCAGTGAAAAATTGGATCATTTTAGTAATACATTCCTGACCACAAAACTTCTTTTTGAAAGCATTTAAAAAAGAAAACTATTCACACAGACCTCCTGCTGTGCCTGCCATGGAGAAACACTGATCTGAACTCCCAGTGAGGCAGCATACTCTGTAGACTACAAAAGAGACAAACATTAGCTTCAGGCCAACCTTATTCAACAGTGAGCAAAACAACAGTAATATTGCCAGCGCTATAAAACCAAAAGCTTACCATTAAGAAAGAAGAAAATACTCATATCATGAGCTGCCTAGGGAATCTGGTGGCTTGATTAGGTCAAAGCAAGAAAAACCCTCATAGACCATCTTGCAAGCCAGCTCTGATTTTGAATTCACGTATCACTAAAAATAATCAGGCCAGTCAATGGCAGTTAATCATCATCAATGTAAGAACGCAAGCCCCAATTGGCTTCCTGCTCATCTGGATAGTAAACACAAGGGAGACTTTAGTGGCCATATCCAAAGGCTAGTCACAGGGGCAGGTAGGATAGGGCACTTAGGATGGAAAATCTCTGGCAATGAAACATCACAAAACAACTGCTGGGTTAGGGTTGGGATTTTATGGTTCATAAAATCAGAGTTGGACGGGACCTTGGAGGCTTGGTAGTCCAGCCCTCTGTTCAGGGCAGGGTACTGCTATATCCCTGAGAGATGGCTGTCCACCTTGTTTAAAAACCTCCAATGAAGGAGAGCTCTCAATTCCATGTGGGAGACTGTTCTTGAGTCGAACAGCTCTTACAGTGAAGATGTTCTTCCTAATGTCTAGCCTATATCTGCTTCCTTGTAATTCCAAGCTATTGGTTCTAGTCTTGCTCTCAGGAGCAACAGAGAAGTCCACTCCTCCTTCTGTGTGACAGCCTGTTGGATAGCAGAAGATGGCTTTCACAGGTTAGAAAGGCAAGGATATCCTAGCACAAATGTTTAGTGTCATAATGCTTCAGACACTGGTTGTTCATCAGAGGCCTCATTCTCATGACCATGGTGTGAACATTTACTCAGAAGTTCAATGGGGCTTACTTTCAAGTAAGAGTGCATAGGACCACTAACAAACTCCCAGTTTGGGTTTTAAATCCCTGTGGTGCATATGATGTGCAGTGTTATGCCCCACTGTGGCAAACAAAAAAATCTGTGGTAGCACTGCTTGCTCCTCTTGTAAACCGCCTTGGGATTTATTTATTTTAATGAAGAGAGGTATATAAATTTAACAATCTAACAATCAATCAATCAATCAATCAATCAATCAATCAATGTTTTTAAAATTGCTCATTCAGAGCAGTGTTGGGGCTGCTTAGGAATCCGCAGCAGCCCTGGGGCATTTTCTTTCTTTCTTTCTTTCTTTCTTTCTTTCTTTCTTTCTTCCTTCCTTCCTTCCTTCCTTCCTTCCTTCCTTTCTTTCTTTCTTTCTTTCTTTCTTTCTTTCTTTCTTTCTTTCTTTCTTTCTTTCTGACACATTTGTATACTGCCCAAAACGCAAGTCTCAAAATGCAGATCTATCAAGGGCTCTGAGCTCCTTGGAGGGAAAGTGGGATATAAGTGTAAAAATCAATAAAAAAATAAAATAATACTGCACATCATGTAAGCCACAGATTTTTTTTAACATCTGGATTCTGCCCAGTAAGCTTTGAATGTTTGCATATGTGCTTTTCAAAGTAAAAAGAAGAAATTCAGTCACAGTATTGCCGGGTCTCTCTTCTGCTCTGAAAAAGTTTGCTTCTGATTTTCATATTACAATTTTGTTTTTCAGTCTCCTGTGAAATAAATCCTGTCACAGATCTCTTTTATCTATCAACACATGAGTGTGCAATTGAAATGGGCAAGAAGACTGCATCAGGAATATTTCTAACCCAGACTTTTCACAAATCCAAACTTGCCAAGTGAATGAACTTGATCTAAAAGCAGATGTGAGAAGCCTTTTACTGAAAGGAAGCAACATGCCATGGTTCATTTTGCTTATGAACTGGGCAAAATCTTATGGTGTATTTATGTAAAGATAAAAGAAATTTTATTTGCTGCTGCCATCCTACATGGCAGCACTGATCATAGTAAGGCAAGCAAGATGCAAGTGGCTTAATCTGAATCTTTGATTCCAGACAGTTCTAGATGATGCCCCTTTGATTCGTTATTTTTAATAAATGGAGTGAATAGCAATCATAAGACAATATTGTAAATGCAATCAGAATATCATTGAGGTTGAACACAGAGCAGAATTTCTGGCCTACAACATAATTCAGTGTTTGCATCCTTTTAATGAAAGCTCCAAATAGATTCCTAATTCCATTTGTAGGGTGTTCAAATGTATCATTGATTGATTGATTGATTGATTCATTCATTCATTCTTTATATCGCCCTTCCAAAAATGGCTCAGGGTGGTTTACATTAAAACAAAACAATTAAAATCAATTAACAGTTAAAAACAGACTATAAAACACCATAAAACAATCAACAGTTAAAAAATTCAACACAGTTTAAAACCCTGGAAAACCAGGTTACAAGAAGCTGACAACACAAACAACAAACTCTTCAGCTTGTCATCAGCAAATGGGATTCAGGAAACTCAAACCAATGAGTGTATTTTCTCCTAAAGTTTGGTTTGCTCCCCATACAATTTCACAGTTGTGTGCATATAGCGACACTGCAGTTAGAGGATTTAAGGACAATGCGACACCCACAGGATTTCATGTTTCAGGAAATTCAAAAGAGTTGCAGGGCATAACTGGTTGAATGAACTCGTTCTTTGTGGCTGCCACCCAACAGACATTGCAGCTGCATCCATTCCATTCATTCCAAAGGGGACTTCCCAGGGAACCTCATGCAGCCTGCTGAAATGAACAGAATTTCCACCGCAGCAATATTGGGGGATTGCAATGATTATTTCCAGGAAACAAAAGTATGCGTGTGCAGCAACTCATGTTGGCATTTCTCCATTTTACCAGCCTTTGACAACAATAAAGACAGAGGCTGCAGAGGTATTACCCTCCAAGTGGAGTTTACCAGTATGCTGAGAGTACGGTTGTCACAGAAATATTTCGTCAACTGCCACTAAGAATGCGGTATCTTTGTAGCACTTGTATTCTTCATTTAAATACATTCACTGAGGCAAACTCTCTTGATGGGCAATATACTTGGAAAACAATTGCAGCTTTATTATCATTCATTTCCAAAAGTGCATGACAGGCTGTTTTCACCTACCTTTATGCTTTGAGCTTCATAAAGTGGATTGTCAAATGAAGTATTGAGGGACTCCTCAGGTTTCCTTTAAAAGACACAGTTTCAAAGGGTATTACATGTTAAATCTTGCTTCCAGTTAAAAATAAGATAGGAACCAAGAGGAAAACAGGGAGCAAAATAAACCCAATATAATGACAACTTAGTTATTAAAATTATGTCATAAGGAATTTAATCAAAATGGTTAACTTTTCTCTCCAAATAGTAAATTTAATGGACCATCCAATCTTCTTTTCTGGAAGGGATGTGCAAAACGTTTCAATGCTGAAATGTTTTGACTCAAAGTTGCCTGTTTTGAGCCAGAAACCGAACACCTTTTAAATAAATGGCCTGTTTCATGCTCAGAGCAGAACCACCCAATTTTGATCAAAACCTTTAAACATTTTGAGCGCTATTTTGTTTTCTCCTTGCTGATTGGTTTTCTGGCACTGGCTTCTGACTGGCTTGCGATCTCCTTGCTTCTTAGTTGGCTTGTTATCATACAAATAAAGTGTTGTCATGGGCAGCTCTACTTCCATTGACTGGAAGGAGGGAGGGAGGGAAAAAACTTTTGGAGGGAATATTAAAGGGACTGGGAAGCAGAGATAGCCCTTATATTGTGCCTCTCTTGAAGAAGAGGCTACATCAGGAGAGGAGGAGGGAAGGTTTGATTTTTGTGATTTTCTTTTCTCAGCACTAATATGCTGTGCTATTGCAACTATAACTATCTGGTTTTGCTGGATCTCAGAACTTGGGTGCCTGTCTTCCTTGAGTTGTGGTTTGTTTTGTTTGTGAGATAGTATTGTGGTGAGAAATGGACAGTGGCAGCTGTCATTCTCTCTGTAATACTTCTTGGTGATTGCTGTGATGAGCTCCATGTCTGACCTTGATACTAACTTGTGCTTCAATCACTGCTCTGGTATGCAATCTGCATTGCAAGGTGTTGTACTCAGTCAAAATGTGGCTGAAATTACTCTAGTTGAGCTTATGGCTATGCTTGCTGCTAAGTAAGGGTGCTGCTGTGGCAGCTGTTGAAATGCTAGAAAGTAATTTAATACTTTTAAAAGACATAATTGTGTGTGAGAGAGCAGTTTGTGCCAATGATGTTACTGCAGCACAGGCACTGTGGCTGTCAGTGGATTCTGGGTCAGTGATTTTTTTATTTTATTTTTTGCCATTATTGAACTGTTTTTGAAATGTGTGTTCTGTGTTGGGAGGGACAGATTCCCTTTTATTGTGTGCTTCTGCAGGGTTTTTCAAGGCAGGTTGCAAAACTTGTGTGCATGCATTCTGTGAGTGCAGCTTGTTCTTGCCATAGGGAACAATAGGGGAACTCAAAACACCCCAGTGTTCCACATGGGTCGGACTGGTTGTTTTGACAGAATGTTCTGGCAGGAAGACAAAATCCATTTCGTTCACATCCCTATCTTCTAGCTCTTGGGACACAGTCTTCCTTCTGAGGTATTTTGTATTGCATTTTAAATAATATTAGATAAAATTTGACACATGTTGTGAATAAAAATGTCATAATTTGATATAATTATAATAATAACAATAACAACAACAACAACAACTTCAAAACCATATCCATTAATTCTAAAGGAACACTCTGATGAAACATACATTCTTGCTATAACTATGAAGTTAACAATTAATTCTTGTTCATCTTTGTCTACATAGTCTATAACATAAGAAAAAACAAGTAAGTCATTGGATTAAAAGGCAAGGTGATTCCAGAAATATCCCAAATAATTTGTGCCACTTTTTCCTCCAATAATTGTTCCTTGCTTCATAACCTCAGCACATATGATGGTGATCTGCATTTAGCCTTGTGGAGAAGCTGCTTAGCCTAATATGCATTTTGTTTAGCTTTGGGAGTTATATATGATATGAACATATTTTAAAATGAGTTTCTTGCATATGAGTAGCAATGGTTAGATTTCACACACACACACACACACACACACACACACACACACACACACACACACACACACACCTCCGCTCTCCTAGTACTATAGTCCTGATACAGTTTTCTCCCCTTCCTTACTGTTTGGTTATTTTGTTAAAAAAATTGAGTGACAGAAGAGGCCCATTCACACGTTATGTTCAACACTCACACAATTGTACAGTGTATATAGGTACAGATCTGTACAAAGATACAGTGATTCACACATTATGCTGACCACAGGTACCGAAGTACATTTCTTATCTGTAACACACATTTGAGGGATCTGTGCCCAGGATCACTTTCAAAATGAATGCAGGTACATTCATGCACAGATACACATTAATAAGTGTGCAGACATCTGAATGCAGGTACAATATAATGTCTGAATAGGGCTAATGTCTCCTAGATCTTCTCTATTTAGTTTGGTCCCAGGGTCAGATGTTAACTAGCAGATTTTTTAATTTAAAAACAAAACAAAAAAACTTTAACCAGATGGTGGTCCATCCAGGACAATGGGGAAATCACAGGATTCTCCACCCACAGAACACCACCCTGATCAGAGTGGAAGACCAAATCAAGCGTGTGACCAGCAATGTGCATCAGCCCCGAGACCACTTGGGATAGGCCCATAGTCGTCATGAACTCCTGAGCCGCCCCGGACAAATTGGTCCCAAAATGAACATTGAAGTCCCCCAGCACCACAAGCCTGGGGGACTCCAACACCAAGTTCAAGACCAAGTCTATCAGCTCAGTTAGGAACTCAGTTGAGCAGTGGGGAGATCGGTACACCAACAGAAGTCCCAGTCTATCCCTGGTCCCCAGACTTAAGTACACACATTGGATATGGTTCAACACTCTAACAGGGATCCTGGTAAGGGAAAGGTTATTCTTATAGACCACAGCCACTCAACCTCCCCGCCCACAGTCCCTCACCTGCTCCCCAACAGAGTAGCCTGGAGGAAGAATCTGGGACCACACTGGGCCCCCAGCCTGGTCTCTGTAAGACATACCAGGTCGGCATCATCCATTCATCCAGAATCAAATCATGGATGGTTTCTGATTTGGTCTGGACCGACCTGGCATTACAGAGGAGCAAGGTGAGGTTCCAAGGGTGGTCGGCACTGCTCCCCAAGGTCAAAGAGCTGGCAGGACAGCTGGAAGGGGAAACAGCTATTAGATTTCCAAGTCCCCTTCCCCTGTAATGGCCCACTGACCTGCCAACGTTCCTTCTTCTGTTCCCCACCACGACTGGAATGGCTGCCCCACAGCCAGTGGACCCGCCCCGTCTCCCCATCTCCAGTTAAGCCCAGACACATTCTAAAATTATCTCACCCAGGACGAATTAAAAGTTTTATGTTTCTGCAAATGCCTCTTGGGCATTATATGGCAACAAACCTGGATTTCTGAGTGGTAGGGAGATGATGTTAATCTTGGTTAGTGACTTCATTGCAGGGGGGGCAGGGGACACAGACCCCCAATGTTTTGGAGGGTGCCCTGGACCTCCTCCACCTTGCCTCTTGCCTTGCTTCTCCACTGCTGCATGGACGGCAGCAAAGGAGCCAAACCACGTGCTGCCGGTGTGTGAAAAGCAAGCAGGGAAATGGCGGTGAGTACACAAGCACCGCTTCCTGGCAGGTTTTTCTCATGCCAGGCAGTGGCATACTGTTCAGTTCCACTGCTGCCAGTGAGGTGACAAGTGGCAGTGGCAGTGGCAGCAACCAAGGCTCCCCCTGCCCCAGATGAACCTTAAAGGGTTTTAAAAGAAAAAAATGTGGTGCCATAGCCGTGAAGACTGTTGGAAGTGAAGGACTTTGCGCTGTCTCTTGTCTCAATGACATAGGAGGACAGACTAGTGAGTCAGAGGGCTAGAGGGTCAAGACACTGGCCATTCCTTCTCTACTACTCTGACACTATCCCTTTGGAATGTAGATTGCTACTCTCAGGGACACTTCCTTCCTGCCTGCCTTTTCACTTCCTCTCTCCCTTCCTCTTCCCTACCTTCTACCTTGCAACATGCAAGCTGCACTTCCTGCACCATGTGTGCAGAGATGCAGAATCCATCTGAATCCAGCTAGATAGATAGGTTAGAGATCCTGACTCCTCACTTTCCTATCTAGAATGGAGTTCTCTAATAAATACCATTTATATTGATTTGAAACTATAAACTGGCTCCAAGTTACTTTACTCTCAGCATACATGCATGCCTAATTAAATTCTGCTGTGTTGTGCCTCTGTGCACTCTGTTATAATGAAAAAGGGTTTCTCTTACCAGAGACAATTCCTAACAAAGACAACAGCCTGTTTGGGGGCTCCCAGCAGCACCTCTACATGTGATTTGGAATGACAGGCTTGTAGTTTCCATTTCAGTTATTGGGACTGAGGGCTCACCATTTGCCTACATGGGCTAACTCCACAAAATAAGCCACTTAGCAGGTAGCATGAGAAGTTAACTTCAGGACAAGCCTAACGTGCAGCTGAAAGGGGGAACTACTCCCCATACTCCCGCTCTGTTTATGCACAGAAGAAGTTGCTGAGTAGACCCAAGTTAAGGAGAAGCTATTTCTCTGCAAGTAGCTGAAACCCGTCTCAGTGTTGGGACAAAGGATTAGCCTTCTAAGCTAAAGCTAATCACCTTCAGAGGAAAAGCAGATAAGATTGCAACAGGCTCATCCCTCTAATACAGTGTTTCTCAACTGCCGGTCCACAGACTGACGCCAGTCCGGTTGAGTACTGGTCCGTGAGGAATTTTACCCCCAAAAAACAATTTTGGGCTGGCAGGGGCTGCTGCTGCAGGGCACTCTCCAGAGCTCATTTCTAGGCAGACAGCCCTTGCTTCTGGGTAACATTCATTTCGAGGAATCAAAATGAACATTATCCAGCAGTGAGGACTGCCTGCCTAGAAACGGGCTCTGGAGGCTGGGCCCCACCCCCTTTGCACATGACATCACGTGCAAAGGGGTGGGGCGGGGGGCAGGATCCACAGAGTCCAGGCAAGCTCTCTGGAGCTCATTTCTAGGCAGCCAGCCTTTGCTGTTGCATAATGTTCATTTTGCTTCCTCAAAAGGAACATTATCCAGCAGCGAAGGCAGGCTGCCTGCCTAGAAATGAGCTCCGGAGAGCTCCCGGCAGCGGCAGCCCCCACCGGCCCAAAATTGTTTTTTTGGGGGGGTTGCTTGGGGGTGGGGGTGAGAGGAGCAGCCCCTTTACTAACTGCTGGTCCAGGAAACTGTGCAAGAAGAATGTCCAGGACTCAAAAAATGTTGAGAAACACTGCTCTAACATATGTGTTAATGGTTGGCATGAAGCATGGGAATCACACTCATTATGTTAAAGCAATATATTTATCTTCTTTCTGTCCAGAAGGTCTTTCTGATGCAAGATAAATCCGCCTGTTCAAGCAGAGGCGCACTAACCCCCGAACCTTGGGGACCTGGTCCAGTCCTCCAAGATCCGGGAGGGGGGGCCTCCAAATGGCCAGGGCTGGGGGCCTCCAGCCACCTCACCCCGCCAAACCTCCAGTATTTTTTAAAAGAACTCTTACTGTGGCTGAGGGATGGCTGTGGGGGGGGGAGTGAAGCAGTCCTTCTCCCTCCCCCCCAGTAGTGGGGGGGAGGAGGACCAGGAGTGACGCTCAGCCCATCCATTCGGGCCAGCGTCTTTAAAGAACTGCAAGGTGCACCTGAGCATCACTCCTGGTCCCCGTCACTGCCAGGGGAGGTGGGGAGAAGGACTGCTCTGCTCCCCCCCAGCCACCCCTCAGTCACAGTAAGAGTTAAAAAAAAACAACAGCAGAGGTTTGGGCCCCCCAAAGGTTGTTCCAGGGGGCCTTGCACATGGGGAGGCCCCTCATGGCTGGACGGTCCGACTGGGCACCCAAATTACCTTGGTGCACCCAGTGTTCAAAGTTTTTACATAAAGGTTGCCTAAACCTTTTCACTTCATTGTTTTCTAGAGGACACCCACCTAGAACTGAACAGGACAAAATGTATTCTTGTGTTCATCACAGCTGTCACCTTCATCATCAATGAGGTGTGATCCGCATTTGGCCTCAAGGCAGACTTCTGCCTATTTGTATCACAGATGCCATCAAACAGAGTGTCTTTTCTCTGGATTCACCCATTGCATGTACATGTGTCTGGGCACCAGCTATTCCACCTGGCTGTGCCTTGGCCCACTTTCCACCTCCAGGTTGGCCCTGTCTCCAGGCTCAATCTGTGCAGCACCCTTGGCTGTATCAGGGAACTGGTCTCTTGGGATCAGACCACCTTTAGACTATTTCTGGCTTCCTGACTTGTGAGTGGCACATGGGTTCCCGCTCTTGCACCTGTTTTCCTGCTTATCCCTGGAGAAAGAGAGATCCCTCAGCACTGGCTGAGCAACAAGTGTCCGACACATCATTGGATGGATATAGGTATACTAACCAACCTCTGATCCAAACTCTTTTGCCCCCTCTTTGCTCTCTTGAAGTCTAAAGCTATTCTCTAAAGGCCCATTTCTCTGGCCAGACTTGAGTAGATTCTAATTCAGATCTCAAGCTAAAACACCTCTTCATGAGTTTCAATTTAATATCATTGGTATTATTAGTCCTCTTAGTTCTATTAGTCAATATTGTGTTGTTTATTAATCAATATTTCCTTTCTCTCCCCCTTTAACACACTGATTTCTCTTCCCCTGATTACCCATTGTATTCTGATTCTGTCAGTAATTTCCAAGACCGAAGTTTTGCACAAATTTGTTTTGTAACGAACTGCTTTCTCTCACTTTGGTGATTCCCCACACAAGCCCAAAAGTTAGTCAGAAGTGCACAGCCAACACTCCAGAGCAGTTTCATTAACATAGTAACACCCCTGCTAGACTGTATGGTGTAAGTGTTCCTAAGCATATGCATAGGGCCACTTTATGGCTGACATGCCCCACAGGCTTATAAGGGCAGTGCAAGAACTTCATCCTCAGAAGAACCTAACTATCTAACTGCTTGCAAGGTTTGCCTCAAAGCTGCACCGTACAGGGAGAGGAGCGGGAAAGCAATTTTATCTTTTCTCCCCTTTCCACAATAGTCCTCATGTACATGATATGTCCATGATAGCTGTGCAACCCTCACAGACATATTTGTGGATACAAAAAGGGGGTTTTGTAGGGAGGGGAGAAAAATGCAATTTACTCCCCCTCCCCCTCTTCACATGCTGCAGCTGTGAGGCAAACCTTGTGTGCAGTTAGTTAGATTCCTGCAAGGCCAAAGTTCTTTCAGGGGGGGGGGAAACATGTGTACACCTAAACACATAATGTAAGAATCAGCGCCTACTAAGGACTGCTAACTCCCACAACTTCTTTCACTGGAATTTCTATCTCTCTGCTCTGCTCTTTGGCAATTCTACAGAGGGTGTCATTGCTCGAGCCACTGGCGTAGACAACAAAAGCAAGAGAAACCCTGCACAAATAGCAAAAATGCTGTGCTGGTAGAAGCAGTCTCACACTGGGCTGTACTGTACTAAACTCCCACCACTGATGGCTCCTGGGAACCAGGCAATGAAAATAAGTTGGGTTTGGCTAATTATCTTGCCAACAGTGTAGATGAGGCACATTCACGCTGCCCGCCGCTTGAATAAGCGGCGCAGTGCTCTTGCCTGGCCCCCTTTGGAGAAGCACGAGGCTTCTCTGTCTCTGATTGGCTGAGGGGCCCGTGCGGGGGCGGAGCTTCAGCTCCGCATCCTGCTCCGGGCCCGTGAGAGCTCAGTTCGCTCTCAGCAGGCATCGGAGCAGGACGCCTTTTCAGGCTCCTGCGTTCTCGGCCCGGAGCGAGATTTAGGAGCGGATACCACCCGAGCGGTGGCAACGGTCAAGGGGGGTGGCTTTTTAAGGCCCCCCCCAGGTTTGGAGCGGCTCTTCAGCCGATCGCGGGGCGGCGGTTCCCGCCCTTGTTATAGGGCCCGGCGGTGGTCCGGCTGGGTGGCGGTTTTTGGGGCGCCCGACGGGGTGGGCGGAGGTTCCCCCCCACCTAACCGGCAGCGGGCATCAAGCGCCCCCCACCACTTATTCCTTCAGTGAAGCATTGGGGGATTTCGGCCTTTCGGACTATTTCGGGCGGCAATCTGTTCCTCTTCCCCGGGCTGTGAAATAGCCGGATTTATAGGCCTAGTGCCTCGAGGGGGTGGTGATAAAGGGCCTTTTCCCACTGGGGAGTCACTCCAGTTGGGATTGCCTGCTATCTCACTGGCACTTGGTGGCCTTACACGGGTTCTTGCGGGCTTATAGCCATCTCACCTGCTCTTAGCTAACACAGCCATGGGGCCTAAGAAAGCCAAGGCGAAGTCTGGCGGGAAGCAGGTCCCCCCCCCCCCCGCGCCCATCTCTGATTCCTCCTCAGACGACGATGGGGATTTGGGTACAGTGAGGGCGCTCATTGCTTGCCTGGAGGCACTTGAGAAAGAGAGGCAAGGAGGGGTGCCTGCTACAGAGAAGGGTGGTCCATCTGGCGCTCCATCTGGTCCCAAAAGGGTTACTAGGGGGGCAAAACGGGCAAAGCTAATACAATTACTCTCATCCAGACTTGATGCTTTGGAAGCACGTGATCTACATTCTGCTACCCCAGCGGTGGACCTGACCTCGGATGCGGCTGGCTCTCTGAGCGTTTCTGAACCTGGAGGAGGAGACATGCGTCCATCGGACAAGCAGGGGGCTGGTGAGTTTCTGCACCACACCTGGCCTTGGGGTATCTCCCCCTGGGCTCAGCCGTTTAACACCTACGGATGGCACCCGGCCCCCTTGGGCTCCATCCCCCCATACGGGGCGTGTTCCCAGGTTTGGCAGGGGGCGGCTCCTTCTGCACTCACTGCATTACCCATGGTCACGGGTTCCATAGTAGATACTTCAGGGACACAGATTCCCTACCCGCCATGTGACACCTCCCTGCCACTGGGTGACCACTTGTTGCCCGCGGTTAGGGAGCGCATTTGGCGCGGGAAATTTGTTGACATCTTCCAACTGCTATTCAGGGAGCCTGAACCCGTCCCGAAGGAAGGGGAACAAAAGAGAGAGGAAGTAAAATCAAAGCGCAAGCCAGTGGAGCATAACTGGGCCAACTGGCTGTCAGGCTTCACGGTCTATATGGGTGTCATGCTCCAGGTACACACCTCAAAAGGCCCTGCCTTGGTGAAGTACTTGGATATAATACATAGGGGTTACATGGATTTTATGGGCAACGCTTGGGAGCGCTATGACCGCTCCTTTCGACTTCGAGCATCCCTGAACCCAGCCATTCCGTGGGAAAGGCAACACCAAGAGCTCTGGCTCCTCATTATGACGCCCTCCAGGCCCATTCAAGGGGAACGTGCAGACAGCGGTCACTTAATTTCTAGGACTCCCGCAGCGCAGTCTTCTGGGTCTGTCGCTGCGCAGGGTGTTCAAAGTCCCCTGCCATGCTGGGCCTTTAATACCAGTGGGAGCTGCAACAGGTCCCCTTGCAGATTTCGGCACGAGTGCAGATTCTGCGGGGGCAAGCATGCCAGCATTCACTGCCAGCGCGTTAAGGGCCCCCGGGGGGTGCACGGGAACCACCTGCAGGCGGCAGGAAGGGAGGTGGCTCCATGCAGGGCACCACTCCTGGAAAAGGGCCCCAGCCCAATTAAGATCCCGGTCCTAGAACGTTTTCTACGGGATTACCCATTGAAGGCACAGGCAAGTTACCTGAGGGAAGGTTTTAAACACGGTTTCCGCATTCCTAACGTAGGCCCAAGAGTTCACAGTATGGCCCCAAACCTTAAGTCCGTGGATGGGATGGAAGCGGTGGTGCTTCGCAAGATTAGTAAAGAAATAGTCTTGGGGCGAGTTCTCGGCCCGTTCCAGGAGCTGCCCTTGCCGGACTTGCGCATTTCCCCACATGGGGGGTGGTGCCCAAGAAGGCGCCAGGCGAATATCGTCTTATTCACCACCTTTCCTTCCCCCTTGGTTCATCTGTTAACGACGGGATCCCGGATGGTCTTTGCTCCGTGAAGTATACTTCATTTGATCAAGCAGTCAGGGTGGTCCGGTCGTGTGGACAGGGTGCCCTTCTGGTGAAATGCAACATTGAGTCTACATTTCGCCTCCTTCCGGTTCACCCAGCAGACTTCAACCTCTTAGGGTTTGCGTTCCAGGGCCATTTTTACATCAATCGGGCCCTGCCCGTGGGCTGTTCAGTTTCTTGTGCGGCCTTTGAGGCATCCAGCTCCATGCTCGAATGGGCTCTTCGGTGGGAGGCTGGTCTCGGGACCACGGCTCATTAACTCGATGATTTTCTCCTGGTTGGCCGACCTGGAACTGACCAGTGCAGACACCTTCTAGCTGTATTTCAGAATCTGTGCGCGGACCTGGGTGTCCCACTGGCTCAGGAAAAGACTGAGGGTCAATCATCCATCCTTACATTTTTGGGCATCGAACTGGACACCATTGCGTGCTGTTCCAGGCTCCCACAGGCGAAAATAGACACCTTGAGGGCTTTGTTGGCCTCCTGCATTCAGGTGCGCAAGGTCACCCTTAAGCAGCTCCAACAGCTTATTGGACATTTAAATTTTGCATGCAGGGTGGTGGTGCCCGGCCGTCCTTTTCTACGCCGGCTTTGTGACGCCATTAAGGGCATCAGGTGCGGTCACCATAGGGTCAGGGTCACGGCTCCCATGTGGGCTGACATGCAGCTGTGGGCCACCTTTTTGGACTCTTATAATGGGGCGTCCTTTTGGCGGGATACCCTCCTTTTGGAAGCGGAGCTCCACGTCCAGTCAGACGCTTTGGCGTCTACTTTCGTGGCTGCTGGTGCGCGGAAAGATGGCCTGAGGCTTGGGTGGCTAGTGGGGTCACCAAGGACCTGACCTTTCTTGAATTTTTCCCTATACAGGTGAAACTTGGAAAATTAGAATATCGTGCAAAAGTCCATTAATTTCAGTAATGCAAATTAAAAGGTGAAACTGATATATGAGACAGACGCATTACATGCAAAGCGAGATAAGTCAAGCCTTAATTTGTTATAATTGTGATGATCATGGCGTACAGCTCATGAAAACCCCAAATCCACAATCTCAGAAAATTAGAATGTTACATGGAACCAAGAAGACAAGGATTGAAGAATAGAACAATATCGGACCTCTGAAAAGTATACAGTGTACTGTGCTTGATTGGCCAGCAAACTCGCCTGACCTGACCCCATAGAGAATCTATGGGGCATTGCCAAGAGAAGGATGAGAGACATGTGACCAAACAATGCAGAATTGCTGAAGGCCGCTAATGAAGCACCCTGGTCTTCCATAATACCTCATCAGTGCCACAGGCTGATAGCATCCATGCCACGCCACATTGAGGCAGTAATTGCTGCAAAAGGGGCCCAAACCAAGTACTGAATACATATGCATGCTTATACTTTTCAGAGGTCCGATATTGTTCTATTCTTCAATCCTTGTCTTCTTAGTTCCATGTAATATTCTAATTTTCTGGGATTGTGGATTTGGGGTTTTCATGAGCTGTACGCCATGATCATCACAATTATAACAAATTAAGGCTTGACTTATCTCGCTTTGCATGTAATGCTTCTGTCTCATATATCAGTTTCACCTTTTAATTTGCATTACTGAAATTAATGGACTTTTGCACGATATTCTAATTTTCCGAGTTTCACCTGTAGTGGTGGCCATACATCTCTGGGCAGATCTTTTCCGGGACAAGACGGTGCGATTCTGGTGTGATAACCAGGCCACTGTACAGGTGATCAATAGGCAAACCTCTAAGTCTCCTATGGTGATGTCCCTAGTCAGGGCCTTTGTTTTAGCCTGCCTGTATAATAATATCCAGTTCATTGCATGCCATGTACCGGGCGTCTAGAACGGCCTGGCGGACACGCTGTCTCGTTTCCAGGTGCAGCGCTTTCGCCAGCTGGCTCCAGAGGCGGAGCATCAGCTCGAGCAGATGCCGTCGTGGCTGTGGAGCCTTGGCGCCTAGAAGCGCAGAGGGCTGTTTGGGCCTCTTTGGCCTCCAGCACGCGGGCGGCATACACTAGACAGTGCAGGGTCTTCCAGGAGTTTAGGACCCAGGTAGGATTGGGCTGGGATTGCCCCCACCCCCACGGAGCAGCTGATGCAATTTTTAGTCCACCTTAAGGGTAAGGGGTTGTCTCCAGGTGCTATGGCGGGTTATCTTGCAGCTTTGGCTTTTCATTCGAAGTCCCAGGGCCTGGCTGACACCACAGGGGACTTCAGAGTATGGAGGATGCTGGAGGGCTGGTCACGGGAACGCCCGGTTACGGCGGACAGTTGGAGGCCCCTTTTGCCCTCTACCATCCAGAGGGCGGTAGAGCAATTTGTGGTGGTTTGCCGCTCTCCCTATGAGGCTGCGCTATTCCATGCAGCCATGCTAGTTTTGTTTTGGGGGGCCTTTCGAGTGGTGAGTTACTTCCTAGAGGGCGGAACAGCCTTGTTTGCAAGGTAGTGCATTTTGGAGACGTGGTCCTGGGACAGGACTTGGTTCAGCTGCGCCTCCGTTTTTCTAAGACTGACCAGAGGGGCAGGGGGCAGCTAGTATCATTGCATAGGGCTGACAATATGCTCCTGTGCCCAGTGTGGGCCTTAAGTCATTACACAACTCTCCAGGGATCCGCACCTGGGTGCCTTTTCATTCACGAAGATGGGCGCCCCCTCTCTCAGTACCAGTTCTGGACTGTTGCTTGTCATGCACTGGGAGCGGCTGGGGTCGACACTACGCAGTTTTCTCTTCATTCATTCTGCATCGGCGCGGCTTCGACAGCCTCCCAGCTGGGTCTTTCGGGCGAGACCATCCAGTGCATTGGGCGTTGGCGGTCTGCCACTTACAAGAGATACGTGCACTAGCGCCCTGGCGATGGCCGCTGATTGTTTTTCTCTTTACAGGCCCTGTGCGACGGGCGGCGAGGGCTCGAGTACTCGTCATGGGCCACTCCATAGTTTTCTGGGCTCATAAGGCAGCACGCGTGGTGCAGCCTGGAATGCAGCTAGGTCTCGGGCGGTGGGCGTCAATCTCCTGGATCGGTCGTCGAGGGATGGTCATCGCCCAATTTTTACCTATGCTGCAGGAATATTTGGTGGCGAATTCGCCGCCTGACATTTTGGTCCTCCACTTAGGGGAAAATGACTTAACGTCTCAGTAAGGGCTATCCATTCTTCATAATTTGCGAAAGGACATCTTACAAGTTCTTGATTGGTGCCCAGGAATTGTCATCTTTTGGTCGGCCATGCTGCAACGTAGGGTATGGAGAGGTGCTGGGGACCCTTACAGAGTGGACAGGGCTCGCAGGAAGGTTAACGCCCAGATGGTGTGTTTCTTGGCTGCCATCGGGGGGGGGGGTCATAGACCATCCTGACATTATCTTTTCGGTTCCCAGTTTGTTTAGAGGGGATGGGGTTCACCTTTCGCCCAGTGGGACTAGTTTGTTTCTGAGGGATTTAGAGCAGGGATTGGCCATATATCTGCGCACCTGGTGGGGTGGCGAGGGTTAAGCTAGGCTAACCCACGCTGTGGCAGGTGCAGTGCGGTTGGGAAAATATTATCAGGCTGTTGAACACCTTCGGGTAAGTGTTTGGCTATGGGTCGGGAAGGGCAACTCCCTAGAGACTGCACGGCTCAGGCATATCTGCCCTTGGTCGACCTACTCTGGCAGGCTAAGCCCCAAGGAATCACTGAACGGCTACCTGGGGGTGATGCTAGCCAGGGGCCCGGCATTAGGCCGGCTAGGATAGGCAGCCCCAGATTGAGAGCATTTGGGGTTGCCTGGAGCCAAGGTGTATCACCCTATGCTATAGGTTAGGCATGCCCTGGTGGCGCATGCCTATAGTACCGCACTGCTGGTTGAGAGGCCATCCCTGCTCTTTAAGTTCTGGTTGAATTTGTTAAATAAATTGTGGCCCAGTTTGCACCAATACCTTGTGTCTCGTGTCTTCTTGGGTGTCGGGCAATGAAGTATATTTTGGCCTTTATTATATTGCAGACTCTATGGGAGGGGTGCAATATGGTTGGTAAAATGAAGGTATCTTATACTGAGTCAAAAGATCAGGTCATCTAGTCCAGTATGGTCTACACAGCCTGCCAATGAGTTTCAGATGGGTGGCTTCCAGCCCCACTTGGAGATGCCAGGGATTGAACCTGGAACCTCTTATAGGTTACTTAAAGTCTATGGTATCCCAAGCAAGGAGCACTCTTTAAAATAACAATAATCTTTATGTTTATTCTTATCAGCATATCAAAATATAATGAGCAAAGTAATCATGAATACAAATGTTAATTAATAATCTAGCACCAAGATTTCAATAAACATCCTTATGAATACCCGCAAAGAGATGGAACATAACTAAACTGACAAATGGAGATACTAAATATAAAATAATTAAGCAGGAAAGAAAACTGTAATTAGGCTGTAATCCTATGCTCGCTTGAACGTAACTCCTATTGAAATCAGTGGGATTTATTTCTGAGTTAACATACATAGGATCAGGATGCAAGATAAGTAAAACTGGGCTTAATCTGAGTAGTGAGGACAGAATTCAAGCTATTATCTGGAATAAAGTATCAGTCTGCCCAGTGTTTACTCACCAGTGTGCAGTGATTATAGGAGGGTTATGGAAGACAGAATCCTGTAGGGCACATAAACTAGGAACTCCTGTAGTGGGATAGCTGCCTTGTTCTGTACTACCATGAAAAAGTTACCATAGGATGGAATTATTGAAGCTGGCTTCAACATGGTTGAAGCTGGCTGCATGGTTGTGGAGGCAGGCAGTGTGCACCCCTCCCCCCCCGGCCAACCCTGGGGCTTTGCACACACAGTTGCCCAAAGGTAGATCTGCCTCTGCTAGTTATTGAAGCAATTCATTAGGGATGTGTACAAAATGGATTTTGCATTCTGGTTCAAGCTTGAAATGAAATGCAAACACTGAAATGTTTCATTGAAAACCACAGTTCAGCCGGCTGTTTTGATGAAACAAATTCAAAACACTTTGAGTATTTTGGCCATAAGGAGCAATGGGGAAACTCAAAAGACCCCATTGTTCCCCATGGGTAGTTTCCTAGGGAGACCAAAGTGGGTTGGATGGTAGGACATGATGGGTGCTACCTACCACCCAACCCCCCAAAAGAAAGAGGCAAGCAGGCAATTTTTAAACCAATTTTTATCCTGTCCCCCAAACCCCATAGGATCTTGTTTCTATGGCTGGAACAAGCTGCGCTCACAGAATGCATGAACACAAGTTTCTCTTCCCTCCTCCCTGCCAATGGAGGCACAGTTGTCCATGACAACACTTGATTTGTATGATAAGAAGCCAACCAAGAAGCAAGGAGATCGCAAGCCAGTCGGAAGCCAAGCCAGTGCCAGAAAACCAATCATATATACATCTTGATTGTTACGGTCGTTCGACCAGCAAAGAAAACCAAACATCAAGGGGAAAACAGGCCTCCAAAATGGCTCTCAAAACATCAAAAGGTTTCACTCATAATGTAGCTGTTCTGCTCCGAGCTCGAAACAGGCCATTTATTTAAAGGGTGTTCTGTTTTGAGCTTGAAATACTCAGAATGGCTCATTTCAAACCAAAATGTTTCGACATCATCGAGACGTTCTTCACATACCTACAATTCATAGATCAAGTACAGATTGAGCTCCCAGACTAATCCCTGCATACTTGCTTTATAGCTTGCTGCTCACCTCCATTACATTAGCGATGACCATGTTACGCCAACATACAGACACACTAAGCAATAAGGAAGAACTAGGGTCCTGCATTTTCCGCCATAGGTTCCACTACACTGAATATTCCTGTTAACAGTTTGACAAGCTATTTTTTAAACAGATCAAGGAGACTCTTCCATTAAGTATACAGTAGTTAACTTGGGGTAATCTCAAACTTGTAATGTTTGCTTGTTGTCTGACATAACAGAGACATTACGCTTATTGGAAATGAAAGCTCATGGTTAAAGTAATCAGCAGTTTAGCCTTCAAAAGGTCTCATAAAGAGTATAAAGTTATGTTGCCACTTTACAGCAAGTAGCAAGCCAACCCACTGCTTGCATATTGTCCAAAATAATCAGAAAACAGGCCAGAATGTTATATTATTTCATATTAGAGTACTTTGTACATAAAATGAAATTAGATAAAGTTCCAAAATAACATGAGTAGAGAGAAAAAGCAGGAATCTATCTGAAGGTTTTTTTTACATGCCAATAGCCAAGATTCCTAGAGAAAATAAATATTTATTGAAAGAACTCAGACAGTTTTTTTAAAGAAAACAACAACAAAAAATAATGCTGACAGGAAAAGGAAAAGTTTAAATCATCTTGGATTCCCCAAAGCAGATCACACGGAGAACTGTTTTTTGTTAAACGTATAACATAATACAGCAGCAACTAGAGATTATGCAAGATCTATATAAATATCCTCCAATGTAGATACTATCATGACAAACCATAGGGGAAAGCCTATATTGATCACAAAGAACTAATCAAGTCTTATATTGATCATAAAGAACTCATCAAGGCTTAAAGAGATCGCTGAATGTTATCATGCATTTTAAGATGGATCTGGTGCCCCTTTATTGATGTAAGCTATTTCTACTCTGCCTTTTGACCATAATTCTTAAAAAGGATTTATATATAGCTTCAGTGGGGGCTGCTATTTCATAGAGAGATGCTACTCTTCTGGGGGCTGAATAATACACCACTTGGATGGGATTAATCACATAAGATCTTTCACACAGAAATGGCTGCCAATATCATGGGAAAGGTCCACACAATCATGTTACCAGGCAGCCCCCTCCCCCTGCATTTTGGAAACTTTGGCCTCTGACCTTTGGTCTCTGCCTTTGGCAAGGCTGAGAGGAATCCTAAGTATAGATGTTTGATATACCATGGAGGGGTGGTGAGCCCTCAGGTGGGTCACATGATGAGTCCTGTAAATCTGTGTCTAGAAAGGCAGCACACCGAATCAAGAATTCCTTGCATTCTTAAAGACACCAGAGTTCCAGGCACAAGAAGTCACAAGTCTTAAACTAAGACCAATCGTGGGAACTTGAAGAACACCAAACTACCATGCAACCAAAGCCAAGCTCCAACTCAGTTCTGTCCATTTGGCACTACAGAGCCGTTTTGTTTCGAAATCCAACTGAATAACAGCTGTCCCACCCACCTTCTTTAGATCCTGAGCTGGAACCATCCTCCTTGTCTCTTTTGTATATCCCATTTTGAACCATAGAGTGTGCTGTGAAGAGCAGCATATACTATACACACATAGCAGCCCCTGATCTCTATTACAAACATGGCAGCCAGCTGCCAGGAGCTGCTGCAAAAGGGAAATGCCCACCCACAACTGAAGACATTGAGGTAGGGGAGCTCTCTTTCCCTCCTACCTTAGTCAAGAACAGAGAAGCTTGGTTACCCGCATTTGAGCAAGCTAAATTGGAGGGATTTTTGTGGGTTCTCGTGAGCCTCCACATTTGTGTTGTATTCCTCCAACCTTCATTTTGATAATTCATTGTGTGACTAGCCCTACTATGTCTGTGAGAATCTGAGGAAATTAGAGCCAAGCTGCATGTTATTTAAAGGTGGGTTCACACATAGCATGAAACCTACTTGCAATCTCGGTTACCCAGTTGTGTGCAATTGTGTGAACCCACCCTATGGCAGGAATCACGTGTTCCCTCAAGGTGGGAAGCCTAGATGTGTCACCAAGAATTGAAAGCTGGGTTGTCACCCCTAGTAATGCTCCATCTTAGGCTGGCACTACTTCTGAATCCACACTCTTCATGAACCTCTGGTTCCTTCCAGATGAGCCAGCCTATGAAGGGCTGATACAGGGAAGGCTTGCCCATTGAAGAGCAGCACAAGGTAGGCTGGGATTGAATCCAGGGAGGTGCAGATGGGAGCGTATCTCTGCTCAACTCAGCAATTTCCAACAAACCGAGATGTGTCTCTGCAGTGTCAACTTTAAGTTCCCTCCATATTTCAGGCTGGGGGAACCACAGGTTCCCACTATGAGCAAACCCATCCTAAGTGTGTTATTAGCCCTTGCATCCTTGATCCCGCCCCACCCCCCACAAAGGCAACCATAGGGGAGCAATCTGAATCAGAACCAAGGCATGAGATGGGGTTTAATCTTTTTGCCACTGTTGTTTATCCCAGGAGCAAAGCTGCCATTGGCCAAATAGCAACACATGTAGCTTTGGGGGGAGGGGTCCTGTCAGTGTTCCCTGTAACAGGGATTTCCAGGTGTTGTTGACTACAACTGCCAGCATTCCCAGCTACAAGGGCCTGTGGCTGGGGATTATGGAATTTGTAGTCAACAACATCTTGGAATCCCTGTTACAGGAAACACTAGTCTTGATCCAGACCATGGCAGGGCAAAGAACTAAAGTCCCTCTATCCCCTCTCTGCAACTTCCAGTCCAGCTATTATTTAGGATATTAATCCAAACATCTGAGGGCCAACAGCATGCTTAATGGAACATGTAGTTTGGTCTGTACCGCTTCAACTGTAAGTGACAAAACTGAAATGTAATGGAATGGAATGTTATGATACATGACAAGAATACTACTGCAGATATGCCCATAGTTGTAAAATCTCTATGCCTGGAATTCATTTATTCATACAAGTCAACTCAGATTCCACAACTCAAGCCCTGAATAAATTCACACACTGCAGAGCGCAACATGGGATGGGTTTAGACATTTAGCTGAAACAGCAACAAAGCAAACCTGAGTGACTCAGACTTCTTTGTCGCTACCTATGGAACTTGTGCCAGGAGGGGGAAATTATATATTCCCCACCACAAGATCTGTGTTCTCCCTTGGGTGCATACTCAATTGCTCACACAGCTCTGAATTATGCTTAATAGACTTGTTCGTTATGTATTAGAAGAAGGGTGCTTTGCTTGAATCACAGCACTTACCTGTGCTAGAGAAAAAACTGAAAGGGGAAAATCATCCTACTCAGATTAAACTGACTCAAATATGTACTTTAAAAGATGTGCCAAATGTTCTGTAAATAAAACTGAAGCTAATACAACTAACAATTTTATCAATAAAACTACCATTGCACACAATTTGAGTATGGGGGAAAAAAGGAGACTATTACATACCATTTACCTAGGAAGCTACCTTGTATTGAGTCAGGCCATTCATCCATCTAGCACAGTATTGTCTGCACAACATTGGCCCTCCCCCCTCATTGCTGGACAACAACTCCAATCAACCCCATCCACAGTGGTCAGGGATGATGGAAGTTGTAACCTAATCGCTGGAGAGCCATAATTGTGCAGCCCTGGACACTGAATGTTTATGACTCAAGTTACGTTTATTAATAAAGCTTATTATTATTATTGACGGGTAGCAGTTCTCCAGGAGATACTACGCCCCCTCTCTTCAGATATATCATACTCATCTGAAGAGACAAATGCTGTATCTGGGGAGAGATCAGCCCTGTGACTGAGAATGTTTGGTGCCCAGTTCTTTATCATGAGATGTGGCCATAGCTCAGTGGGGAGAACAGCTGCTTTGCATGCAGAAGGCCCCAGGTTCATTCCCTGGCATCTCCAGGTAGGGCTGGCGAAGACTCCTGCCTGAATCCTTGGAGAGTCATTGCCTTGAGATACTGCAGGTCAAACATTTTAAATATTTAGGCATGGTTTTTAATTCGACAGGTTCTTGGATGTCTCATCTCAATTTTATTTCGGCCAAGGCCACTAATAGTGCTGCTGCTGTTTTGCATTTTTATCGAATAGGAACACAGGAACACAGGGAGCTGCCATATACTGAGTCAGACCATTGGTCTATCTAGTTCAGTATTGTCTTCACAGACTGGCAGCGGCTTCTCCAAGGTTGCAGGCAGGAATCTCTCTCAGCCGTATCTTGGAGATGCCAGGGAGGGAATTTGAAACCTTCTGCTCTTCCCGGAGCGGCTCCATCCCCTGAGGGGAATATCTGACAGTGCTCACACTTCTA
Source organism: Hemicordylus capensis (assembly GCF_027244095.1). Lineage (NCBI taxonomy): Eukaryota > Metazoa > Chordata > Lepidosauria > Squamata > Cordylidae > Hemicordylus > Hemicordylus capensis. The sequence goes on along the minus strand of NC_069662.1, from coordinate 138,727,122 downwards.
GTGTCCCATTCATATACAACCAGGGCGGACCCTGCTTAGCTATGGGGACAAGTCATGCTTGCTACCACAAGACCAGCTCTCCTCTCCAATAAATGGAGGATACTTTATTTTCCTGGCTATCAAAGTTTTTAGAGCAAAATCTTTATCTCCGTTACTGTTTGATATCCCAGTTGGGTGTAATCAAATCAACCATGTAGAAAAAGTCCAGAAATGATTCCTTAGAAATCTTTTTGGGGAACCTAAATGTGTGGCCAACATGCTGCGCTTGGAAGCTGCCTAACTAACTGCTGCGACTCAAGCATGGTTGGCTGTTTTAAGTTAATGACTGCAGTTATTATGTCTAACACCCCAAGGATGATCACCTTCACTATTTGCTGACTCTTCTGTGTCTTCTTTGGTGAAAAGATTTCCCCCCAGACTTTGGAATGCTCTCCCAGTGGCCATTTGCTCCTTGGACTCCATCACAGTTTTTAGAAAGCTTGTTAAATCTTGGCTTTTTATCCAGGCTTTTACATGATTGTTTTCTATTGCTGCTTCTATGTGTTTTTATCCGTGTATAGTTTTTATGCTTGTATTTTATAGATTTTAAATTAGATTTGTTTTATATTTTTAGCTTAATATTTTTACTGTCATTTTATTGTATGTTTTTTAATTTTTGTAAATCGCCTTGAGATTGTTTTTAATGAAAGGCGATATATAAATTCAACAATCAATCAATCAATGATGACAACTGAAGTTGAATACTATTGGCCTTTCCCAGGATTTGATGCTTTCTTTAGGATACCAGAAAGCCAGAATATGTGAAAGGCAAAGTCTTCTAGACCTAGATCGCCAATATACATTGGCTTCTGCCGGGAAGTGTTGTTCTCCTCTTCATAGCTGTCCTAATCTGACTTCTTCCTCTATTGCCAGCACCTTCAAGCTTGACAAAGATCAAATTTTAACTTGCTAGATTTAATGTTTTACCAACACCTGTGTTCACTGGCCATATGGCTGAAATTCCTATTGCAGAACATCTGTGTCCATGTGGGTCTGGGGAAGTGGACGACTTGATTCATGTATTTTGTTGTTGTAATAACTTCTAAAATAGTTTACATGATGTATTTATTTGGCCATTGCTTATCGTTTGTTCCAGGAGGCCTTTGGGGTTCTATGGCTCTATGGGAGCCAGTGTGGTGTAGTGGCTAGAGTGCTGGACTAGGACCGGGGAGACCCGAGTTCAAATCCTCATTCAGCTATGATACTAGCTGGGTGATTCTGGTCCAGTCACTTCTCTCTCAGCCTAACCTACTTCACAGGGTTGTTGTGAAAGAGAAACTTAAGTATGTAGTATACCGCTCTGGGCTCCTTGGAGGTAGAGCGGGATATAAAATGTAATAATAATAATAATAATAAATTTTTAATTAGCATTACAAGAAAAGTAGCCATCTTTTTAGTTTCTGCCACTAAAGTACGTGGCAAACTGATATAATATGTACTGAATTATTCTGAGTCAATTTTTGTGTTTTTGAGTGTCCTGTGATTTTCTTGTATTGTTTGAACCACCCAGTTTTTGAACCAAAGTGTTTGTTATGGTGACTACTAAACAAATAAACTGATTGATTGTTGGTGCCAATCAGTGTAGGCAATACTGAGCTAGTGGACCAATGGTCTGACTCACTATAACACGGCTTCCTATGTTCCTTTGATAAGGATTTTCCCCTGAGTACAGGTTTTTTTCTGCAGACAAATACTGTGGTGAATGGCAGGGAGCAAGATTAAGGAGTGTGTTGATGCGTGGGGCTTCCTGTATCCCTCCTGTTAAGTTGTAGCTGCATACTGGCATACATAAGCTTGGAGAGGGCTTCTATTTCTTGCTTGATCTCCAAATATAGCCAGGGCCCTCAAGTTCTGTACTTCATTTTCCTCTCAGGCACTTTTGGTTCATTTATATTATTTATAATGGGATATTTATAACTCTCTTAATTATCATGCTTAACTCCATCTCAAGGAATAAATAATTTTCATGTTTTCTGAACAGCAAAAGACTATTTCATCCAATTTCTTTGTATTCAGTCCCATAAATGTAATATGATGTAGATCACCAGCATGATTTTGGATAAACACTAAGACCAAAACGAATCAAAGCTTTCATATACATCAATATAGATATTCTTTCCCCATAGTGACCATGGCTGTGAATAACATAATTCTAAAGAAGTGATTAATCTAGATGATAAAGCCACTCATGGGGAGGAGGCACCTATTTTGATGTTCCATGCATAAGCAAAGAATCACACATCTTTTTGCCCCCCAAGATCTCCTTTAGCCCCTTTCTCCAGCATCCTTCCACTAGGAAGGTGCCCAAACCGGTTGGGCCTCTCAGAATGGAAGTGTGAAACCAGTCCGGTGGGCGCAACCAAGCTAGTCTGGTGGGAAGGGGATGGAGAAGGAACACAGTTCCTCCCCTGCTCCTCCATCGCCCCACCATTCACCTGGGACTGGCACTGGCATGCAAAAGACTGCGTGCAGCTGCTTCCCAGTTCCCAGCAGCCTGCATGCAGCGGCCATATGTGTGTTGATGCCACGTGCAGGCTACTGGGAACTGGGAAGCAGCCATACACGATCAAGCTGATTTGTGCACACCTCTATCTTCCACTAGTTCATCTCTTCTGCCTGGCTGCAAATAATATACAAGGAGATTCTGAAGGCTACAAAATCAGGACCACCATGCCAGCAACATAAGCTGTGCACATTTCATTGGATATGTGCACAGACAGTGCCTAATATATAAGCAGGCTCCCATATGGAGATGCATTTGGGGTCATTCATAGGCTTATGCATATGTGACCAACTTAGTGGTTTTTCCTTAGTGCAGCAAGCTATCGTATATATTGAGGTTTTCTAGAAAGCAACAAAAGATGCTATAAAAATAAATATAAATCAAGAGCATACAGACAATCCAGATCTTCCCAGAGACTGACATTGTCTATTCTTCAAAGATCTGGTGGGGAGGTCATATTGAAAGAAGCCTCATAGCATGATTTACACTGTGCTCCATGTTGGCCAGCTCTTGCTTTTCGTGATTAACCCATGATTAACTCACCTCTTTTCAAATGTTTTTCCTGGAATGAGCTAATCAGGAAAAGCAAGAGCTGGCCAGCAGAGGGTGCAGCGTAAATCATGCCAGGAGACTTTTCTTCCAGTGTGATCTTCCCGCCTGATCTCAGAAGAAAAGGCAGTGGTAATCTGTGGAAGGGTAAGAACATAAGAACAGCCCTGCTGGATCAGGCCCAAGGCCCATCTAGTTCAGCATCCTGTTTCGCACAGTGGCCCACCAGTATGGATGGGCCACCAGTATGGATGGGTATGGATTGTCTGTACGCTCTTGGTTTATATTTATTCACAAGCTCTGTTTGCAACATTTTTATGGCCGCCTAGAAAACCTCATTGGACTGCTGTTCTGCATGTGAAAAATAATTTCTGATTGTGACTGGGGTTCTCTGGATTGGGCTGATTTATTGGACAGGAACCACATGCATTTGAAAAATTGGCTCATTACATCCATGATCATTGGCTTTAATGAACCAATACAGTTAAGTTGGATACAATGTATTTGTTTTGGCTCCTTGAAGTTTAATTTAACCTTGAGATCAAATGAAACCAAGATGGACATAAATATTCTCTTGCTACACACCAATCTGCTGAAAGTCATTTTAGTGCTTCACCCCATTCCCTCAAGAAGGATAGCCACCAGCAAAAGAGGGAAACAGCAATTGCCTGCCCAGTCATTTGCTAAGGAATGAAACCTCTGGAGTTTAAACAGTATTCATATGCATAGCCCTCATAGTCTAGCAGTGTGGGGAATTTTGCGCAGAGAGTTCCTCACTGTGCTATCCAGAAGCAATGGAGTCACTCCTGTATCTGCCTTTCATTGCAGCATTCCTTCTGCTAAACTGTGCCACAGCACCGGCTGGCTGTTTATTGTTGAGCTGTATCATTCCAGTAAGAGTTCTAGGCGTGCAAAGGACTTTTCCAGATGACTGGCTGAAGTCTTACTATTTCACAAGGCAAAAGAAAGGCAAACAGGGCAAGTTTTGCTGGAAGGAACACTCTTACTGGGGGGCTCTGAAAAATACTGAGCATTGTAAGAATTTATAAGAACAAATTTCAATGAAATCACAGTCCAATGCTACATAACAGGCAAACTTCTCAAACAATTAGGAACATAGGAAGCTGCCTTATACCAAGTTTGACCATTGTCGGTACAGGTGGACCCCGTTATCCGCAGGGGTTCTGTTCCCACAGATTTCCCTGGGTAACAAAACCACAGATAATGGGGCATTGAGGCAACAGGAAAAGGAGGGTTAGGTTACTGAGGCTGCAAAAAAGGGTGAGAGAAACTGCAGAAATAATCAAAATAAAGTGCCCTACCATGCTTCACGGGTCTGCAACTGTTTGGCAATAGCCCCCAAAAGTCAAAAATCCACCATTTCCCTGTGATTTTTCACTGAAAAAAATGTTTTTAAATGAGCCTCAAAATGGCTTTTTAACAAAATGGTGGCCAGAAATGACCTTGGAGGTCATGTCCAGCCACCCTGATACCAGGGATATGGGAAATTTAACCCCTTTCCCCCATGTATACCAAGGTTGAGTGTTAATTGCCCAAGCACGGATACGCAGAAACACGGATGTCAGGGCTGTGGATGGCGAGGTTTGCCTGTATTGTCTACAATGACTGACAGCACCTCTCCAAATTTCCAGCCCTACCTGGAGATGCCAGGGATTGAACCTGGGACTTTCTGCATGCTTGTAGGCTTAGCTCATCTCTGAAGCAGGCATTGTAAAGAAGGCTCAGTCCTCAACTATTCCTCAGTAAAAAAATCACTCAGGGGATAAATCTATAGAAAACAGATGCAGTGGTGATGATTGAGCCTGTGGGAGCATGAAATATACACTATGAAATATACACTATGACCCTACAATTTCCCCCCCTAGGTACCTTTTTCATTTGCTTCCTGCACCTTAATTTAAGATAGTTTGGGGGCCTTACAGCTTATAGGGAGAAAAGGAAATACAACTGACTTGCAATTCTTGCTTTCTATGCTTGTTTGTAAAATCCACAACATGCATGGGCTCCACATGATGTGGAGACAAGTTAGGTATCTCACTATTGGGGGGGGGAGGGAGGGATACAGGGGTGTAACTACTATTAGGCAAGGGGAGGCAGCTGCCTGGGGGCCCCCACACCTCGAGGGGCCCCCCAGAGGCAAGTCACATGACTCCCCAACACCCACAGAGCTTCCTTCATTATGATCCTTCCTTCGTATTTCTTCCTTTGACCTGGCTAGTATATCTCTCTCTGTCTCTCGACCCTCCCTCCCAGGGCCGGCGCTTCCATTTAGGCGAACTAGGCAGCTGCCTAGAGCGCCAAAATGGAGGGGGCGCTGGCCACGTGGGGGCGAAAATACAAAGTTCTCCGGCAGAGCGCATTGGCGCTCCCCCGGAACGGTCACTTCTGTGCAGCTTCCCCCCCCCCCCCCTTATCTCCCAGGGCTTGTAGAATACGCTGGCGGTTGTGGGACTGACGACTGAATTTGGTACCGCCTGATGCCTTGCAAGAAAAACAGTGTCTCCTGGGCTGCCTAGGTGGCGTGGGGGGAGCAAGGGGTTGCGCGGGTGACAGATGCTTGGACTTTTTCTTCTTTTTCTTGGGCAGTGTAGGCGCCGCTACAGTTGCAACCGGGTCTGAGGGGCCAGGGAGAGGTGGCACGCTCTGCTTTGGCTGCTTTGGAAGGGGGGACCACGGAGTGGGAGGAGAAGCTGGTGGTCGCTTCTGCTTCTTTGAGCTCTATCACGACCCTGTCAGCTTTGCGCCCCCTTGGAATCTGAGGCCGAGGACAGCCTGACAGTCAATTTCGGAAGAGGTGGCTGGGCGCCGCTTGGACCTGGGAGGGCGGGGACCGAGTCGGGAGGCAAGGGCATAGCCAGGTCTGAAGATGCGGCGCGGGACCGGCAGCAGAGGCAGCGGTCCCGGGCGAGGATTAGGCCTGGCCAGAGAGAGTGCAGACTGGAACGACGCCTCAGGAGTAGCTTACATGGTGTGTGTTGGCAACACAAGTCCCGTAAGGGGAAGAGGTTGTGCCGGCAGGCTTGCAGCCGCTGGGTCTCTGCACGCACGCGCGACTCGGCCGGCGGGGTGCCGAGTCACGCTGTCGCTGAGCATGCGTGCTGCCTAGCGTCCATCCTGCACGTGGTCGCGGATTTGCACGGAGCCGCCGAGGAGAGCGTCGTTGGGGCTGCAGCAGGTGCAGTGTGCAGGCAGGGCAGCAGGACACGGAGGCGCCGCACAACAAGAACGTCGGCGGCGGGGCGGTGTGAAGCCAGCGTGGTGGTGGTCACTCACAAAAACAAGAAGGTGTGTATTTTCAACTTATTTATTCTCGCAGTCTACTTCCTCTATGTTGTTGCAAAGCTTGGTTGGGATGGGAAACATCTCTGGAAATCTACTAGCTGCTCACTGCAGCCTGCAGGGCTGTCCCCCAAACTGGGATCATGGCACAAGAAAAAGGGTAAAGCCTCCTTCTGCAGTACTGCAGTCTTTGCAGATACAAATGGACTCCTTCGCCTATGACTGCTATTAACATTTTTAAAGTCAGGTCCTAGAACACTTGTGTCTATCTGGCTTGGCCCTGAGCTGGCCCTCTCAGAATTTAATTTGCCATTTATGCCACCCCAAAATATTAGTTTTACTTCTGCCATTGGGACTCTGGCAAGTGTTCAGATGAGAAAAGTGAGGCCCTGAGATAATTTCAGGTTAAGTACTATCTGATCCCAACTTTTCCAGATCCCCAGAGGCAAAACATAAGCACAGATTACACCTGTGAATGTCCTTTTTAAATGCTGGGCTGTTTAATATAAACATACCATAACAGTATTTTATTTATTTAATACATCTCTATACTGCCTACTGCAGAAGTCTCAAGCTATGTCACAGGGTTGTTGTGAGTAGAAACCTAAGTATGTAGTATACCGCTCTGGGCTCCTTGAAGGAAGAGCGGGATATAAATGTAAAAATAATAATATCAAATTCAAACAACAAATCAGTAAAACTCAACCAAAAGCCTAGCTGAAGAGATGTATCTTCAGTTTTGTTTCCTAAAAGTAATCTGGGATAGAACAGCTCTAATCTCAGCAGAGAGTGTTCCACAGCCCCAAGGCAAATACAGAGAAGGCCCTCTTTGAATTGCCACCAGGCTAACCGATGGCACCCCCAGTCTAACCTTAGGAAACATAGGAAACTGCCATATACTGAGTCAGACCATTGATGTATCTAGCTCAGTATTGTCTTCACAGACTGGCAGCGGCTTCTCTGAGGTTGCAGGCAGGAAACTCTCTCAGCCCAGCAATGGGACAAATTGTGGAAATGGACGTTGGACGTAAACCCCCCCCCCCCCCCCCGATTACCTGATGTGCCTTGAAATCCCCCACCCCCGAGTTACAGTACTACCTGCTGCATATACTTCATAACCTTGTGGGTTTCCAAATCCTTGTGTGTAAATCGAACATGCTGAAGCATCAGCACTTGACCTGAAGGAACGGTTAACAAAATTTGCAAAGGAAAAGGCACGTAAAATAAGATTTTGATTTGCTTGAAATTGAAACAAAGAGACTTAAATTTCAGCATCACATTTAACATTCACAATTTTTAAAAAATAAATTAACAATTTCAAATTCTGTGCTTTTCATTCTTCCTATAATACATCTGTGTTTGAAATATGATTGGCCGGGGGTGGGGGGCACCAGAAGGTGATCTCGCCTAGGGCGCAAAAAACCCTAGCACCGGCCCTGCTGCCTCCCTGCCTCCCTCCTTGTGTGTTTGTATCAGCGAGGGGCCCATTTTAAAATTTTGTCTCTGGGCCCACTCCAGCCTTGTTACGCCCCTGGAGGGATATGAAGGTTCTGCTTTGAGCATTAGAAATCAGACCAAATCATCTTTATTATGGTCAGCCTTTGAGCATTATAAAGATGTGAAAATATAAGGGCAAGTTACTTGCACTTATGATTTACAAACAATATGCAATGACTGAAGCAAGCCTTAGAACACAAGCATTGAAGCAAGAAACCTGTAATTTGGCACCTGATGTGTCCAGTAGGGGTGTGAGAGCTGGCTTGATTCAAACCAGCCTAGTTTGGGTAGTCTGAGTTTAAACTGGCCTGGCTCCCCAAAGGTCGCTCCCGCTGCTCTCCCCCTGTGGTGGCGGCCGCTGCTGCCATTTGTAAGTAGTACAGACTTCCCTCCCACCCCTCTAGGCTAAGAGAAGCCCCCATGCTCCTTTTCGAATACTCACTAGATTCCCCTTTACCAGTATACTTCCGAACCGTCCACGAACCAGTTTAAACCTGTCTGGATGTCGAACCAGATTGGACCCAGTTCAACCAGAACCAAACCAGGTGGGGTTGGTTCAAAGCTGGTTCAGATTCGAACTGAACTTGCAAAACCAGTTTTGTGCACACCCCTAGTGTCCAGAGTGTGCAGATACTCTTATTTTTTAATCAGTTTGTCCTGCATTGTTGCAGAATACCAACAGGATTGCAAAGTGCGGAAGGAAGGAAGGAAGGAAGGAAGGAAGGAAGGAAGGAAGGAAGGAAGGAAGGAAGGAAGGAAGGGGTTGGTTCTGTAGACTTTTTACTATGTAGGTTTCATTAAATAAATAATAATAATAATAATAATAATAATAATAAATTATTATTATTGGCAGAAATATTATTATTATTATTATTGTTGTTGTTGTTGTTGTTGTTGTTGGCAGAAAAAGACCAAAATAATCCCAGTGGCAATTGGCAATTTCAAAACAACTTGAAGAGCACCTCAACACCATAGGGGCCACATCACCATCAGCCAATTACAAAAAGCAACTTTACTGGGAACAGCCTATATTTTGCGACAATATCTATAATAACCAACAGTATTGATGATAAATTTCAGCCATCCCAGGTCCTTGGGAAGGACTCGATGTCTGGATAAAACAAACCAGTCAATAACACCTGTCTGACTGTGTAAACAAGAAATAATAAATGGCGGTTTATTGTCTGTCTTTTGCCCATGGAGAATGAATGTGCTTTTTCTGAATGTGTAGGGAAGGGAAGGGTCAATTTTCACCAGTCCTGCCTTTCTTCTTCTGCCACCTCCCATGCCTCATAGCACCATGTTCTCAAGAGTTCCCCAAGCCTCAGGAGTAGATTTTAGGGATGCACAGGACTGGGGAGAGGGGGAGATCAGTAAAAACCATCCCTTTTGTGCAATCTGAAGTTCTTCTGTGAGCAGAAGACATGGTTTAGATACAACCCAATGATCATATATTAAATACAATAAATAGAAAGGTGTGGTAACACTTCCTGATTTAGCAGTTACGTTGATGTCAATTCTTTGCACTGTTTCCTGATCAGACAATATTGATTGCACTAAGGCTAATTTTAATTCTTTGGGGATTGCTTTCATTCTGATGTATATTGAAATTTTTAATTCTGTTAAGTTGCTTAATTTTCATTGTTGATAGTCAGGTAAATTTGCAGTAGAAACAAAAGTCCCCAAATGATGATAAGTTGCTCTTTCTCAGACGACAGCAGATCTCTCTGTTCAGACCCACCCATGCTGTAGCACTCCAAGAATGAGGAAACATGGAGACACATTTCAAAGGGAAACAAACAGTTGCATAAGGGTCATTCCTTCTCCCCCACTCCAGCTATATTTACTTAACCCAAGATTCCCTCAGCTGTTTTTAGAGCATGAAACCCAAGATTAGCAGGACAGTACTAAACTCCTTCGCAGTCTTGTCAGATCTATCAACCCTTTAAAATAATATATTTTACAGATGCATCTACATACAAGTTGCTTGTTGTCGCAGGACTCAATTTATAGGCATTAGTATTACTCCATTGGCCACATTCCCTCCCAAAGGTACTATAGTTGTAGATTACTATTAAAGGTAAAGTGTGCCCTCAAGTCAGTGTCAACTGCTGGTCACCACAGAGCCCTGTGGTTTTCTTTGGTAGAATACAGGAGGGGTTTACCATTGCCATCTCCCACGCAGTATGAGACGATGCTTTTCAACATCTTCCTATATTGCTGCCGCCCGATATAGGTGGTTCCCATATCGTAGTCTGGGAAACATACCAGCGGTGATTTGAACTGGCAGCCTTCCACTTGTTAGTCAAGCATTTCCCCACAGCGCCACTTAATAGCAATAGCAATAGCAACAGCACTCACATTTATATACCGCTTTATAGCCGGAGCTCTCTAAGCGGTTTACAATGATTTAGCATATTGCCCCCAACATTCTGGGTACTCATTTTACCGACCTCGGAAGGATGGAAGGCTGAGTCAACCTTGAGCCCCTGGTCAGGATCGAACTTGTAACCTTCTGGTTACAGGGCGGCAGTTTTTACCACTGCGCCACCAGGGGCTCCACTTAAGGAGCCCCTAACCACTTAAGGTGGTTAGATTACTAGTACTGCTACTTATATACCACTTTTCAACAAAAAAAGTCTCAAAGCAATTTACATAGAACAACTGCAGCAGCAGCAAGATGGTCTCCTGTTCCAAAAGGGCTTACAATCTATAGGAAAAACAAGGCAGACACAAATACAAGAGCAACAGTCACTACAGAGATATTGTGCTGGGGTTAAATAGGGCCAGTTGTTTTCCTGCTGCTTTACTACTACTACTACTACTACTACTACTACTACTACTTATATATCGCTTTTCAACAAATGTTTCTAAAGCCGTTTACATAGAAAAATAAATAATTAATAAATAAGATGGTTCTCTGTCCCAAAAGGGCTCATAATCTAAAAGGAAACATGACGTCAACACCAGCAAGAACCATTGCAGGGATGCTGTGCTAGGGATGGATTGCTCTCCCCTTACTAAATATCAGAGAATCTCCACTAAAAAAGGTGCATCTTTGCTCAGTTAGCTGGGGATTCTATAATCTACTATCGTTGTAGACTAGAAGATTTTCACCAAAACTTTACATTAGCTGATACTTCATCACCAGTAAAATATATGAAGTGAAACTGGAATATGGACATGACCTTTTCACATGCATTTGTCCTCCAGCACTAAGCCTTGAAGCTGAATGCCAACCTCAGACACTCCTCCTGGGTGACAGGCAGTTCTGTGTTCTTTAGCTAGTTGCCTCAAGCTGTTGGAAGAGTGTCATCTGCATAGATTTTTGTGGGTCTCTGAGTTATAAATTTTGCTGAGCTAGATGTTTCTCTGAGGTACAGAAGAAGCTTCAAAGGAAACAATTTCAGAACTCATCAATATAATACCACTGCTCTTACCTGGCATTAATATTTTGATGGCATGGAGGCCTGAGGGCCTTTTCAAGTTTAGTTCTCTATAGCAAGTACCCCCAGAGACTCTTACCCTCCATACCTTTGTCTAAAATGTGAAACTTGATATAGTGTGGTGAAATTGTGGGTTGTTGCCTCTGTTCTTTTGTTACAGAGATTGCTGGTTTATTTAATAGTTCTGGATGCCAACTTGATGTTCCTTACACAGTTTCTTAACAGGAGATACCAGGAAGGATAGTGTAAGACTCATAAATCCCAGGTGAAAGTTGTTGATGTTGTCTCACCTGTCATCCTTGCCCTCTCCCCAAACCAAGCCAGAGGCATCTGTTTAGTCTCATGTTTTGTGTGAAAGAGACACAGAGTAGACTGATTTCTGGAGGCTAGAATTCTTAAACTAGGGCCGCATTTGCACATAAAACAAAACTGGAGGTCCCTTACTCCCTTCACCTCCGGTTTCACTAACCGCACATCTGAATACAGGCAACCACAGTTAAAGCCAGAAATGGACCTGCAGTTTCCCTCCCCAAACGCCATTTTGTACCTTTGGTTCTCTCTATGATTCTCCACCTCTACCTCCGGTATAGCGGTGCCAGCATTACATCCAAACACTGTTAGCCTTGTCCCAAACCAGAGTTGAGGAAGGAAACTCCTTCCTTGCTCCAGCTGCTATTGGCTGTGCAGGCTGTCCTTCATGACAGAAGAAAGCCCAGATAGCCAGCTCCCCAAGCTCTCTGCAGTCTCGCTGACTGCACGGAGTACCTTCTCCTGCACATCTGAATGCAGACGGGAGAGTGAGGGGAGGGGTGGTGCAGAACCACAGGTCCATTCAATTGTTATGTCTGAAGGCAGCCTAGGAGAAACCAGAGCCTTCTTCAGATGCTATAATTGGTAAAAATCAGGGAGAAAGTCCTGCCCCCTTGCTGTCACTGACCCCCCCCCACACCTGACAACCATGCTTAGGGTGCTGTTTGTCTGAATGGGGTGGTGCCGTAAGTGGGATTGCCAGCCAGCATGCTTATGGTGCCACACCATTCAGACAAACAGAGCCCTAAGCGTGGTCATCGGGTGCAGGGGGGAGTGAGTGACAGCAGTGGGCGGGACTTCTTCTCTGTTTCCCCCCTCACGATCAGAACTCATGGATACAATTTATACCATCTGAAGAGGGCTCCGGAGTAGCTCAGAGTGCAGAGTTTTGTTCTCTGCAGACAGATATAAACAATCTATTGGTAGGAGTGTGTCCATCTAATTTTCAACGTGAACATTTGTAAATAAACCAAATAGTGCAAAGACACCATAAGTGTCCAGTGACTTCTCCTCCAAGGGAAGCCAGAAATGAAGAAGTGCTGCATCCTTAGAACTTCTCACTGCTCAGAGAAGTGGTGTTGTGGGGGGTGTAACAATATAATGGTTCTCTGGCAAGTGAAGCCAAACCACTACTCAGTTGTCCCCTCCCCTTATTGCTCTTTCTATTACTGAGGTATGAATCTCTCGCAAATGACTAGCTCTGTGAAAACTGACCACGACGACTACCTCATATGGGTTCTGCATGTGGACTCAATTCAGCAGGCATCACCATATGCATAGCCCCAAGTGCCAAATAAGCAGCTTCATCCACCACTCTGTACTTTTTTGGACACGAAAGACTAAATCCAGCTATGGAATGGAAAGGCATGTGCAATTTTTTAAAAATTAAAAACCATTTTTTGATTTTTGAATTGTGCATATTGTACACATATTTTGTACTCTTGACAGTGCATAGATCTTTAGGGGTATCTTTGGAAAAGACAGCCATTTGAGCAGGACTGTATAACTTTGGCGCTCCCGCTGCCATCATCCCTAGCCACGGTGGCCAATAGTCAGGGATGATGGGTGTTGCAGTCCAGCATCTGCATTAGGGCCGAAGTTGTACATCCCTGCATGTGAGAATTAATTTGCCCTTGGAAGGTTTTGCAAAAAGTGATAGGCACACCTCACCCACCTAAACACAAATACATTCAATGATTGCTGCTGAATGTGTATGAATATGGGGTTTATAAGTTCATCAAACCACATTTGCACTTACACAACCAAGCTTCAGGTTACTCTCTTTCTACTCTAATATTCAGTCAATGTGATCTAGGGCTGAAACATATGTTTGTAGGCTTTTTGTCATTCACAGCCTACAGTGATATTTGAAAGTTTAACCAAGAAAATGTGCTGTATTCCCACTGCTCTGTTCTACACTGTGTTTTTGTACACAGTGAAAGGTTTCACTTACATTCTTGGCAATTTCCTCTTTGAAAGGATGCATGAAATGGCAACTGCAATTTCAATCAACAGGAAAGCTAATCCAGCACCCAGCACAGTCCAAGTATCTGTAGAGACAAGCAAACGAATGAAAGAAAGACGTAAACAAAGGTCGCCTTGAAATGGTTCAAAACTGTTTTACTGATGCTAGTGGACCCACCATTTTGTAGAGAACCAGAAGATGGCATCAAGGAAGGATTAGCTTTTAAGTGGCAACGGTTTCCTCTCCATTCTTTTCTACATCTGATGGCAAAAGGGGGGGAAACGGTTGTGAGATATTAGGGAACGGATATTCTATATACCACCCTATGTCAGCCAGAGTATACTGTAGCACAAGCAGAGATGGAACTTACAACATGAGGAATAAGTTTAATAATACAACACAGATGAGGAATACAAATTCTGCCCATCTCCATGCAAATGTGTGCAGAATGCATAAGATTCCAAGTTGGCTTGGAATCAAGCACAAAAGCAAAGCATACATCTTAAACATTCAGAGCAAACTGGACGGGCTGGAAATCAACACGTTAGCATCATCATAGTCCCCAAGGAGAAGTGATGTCATCCTCCTGCACCAAAACCTGATACATTTAACTCATTATCCTGCCAGTCCTCTTACCTATTTATTGGATTAAAACATGAAACATTTCTCAAGAAGGGAGAAAGGCTTGGCAGCTGATAGGAAAGAAGGCATTTCATTCCCCTTGGTTTGATTTTTCAAACTTGTCCTTCCAATATATAGATTGTCATAAAATCCCCCCTTCCAAATTATTTGATAAAATATGTTCATTTTCCCTCCCATAATACATAACGTTTGCCACATCTCTGACTGCAATGCTGGCATAAGATACTGACAAGCAAGGCTAATGTACCATGTGCTGTGATGCTACAATACTGGAGAAAAGGGGCTATTCCTAAGGTGCTGCAGGCACTTTATTGTTGAAATGAAATTATTTTAGGATTATCATTCATGTCTTGAAAAGCTCTTGCTCTGGGCATGTCTGGTTTTCCTAATCACTTCCTATTTAGAGTTGGTAAGCTGGGAATGAGAAGTGAAAGAATATACCTTTCGTTAGACATGAAATGTCCTGAAGAGTCAGGTTGTTTACTTAATCATATCAGCGGATATCCTGATTAATGAAGCACTTGTGGAAAGATGGTCAGAACCCTGCTGATGAAAGAGTAAAGAAGCACCTTATACAGGGTACTTCTCTTATTTCTAGCAGGGAGAGAGCAACTGGCCCTATTCAACCCCAGCACAACGTCCCTCTAGTAGTTGTAGCTGGTGGAACCAAGCATCCGTTAGGGCTAATTCCAAAGCTTCTTGCGGCTGAGCCTCAGGCATCTTGGTCTCGCAAAACGATAGATAAACTTTGCCAATGCAGCCTATCACCCACTCTATTACTAGAGAGCGGTGAGAATACAGCCCGCAGTTTAGTATGACAGAGATTGGTTGACATAGACATTTAGGAAGAGAAGGATTGTTTACCACCTTTTTATAAACAAGTGTATGCTAAGACGGATCTTGCCCCAGCAACGTATTTATTTACAATCACCTTGAGTAAATTCAGATGGGCCTTCTCCAGGGCCAGGTTCAATGCTTTCCCATCTGCAATGCTTTATGGGAAATATCTGAAACTATTATATGAAGAATGGAAATGCCCCTGTGGAAAGGTGATTGAAACCATGGCCTACATACTTTTAGTGTTCAGTATATCAAAACTTGAGGTTTCAATTAATCAGTCCACTGATAAAAGATATGAGGGGACAACCTGAGGATCTTGTTGTAGCATATTTATTAGCAGATAAAGATGCAACTATTTCATATGTTGTAGCTAAATTTTGTTATGTAGTCACCAGATTACAAACTTCAAATAATAGAATACAGTTTGGGGTTCCTTAGTGTTAACTTTAAAGTATGTATATACATTTACCCCTTTCCAATGCTGTTATTTTATTTTTTTTTCTATGTGTAATTATTCCAAAGCCGTTATCCATTTATGTGTAATTGATTTTCTATTTATATTTTTCTTTTTAACTATGTAAAGATTTTCATTTCTTTTTTGGTCAAAGAATGTAAATAAAGTATGACTATGACTAATTAATTAATTAATTAATTAATATACCACCCAAAACACAAGTTCTCTGGTTTACAGGACAATAAGGTTTACAGGACAATAAGAACAGCCAATAAAAGATCAAAACATTCCAACAATTAAAATTAAAAAGTTAAAACTATTAAAACACAATTAAAACATTATTTGTTGATTAGGTTGTATTACAATATTCTATCTATCTATCCATCCATCCATCCTACTCTTCTTCCAAGGAGCCCAGAGTGGTGTACATGGTTATGTTTAACAACCCAGTGAGGTAGGTTATGCTGAGACAGAAGTGATTGGCCAGTCAGTCACCCAATCAGTTTCATGGCTACATGGGGATTTGAACTTGGGTCTCCCTGGTCCTAGTCCACTCTAACCACTACACAATACTTTGGATCACCAGAAAGACATAATGAAGAGGCCCTGCATCAGATTTCCTTTCCATCTGTCTCTCTTCTCCATTCCATTCTCTTCTCTATCTCACTCAGAAGCTGCCTGTCTACAACTTCTTGTCATATCACACATGTTCTCCTTGGTTTGCGGTGATGGGGGAAAGGTTGGGTCGCCTTTTATGGCTTATCTTCCAGGGAAGTCTCCCATTAAGGAAGCCTGGACCATTCAGGAATGCTGGTGGTTTTGTCAAACCCCAGATTCTGACCAGGGAGTGCCTTAGGGCAACAATAGTGAGACACCAATTATAACAGACTCCAAGCTAGTAACAATAACTTAGCACCCCAGAATTTTGTATTTGCAGATGTTAACCCCAGGCACAACAAGTATTCTAATCAAGTATTCTAATTCCTCTCTCCTTCCTCTATGGACAAGGATGGTCCTGTCATAAGGCAAGGTGAGGTGGCTGCCACAGGTGGTGGGTTATTTGGATTCCAGCAGGGCGGCACGATGCCCCCCGCTACCAACACCAGCCCAGCTCTTTGGGACTGATCAGACAAGCAAGCTCTGTAAGGAGTTTCTCTCTTCACACTCCTTGCAAAGGAGAGAAGAGGCAGCTGCTGGCATCCTTTCCTCTTCTATGCTCCCCAGGCCACTTTCAAAGCTTGCAAGGATTGGTTTTGAAAGGGGGCTGGCCCCCATCAGAGTTGTGGGGCAAAGCGGCATTTGGTGCCTTGTCTCAGGTAGGGATGTGCATGGGCAGGTGTGGTTCAAAGGTGGGGGGATGCTGCTTTAAGGGTGGTGGAGGGTGCATTTACCCCTCCCGGCGCTCTGGTTTTCTAAAGTCCCTACTTCCCTGCTGCCCCGTTTACCGGAACTATCTGGAAGTAGCTGCCATCTACAGAGCCACCGTAGCAGCCATTTCTGTCTACAGGATGATTCTAAAGTGGGAGTGTGCAGGCCCATAAAGGGCCTCCCAAGCAGTTCCATGCACATCCCTAGTCTCAGGTGCTGCAATACCACGAGCCACTTCAGTCTACAGAGTGATTCTAAAGACAAAGCCACTACTGCACCTAAAAAGGAGAAGACATGTTGACATGCTGCTTTCCATATCCCCTGCCCTATTGGGCTGGCCTGATGACCCATGGGGTGCCAAGCCAATCCGCCTTTGTTTCTGCTTCAGGTTTCTGGAGACCGGGACATGAAAGCCCTGAAGAAATCTCCAGGAGCCCAAGCCCCATTTCCATGTTAATAAGAGCCACTGAAGAAGTGTTGTAAGGAGATAAACAGGAACCCAGAGGCTTCCTACTGCAGCGATACATGGTTCCAAGCCTCTTATTAGCAATTATTTTTCCAAGTAGGCTTCTACTTGGGGAGGCAGATTTCCTCAACTGCATTATTAAAAAGGAAGAGGTTTTCATTATTGTGGACCTTCTCCCAAAGAAAAGGGAACATTTATTCCAATGTGGGGAAATGTAAGAGGCACAGATTGAAGATGAAGCAAGCAGAAAACAAAAGTTGTAGCTCTGAAAAGTTGGAAACTGGCAAAGGAAGCAAGGAAATGGGATCTCAGGAGATTGGGTGGAACAGTGGTGAAATCAGGGAAAAAATTACATACAGCTGAAAGAGCGAAGATGCCGAGGAAAAACACCAACAATGAAAAGAGGGAGAAAAGGCAGAGCTGTGATTTTTCTGCTTGTGATAATAAACCCACATGATGACTATTGTAGATAAGTGTCCCAAACATGCAGCTGATTTGTAATGACCCTCTTTGGATCTTCAGAATATAAAAAAAGGGACTGGATATTCAAGGTGTTGCCCAAAAATTCAGGTTGGCATCATATTACAGGTTGTTTGTGCTTTTGGATGAAGAACAGTTACAGTTAGAGAAAATATGGATGCAATGTGCAACCATAACTCCCATCAGTATACAAAAATCTCATCTCTACTTTTGCAGAAAAGTGTTCCCAGCATCCCAACGTGAATGGGGGTGGGAGAAACGTCCATGAAAACAAAGGGACTTGTTTCAGGCTTCCCTACTATAAACTGAGTTATCAACTCAGCTGCATAGCAGGGTCAGCAGGGAGCAAGGCAAACCATATGTGCAACAGCAGGGGCCACAGCTCAATGCTAGACCACTTGCTGTGCATGCAAAAGGTCCCAAATTCAATAGCCAGCTTCTCTAGTTAAAAGGATTAGGTTGCAACTGGTTTTGCTTCAAGTCAGTCAGAACAGAAAATGGCCAACATGCAGTGCAATGCAAAGTCAGCATTTCACATGCGCAAAGCTGCAGAGCATGTGAGACCGCGCCTTGGAAGAGCTGCGCAAGAGGACATTTGCAGAACTACCTAAAATAGTGCATGGCCACTTGTATCATGCTACTTCCATTGTTTCCAATGGAACATCACCAGGGCTGGCATTCACATGCGCAGAACCCTGGTGGGTTGGAAACACCACCACTGTGTTGTGCAGCATTTCAGCCACTACTGGCTAGATAGTCTGGCAAAATATAAGGAAGCATCATATGCAGGTGAAGAGACTGTGAGGCCAATCACACAATCAAGCAGGTGGGGGAGTGGGCAGGCAGGGGGGAGGATGCACGAAGCTTACCTTCCCCCCCAGACAATCCATGTAACATTGCTGGCAGCGCAAACCATGCTCCCAGATGTTCCACTGCTGCATCTGTCAGTGTGGAGTTCTGGAGGCTGGTACGACACATCCTGGCTTCTGTGTATCTCACAGTGCATTGGGGGATTCGGGTATCTGAGCACGGTGCATTGGGGGATCTCCTCAGGAGATGGGTGTTCTAGGCGCCCATCTCTGTGTCTCCATGGGATAAATGAAGCCCGAGGAGACACACGATCCTGGAACCTGGGCTAACGGTGCATGGGCCACCAGGATCAGGCCAGATCCTGGCAGTTCTCATGTGCAGCCTAATCCAGGCCATGCTTCCCTAGGCTGTTTGTGAGAACAGCCTCTGCAGAAAGCTCCAGGTTCGATTCCTGGTATCTCCGGGAAGGGCTGGGAAAGATCACTGTGTGAACCCCTAGGGAGTGTAGCGGAGTGTAACAGAGTGGAAACTGAGGCTTGTTAAGTTTCTTGAACAAAGTTACTGAGGTTTATTCCTGAACTATTACCAAATCAAAAACAACAGTCCTTCTCTGAGTGAAAAGATCATCATAACAGAAAAATAACAGACTCAAGATTCCAGTAAGAAACACTTACTGACTAGGTCAGTGTAGCTATAATTGAGTGGATGGGTTCAAAGAACCTGGGCTCTCAAGCTCCTGAGGACCTCCCTCAGCTCCACCCCTCCCTATTTTCTTCATTATCTCCCTCACTCCAAGGGGCTGCTAGAGAGAGGGGTGAACACGGTCCCCCACCCCCATAGCTACGCCCCTGTAAACTGACCAATCATTCTACAGAACTGATGACTGACACGAACGTTCTAAACTCTACCCCAAGCCTATACACAGATATACATACATCACATCAGTGGCAAGAACCAAGACAATGAATATACACCTAAATCCCAGCAGAAAGATTCTGCCATTCAGGGCCGACTGTCTGACTTAGCAACTTTGGGAATTTTAAAAAGTCAGAACAGGCCCTTGAATGCTTGTGTCAAGTGAGTCTTTCTGTTGTCACTGTGCTTTTTATGTTTTCACTGCGACAAAACAACATTATTACACTTCTGGGAAATATTACCCTGGGATACATCGATATGCAGGAATATGAGTCAAATAACGGTGAGTGCCCAGAGCCCTTTAGTAGTCAGATCAACAACTCCTGTTTCTCTCCCTTCGCAATGGTTGGTGCACATTTAGCAACACTTTAATCAGGAAGGAAAATGAGTTGCTTTCTTCCTCCCAAGCTACTGCTGACATGCTTGGTGTGTTGAGGCGAGGCCTGATGGTGCACAAACAATATTGTGACATAAAGACCTTCCAAAGAACCGATCCAATATGTCTCCTCTGTGGAATTTGTTAATTCCACACTAGGAAGGAAAGGAGAGATTCCTTAATAAGCCTCCCTGCCAGGGTCCAATTTATTTTGAAGACAGGCAATTGTCAGAAGTTACCAAGTAAATCCCCTAGGCCACAATGCTCTGAAATTTCCACATTAAATACAAGCAATTAATTTGCCTGGACTAATTGCTTCATGACTAACTAAGAGCAACACTTTTTGGTAACAGCTTTATTATAAAATGCTATCCATTTCCAATCTGAAGCAGAGAGATAACCATTTCTAAAAGCAAAATATTTCTATATCTAGTCAAGGAGCATCGCTTTCTTGACAGTATATGACAGATGAGAGATAAACCGGCAACAGAGTGCTTTAGCTATCTACCCAAGTGCCAGAATGTATTCTGCTATTAGGCACAGTCAGGCTGTTAAGAAGAATGGTTGACTCATGCAGTTTGGCCTTTACTCATGTAAGCAAATGCTGGAGAATGAGCTATATCATCTTACCACTAACATGTAACCTACAGCAGAAGTTTGTATATGATTGGCCTGTTATTAGGGATATGCAAATTGATTCTGGTACAAATCAATTTATACCCAAATCTAGCTAATTTGGGTGATTTGGAGACAAAACAAATCACCCCTGTGGTCCATTGGCTAGATTTGGGTCCAAATCGAATCACGTCTGATTCGATTCAAATCAATTCAAGATTCAGATCCCTCCTATTAATTCCCCCAGATTCCCAGCTTTCTTTAAAAAAAAAAAAGAAGAAGCTAAGCTCTAGCCCTTGTAGAAGTGGAGTTATGGAGCAAAATGTGTGGTCACTATTTGTCAAGTGTTTGGATTCTTTGGTGTATAATAACTTTCCCTCAATGAATCCTTATGAGGATTCATTACACACTTTCATTTCTTCTATTCATTTTGACTGTCTTTTCAACAGTACCAACTGTCAACTGCCATGTGCCAACTACACCCCACTCCCACCCGCAAGGCAGTGGGGTACTACTCAGTTTATGTTCTAGGATTTTTTTCAGTGTTTAGGCTCTTTGGTGTCATCTTGAAGAGACCATATTACTCCTGTATTACAGGAGTTGCACTGGCTGCCAATAAGTTTCTGGGCAAAATACAAAGTGCTGGTTATCCTCTATAATAAAAGCCTTGAGCGTGATCCCGTGTCCTTTTCTGGCCCGTGTCTTTCTCGGCCGTTCTGGGCATGCGCGGAGCGCATGCCCAGAATGTCTGAGAAAGATACGGCCGCAGGGACACGGGCGGCCATGTTGGAAGGACGGCTGGAGGTGGTGGCCGCGGCGGGGCGACTGACCCAGATGGCGGCGGCGGCAGTGCGGGCGAGGCGGTGGTGGCCGCGCTGGGGCGACTGGCCCTGATGGCGGCGGCTGCCGCGGCAGGAGTGCAGACGAGGCGGCGGTGGCCGCAGCGGGCCGGCTGGCCCTGCTGGCGGCAGCCGCCGTGGTGGGGCAACTGGCCCTGATGGTGGCGGCAGTGGCCGCAAGGAGACTGGGCCCACTGGTGGCGTTGGCCGCGGCGGGAGGACTGGGCCTGTTGGCGGCCGCCGCAGGAAGCCCAGAGGCGGCGGCCGTGGAACCGGACCGGCCGTGGGAAGGGTAAGGGAGCCCTGAGGTCGCGGGGGGCCTGAGGTGGGAGGCCTGAGGTGGCGGGGGCCTGGCCCGGCCAGGGAGGCCGGGGGCAGCCCCGGATGGCGCCGGCCCCAGCCGAAGGAGATGGTGGGCCCGGGTGGGAGGAGGTGGCAGTTGAGGGCGCAGACAAGCGCCCGTTAAATTAACGGGCTGAAAAATACTTGTAACCTATAAAGCCCTAAAAAGCTTAGGCCCACGGTACTTAAGAGAGCATCTTCTTCTGTATGATCCCCATCGTCCACTACGTACATCAGGGGAGGCTCGTCTGTGGCGACCTTCATGTCACCTGGTGGCCACCAAGGGACAGGCCTTCTCTGTTGTCACCCTGAGACTTTGGAATGCGCTTCCCGTGGGAATAAGAGTCTCCTCGTTTCTAGCGGCTTTTAAAAAGTGTTTGAAGACTCATCTTTTTACCCAGGCTTTTTAACTTTTTAAATTTTAGACTATTTATCTTTTAAATTGTTTTTAGAATTTTAATTGATTTTAATGTTTTGTTTATTGCTTTGTTGTGAACCGCCCTGAGACCTTGGTTTGGGGCGGTATGTAAATACGTTAAACAAACAAACAGATAATAACTTTTCCTCATAATGAATCCCTGTGAGGATTCATTACACACCAAAGAGTCTAAACACCTCAAAAATTCCTAAAATATAAACTGAGTACCCAGTGGCTTGTGGGTTGGGGGGTAGTTGGAACATGGGATGCCACTAATTCCCCACCCCCACCTGCAAAGCAGTGGGGTTAAAATGAACAGAAGAAATGAAGGTGTCTAATGAAGACACAAAAGACTCTAAACACTTCAAAAATACCTAAAAAAAATAAACTGAGGACTCCAGTGTGTGTGTGTGTGTGTGTGTGTGTGTGTGTGTGTAGGGGGGAGTGGGGTAGTTGACACATGGCAGTTGATCCTTTTTGCAGTATATGAAAAACAATGTGAATTTGGTTTTATTAACGGGGGTTGAAATGTAAAAATAACAGTTGGGGAATTTGTTATAGTAATGAAACTAATAGATTACTATGGTGATGAAAACAAGGATTAGGACATAATAACCAGATATATAAATATGAAGAAAATATTTACATGAGAGCAAATATGGATGTTGCAGTATAACTGTGTTGAAAGATGAACGGGAAGTCACATTGATATGTAGAAAACTAATAAAAATAAAGTGCAAAAAAAAAAAAAAAATCTGTACACAGCCATCAGATTAAATTCCTAGGTAAGAATGAGGGCAGCACCGGGGAGGTGGATGGTGGCAGTGGTGACGAGAGGCTCCTTTAAAAATAAATCAACAGGTGCTTACCAGTGTTAGGGCAGCACCTGTAAGTTGTTTCAAGCAGTGGCACTCCACTCAGAATCCCATGCAGGGTGGCGGCACCCTACCTGGCATACCTGGAGGCCAGGGCCACACTGCCACCCTACAGGGATGCTGGGTGGGGCACCACTGACCCACATGGCCTCATCAGCTGCTACTGAGCGACTCTTTTTTCTAGCCAACTTAGTATAGCAACCTGGCAGGTAACTCCCACTATTATTGACTATGGCTGCAACATTTAATCAGTTCGGGCTGGGGGTTCACACAATGACAAGGATGCTGATTAAAAGGTTAATCAGGATTAGTCAGCCCAGCAGAGCTGATTGTGTTAGCCCAGAATTTCAGGGCAATCCTGGCAAAAGCACTCTGGTTAACTAGGATTTAACCAGGATTATCTATTTTGTTTAAATGTTGATTAACCAAAGCAGTTTAACCAGAATTGCCCTGAAATTTTGGCTCATGCAATCAGCTCCACTGGGCTGACTAATCCTGATTAACATTTTAACCAGCATCCTTGTCATTGTGTGAACCCAGCCTAGATTAATCAGTTAAAAAACTTCTAAGTGACTAAAAGGAAGCTCCTGATTAATTGGGTAGCAGATTAAAAAAATATTTTAAATATTTTAAGTGGTGCAATGGGGAAATGCTTGACTAGCAAGCAGAAGGTTGCCGGTTTGAATCCCCACTGGTACACTATTGGGTAGCAGTGATATAGGAAGATGCTGAATGGCATCATCTCATACATACTGTGCAGGAGGAGGCAATGGTAAACCCCTCCTGTATTCTACCAAAAAGAAAATCACATGGCTCTGTGGATGCCAGGAGTCGAAATCGACTTGATGGCACACTTCACCTTTACTTATAAAAACAGCAGATAGCAATACCCTCTTAAAAGAAGCATTTCCACTTTGCTCTAATGAGATGGTATCTTTCTAGTAAGAAGAAACTTGCTATCATATGTGAAATTACCATCCTAAAAAAGTGTCATTTACGTCAGAACTATCATTTTTACCCATATATAAAGTTATACACATTTAATCATTCTATTAACCAGTGAATTGACTAAAACACATGCAATTAATCAACTAAAATTTATTTAATAAGCCTTATCATGCAAGTAGTAAGTGCTTAAATCTGCCATTTTATCTTGCTGTTGTTTTATTTTTAGGCTTGTTCTATTATTAGCTATTGTTGTATTGTGATTTTATTGTAAGTCACCCTGAACAGCAGGATGCTGGAGGGCGGGACAGAATATTGTACATAAATAAATAAAATGAGCTGGTATAGCAGGATAGCCAAGAAACTGAACTATGAATCAGGTGAATCATTCACATGACCATTACGTGGGGCGGAGGGGGGGAAGGCAGGATCAAACCTACCTTCCCCTCAGATGATTTTTCTTCTTCTGTGGATGCATGGATTGCATGCCCACAAAAGCCACACTGCTCCCAGTAGCACGGCGTTCTGGAGGCCAGGTGAACACAGCCTGGACTACAGATATCACTTAATGCTCCTCACAAGCATCCCTACTCAGGTCGTGTGAACAGCCTTAAAGTGTTTGGTTTGAATCTTGCCTCTCCTATGAATTAACATAGGTGGCAAATTATTCCATCGTTACCTCAGGGCTCCACATCTGTAATATGGGAATAATAATCCTGACCTACATTACAGGGTTGTTGTGAGGATCACAACAGAACAAACATGTGAAGTATTTTGAATATCTGAAAGTGATAGAAATGTTAATGGCTATGAGGAGGAAAATTAGGTTGTTCCACTGGAATGAAAAGGACAAGTTGGGAAATGCCTTTTAATTTCAATTGAACTACTCTGAGTAATTTCCCTCTTCTTATCAGCCAGTATTATTAAGTTCAATGTACAAGAGCACCTGGGATACCAAATGAGAAAATAATTTGTGCACATGTGCTGCCATAACAGCAGCAGCAGCAGCAGCAGCAACCAATCGGAAGGCAAGTGCTCCTTCTTCCCATTCCCTTCAGTGTGATTCTAACTTCATGCACTTGATACCTGACTCTTCTGAGTGGCTACAGAGAAAAAAAAGCCTAAATGAAGAAGGTGAGCATGCATCACTTTCAGGTGCAGATTCCCATGACGGTTTCACTTCTGCCATAGAATCGAAATGCTGCCATTTTCCTGCAGTCATTCACCCCTATTTTAAGAAGACTGCATCCAACAGTTTCAAACACAGGAAGCACTTTAATGTAGAGCAAAGTATGACAATCTGTGTGTAGACTATCATGTGTGATAGAGCTATATACCACATATCATCATGTGTAATAATCACAACTTCCAGCTGAGGTGCATCACAACCATAATCCAAAAACATTCTGATGAGTTGAATCAGAAACCAGTAAAGATTGCTAAAGTGCAAGCAGCCCTTAAAGGATGTGCTGGACAGGGTCAGAAAAGGCCAGAAAGATTTTGATGGAATACATAAACCTGCCTGCTTCAAATCACAAGTGATAAATAAAAGGACCTTAAATTCTGGCCTACTATAGGTAAGGATTTCTATATTATTTTCTTCAATGCATAGGAAGGGTTTCTAAAACTTCAAATAAGTCCTTTTCTTAATTGCAGTTTTTGTTTAAGAGGCACCACTGAAATGGAAATAAAGGTTTGTATGTTACTGCAATAACCAGTGCTATTAACGCTGCCTTTTAAGAAGGGAAATGGTCTTCTTAGTGAAGAAATTTGAAGAATTAATGCCTGTGATTATGCAGAAGTGAAACAAGCCCTTTAATTAACATTAAAAGGACTTTCAAACAAACAATGTGACTGTTTGAAACTGCTCCTTAAAAGTCTAGGGGGACTGCTTAGATTGAAGAATAAGCAAGAATTTCTTAGCCTTTAATTATTAGAAATAAACAGAACATCAGTTTGGAGAAGGAATAGGAAACAATCTTATACTGAGTCAGAACATTGGTTCATCTAGCTCAGGATTGCCAACACTGATCAGCAACAGTTCTTAAGAGCTTTCCCCAGCCATACGTGGAGATGCCAGGCAGCCAGGGACTGCAAAGCACGTGCTCTACAGTGAGCCACCAACAGAAGTACCAGAAGATCTGGCACCTCCTACATTACATTGTGGGACATGTAGGACAGCATTTTTAATCTGTGATTATGCCTTGTCTCACTGTTTCCTCTCTGTTTTACCATTTCTACGCTGGGGTACGACTTTCTATTTCAAATTAATTTCACATTATGTAAAACTTGAAACATTAATCAGGTTGGCCCTAGGGTTTTTGGCACCTGATGGAGAAATTCCGGGAATTCTGGGTTCGTTTAATGAGCAGAGGCCAAGCCATCCATCAGGTTCAAGCTTTTATTGATCACAACATGCCAGGTGTCTCTCTTCCAAGAGCACACACTCAGGCTTTTGGCAAGAGTCTTTTATACTGTTTACATACAGGCTATAGGATTGAGTCCCGAGGCCAAAGTTTCATAGTATACACCATACTAGTACAGGCAGAATAAAGCTTAGCCATTGGTAGACAAGGTGAAACAATTGCAAGGCAGAAACCAGCAATAATGCACCAATCAGCTGTAGCTGTGCATATGCCTAGTCACGCATGGCAAGCTATGATCAGCAGGTGTTTATCTCTTCTCAGGCGGAGCAGAGTATTGTTTCCAAGAAAAGGGGCCCTGTAACAGCAGGGTGAAGAAGCCTGTGACCTTTAGGACTTATGTAGGTAACACAACTAGGTGAAAGGGGATAGTGGAATTTTCCTTCATCACACATTAGGCAAAGTTTGACTTCATTTATTTGATTGATTGATTGATTGAAACTTCTTATATACCATCTCCTCCAAAGACTCTAGGCGGTGAACAACAGAAATACAGAAAACAGAAAAGCCAGGGAGGGGGCTGAACTAATCTGTGGGGAAAGAGTGTTCTACAGAAGAGGAGAAGCCACAGAGAAGGCCCTCCTATGGGCCCAGGCACCATGCACTACACCAGGGCCCGGGACACTAAGGAGGACCAGCTAAGAAGACCTCACAGGATGGAATACAACTGGCCAAGAGAGGCGATCCCAGAGATATACAGGTGCTAAGCCCATAAGGGTTTTGTAGGTGAGAAGCAGCACCCTGAGTTGGACCTAGAAGCAAACAGGCAACCAGTGCACCGACCGAAAAAGAGGTGTGACACTATCAAATCTATGGCCACCCATTAGGAGGCGGGCCGCTGCATTCTGTACTAGCTGAAGCTTCCGAATCGTTTTCAAAGGCAACCCTAGGTAGAGCGCATTACAGTAATACAAATGAGAGGTAACATTTGTATTACAAATGTTTGTATTTAACATTGTATAAAATTTGTATTTGTAATACAAATGAGAGGTAACAAAGGCAAGAGTTACTGTTGCCAGGGCCTGCCGGCTGAGGAAAGGCCATAACTGGCGAACCAGCCGAAGCTGGAAAAGGCACCCCTGGCCACGGCCTCCATCTGCTGTTCAAGCAGGAGCCGCGAGTCCAGGAGGACCCTCAGATCACAAATCATCTCTCTCAAGGGAAGTGCAACCCCGTCAAGAAATAAACTCACACATGGCAGTTGGCCAGATTGCAGACTGAACAAGAGCAACTCAGTTCAGCCAAGAAGGGCAGAGACCCAGCTTTAATTTGAACCATGTAGGTTGCTCATTCACCAAGATGGGGAAAAAAATTTGGGATGAGAGAGAAAACAAAGCAAAACAAGGCAAGGTTGGTTTTGCTCGCTCGCCGTTTCTCCCCACTCCACACACCCCTACTCCCCACTCCAGGGACGAGAACAAATGGGCAAAGGGGCACTCTCAGCAAGTCAGACATGACAGTGGTTGCTTGGAGAGAAAAAGGGAGAAATGTAGCATCCCTCAAGAATTGGTGCTCTAGGCGACTGCCTAGGTCTGCTTAGTGGACGGGCCAGACCTGAACATTAAGCTAGTGAGCACGTGGTAGAAAGTACATGGTTTCAGTTCATTTGAAAAAAATCAGCACAAACCTAGCCCACCCACCCCCGCCCCAATATCCTCTTCTACACAGGTAAACGCCTGTGTTGTTTACTGGTTTACTTTTAATGTAATCTGCACAAGAAGTCTCTGCTTAGGCCAATCCAGTGCCAAAGTCTGGTGTCTCATTTGTGTTTTTAGTTATAAGATGTCACTGTTATTTATTTTACTTCTATTAGATGTATAGTTAGATGTTCCCTAGGTTTTTCAACTTAATTGAAATCAGCTGAGCTACAAGTAGGAGTGGCAATAATACAAGTTGGTTTCCCAGTAGTCATGGCTTTATTAAATGCAAAATAATAAGACAGCAGATAGGATGCTGCATTATTTAGACACTTTTGTCATATTGGTGCGATAGTGTGCTAGAAAGCAGAAAATGACCATTCATCCCAGTTAAAGGATGCTACGTATCTGTTTTCCACGGTGGTTTGCCTTCTGAATATCTTTCCCAATAATGAATCTGCAAAGCCCCGATAAAATTAAACAGTCAGTTATTTTATAGGCCTGAACAATTATGGGATTTCATTGTATACATTATGCCATCCATCTCTGGAAAACAATTCTGTGATAAAATTTTGTGTTTTTCCCCTTTAAAAAAAAGAATCTCAGCGTGGTGTTATCAGCTGAAATAGCCTGCTTCAACTGGAGCTTGCCAGCCTAGGACATTACTCCTGCCAGGTGGATTGCAGTGCATATTGGAGAGAATAAATCATTTTGTCAGTCCCAAGTGAACGTAAATTCATCTACTCCCACAGAAGACAACATTACACAATAATGTCTGATGCTGTTTCTTTACATTGGATAAAACAGGTGCAGCAGGAAAGCAGCACATCCAATCCATAATTATGAGATGTCTTTTCTTCTAGAAATGTGATTTTGCATTTTAAATGGGTGAAAAAATAATGCCAAGATAATGCCAATAATGCCACTTCATAGTTTCCTCCTGACACAATAAATTGTTTGCATTACAATCCAGTCTGCACTTATTGTAACTAAGTCCCGCCAAATTAAATTAGGCTTGTACCCCTCCAAATGTGCACAGTATTGCGGTATTTGTGTGTTCTTCATTTATTATTTATATATCATATTTTATACCACCTGATATGTACATCTCGAGGTGGTATACAAAATTAAAAAACCATATAAAAAGTCACAGATTAAAATCCACAAAACACAATTAAAACAATTGCATAAAACAGTTATGAAAACAAATTATTAAAATTAATTCTTATTAGAGTCTCTTCCTGAAAACAAACAGAGAAGGAGATGCTCTTATTTCAGCGGGAGCATATTCCAAAGCCCCGGGGCAGCCACAGAGAAAGCCTGGTCCCGGGTCGCCACTAAATGAGCTAGCAGCAGCCGTTAACCAGACCTCTCCAGAAGACTGTAACAGGCGGCAGGGTTCATGACAAAGAAGGCACTCTCTTAAATACCCTGGGGCCTAGCCATTAAAAACTTTATAAGTAATAATCAACATTTTTATTTCATCTGGAAATATATCGGCAGCCAATGCAGTTCTTTTATAATCAGTGATGATTATAACCCTTCGTGTTGTCCGAGAGACCAATTTGGCTGCCACATTCTGTATCAATTGTAGTTTCTGGACTACATACAAAGGCAGCCCCATGTAGAGTGCATTACAGTAGTCAAGGCTGGAGGTTACCAGCATATGTACCACTGTTTTAAGGTCATTTACCTCTAGAAATGGACGTAGCTGACTTATCAGCCAAAGCTGATATTATTATTATTCAGTTACCAACTTAACTAAATTTTCAGTAACAGAATGCTGGTACAAAATTAACAAACTATGCCCTCTTTCACTCCAAGGTAGCTTTGTTATTTGTATCACCCCTTAGATTCAGGTGCGTGATGAAATAAAGGGCAGAATGTGTGATAAAATGGTTGTATGAATCATGGAATTTGTAAATTCTAACATAACCTTATATTAAGCAATTAGCCTAACATGAATGAATATATGGAGTGCAGTAATGTTAACGATGGAGATTACGCCCCCTAAATTTTTGAGGATTTCCTTTTCAGTAAAACTTCCTACAGAACCTCCACCTCACAAATACTGATGTGATATGAGCACATTTTGTACTGTTCATGATACTGGGATGCACATGGATATGAGGTCACTGCAGAATCAGTGCTGGTCTGATCACAAGTCAGGGTGAAATGAGCTGCTTCCGGTGGGAAATTGTGGATCTGATCTCAGGGCAGCACAGCTACCCCACCCCTCCCCACCCCCATGGCCTATGGAAAGAAAGAAGGCAAAATGGTACCATATTGCTTTTCTATCCCTCTAGGATAGAGAATGATCTGGAAGTTGGGAAGAGATCTGAAAGAAGGAAGCAATTGCTGTGTGATTTTTATAGAAAAAAGAGAAGGGAAAGGAAGGGAAAGGAGAAAGTGCCATTTGGTGCCTTGTTTAAGGCAGCAAGATGTCTTTGGACAGCACTGTAGAGAATAGATTCCGTGAGTCCACAATTATATCTTAGGTATCATGACTCTGATCCAGATGGTAAGCGCACAATTTTTCTGGAGGGGAAATATACTTTTCAATAATATCCCAACAGAACTCTCAATGCATAGTTTAAACTTCAAAGTGCAGTTGACTTTGGACTGATAATGGAAAATGTCAAAATAACAGGGGATAGGTGCCCACACAGTCCTTTTAAGCGGTCTTTGCACTCAGCTCCCTAAACATGAAGGCATTTTAAAATGCAATTTCTCCCAGAACAGGCCTTATTCCTTGTTTACTAAAATGAGCCAAGCTGAGTCAAGCCAACATTAATATCTGGAAAAAGAAATGTTGAGAGATAAAATATGCAACGTGCAGGGTGGGACAACTACAGTAAGTGATTTTCTTTTTTTCTGACTAAACAGGAATAGGACAGGACTAAGCCAAAAGGTTCAGTAAAGCCTTAAAGAAAGATATTATCAGTGATAGTTTTTGCTGTAAAATAGATTAAAATATAGTAAAGATAAATCTATTTGTTTTTATAAACTTGTATTTAGGATGCGAATGCATAACCTTTGCATATAGAAGGTCCAAAGTTTCAGGCAGGATTGGGAAAGACCCTTGTATGAAATCTTGGAGAGTCACTGCATTGTAGACCATATTAGACTGACCAATGGTCCAACTCAGTGGAAGGAAGCTTCCTATGTTCATATCTATCATAAATCACACAATCTTGTAAAAGTATGCCATGTACAATATGTGGTGGGAAACAATGTCTGAAGTAGAGTTTTAAAATGTTCTGAGTCCAAATTTAAAACTTTAGACCCAAAGCCCTCTATCAACCAAGAGGGAAATGACTGAAGCCATTGGAGTAAGTCCAGTTTCAAACAGAAGAGGGCAATGTTGACGTGTTGCATGTACACCACCAGTGGTCTAATACATTTGCTGCCTCTTTTGATTGAGCACCTGGACTGCAAATATAATGAAAAAAAAGATTACTTGCATTTCAGCACTTTCCAATCTGAAACAGGTGAGAAATAGCCATAAGGGGGGAAAAACACCTTTTCATCATTTTGCTACATAAAACCTTTTGATTATAGGGAAGGCAGATGAGACCACAATTACAAAGAGAATCATAAGTAGTGAAAGCAATTGTTTCAAACACCTGAAATAAATCAATTTATTTAGGTTGGATATCAAATTACTGGATTTCTTTATACTAAATTGATTTTTTTTTTGCTACATTTGACTAGAATACAGGAAATTGACCTGAATTTTAAATTACTGGATTGTTTTATACTCTGTTTGAATTGATGTTTTTATTTCTTTTATTCTTTTTACACATTTGACTACAACAAAGGAAATCTACACTACCTCTTATCACCATACATAGTCTGGATTGCAGGTTACTAAAGTGTCTGCTTCATATCACCTGAGAAATAGCTGGTCATTGACCATAATACAATTCAATTCAATACCACCTAAGAAGAATACTTCAGAATTCCATGAAGAGGATACTGTGAGCAACTCTTGGTTGACATTCATTGGTGCCTCTAAATATATTGCCACCTTAAGTAAACATGAGGGTTTCCTTATAGATGATCTAGTTCTCACCGAAATGGATTTTCTTTTTCTTCCAAATGTCATCAGCAATGGAGATTAAAACCACTGAAAATTTCAGACTTGAAAATAGGTCATTTAACAAAGTTACAGTTTGTTTTATTTTTTCTTTTAGAAAAGTTATATCTGGCTATTCCAATCATGAAAGCACAAGGTAGCTAACTAGCTAACATGAGGAATTAAAAACAAATATATAAAATTTATTTATGAGAAATAAATGTTGCGTTGTACTATTTCATCTCTACACTGTAACTGAGGTTCTCCTTACTTTGACCATTCTATGGTAACAATAATTTGAAGTAAAGCAGTGAGGCTTGTAAAATATATATAGCTAGCTACTCATTTTCATTCAGAGAGTAGCTATACAGTAATATGAAGCTGCTTGGGCCACACTCACTGACATGAAACTCCCAGACCAAACCACTAAATATTGAAACATGCTATTTTTGGAAGTAGATTCCGTGCTAACTTGCCCCTGCTAACTTGTCAAAGAGGCACCTTTTCACATGGTGATTCTCTTTATTTAGCAGGGGGAGAGTAACTGGCCCTATCCACCCCAAACACAGTACCTCCAGTGACTGTTGCTGGTGTCTATCTTGTGTTTCATTTTAAATTGTCAGCCCTTTGGGGACAGGGAACCATCTTATTTATTTATTATTTCTCTGTGTAAACTGCCCTGAGCTATTTTTGGAAGGGCGGTATAGAAATTGGATGGATAGATAGATGGATAGATAGATAGATAGATAGATAGATAGATTCCATACCTCACCCATACTATTAAAAGGGAGGGGGGAGAGAAACCCTGGAACTCTGGGTTTCATTAAGTTCCCAGAAAATGCTGGAAAACTCTCCCATTAAAAATCATGGGAGAATGATATCTCATAGAGATACACGACGACTAGGGTCACAGAGAGCTAAGGAATGCTTGCAAACTTCAGGCCCTTACTAAAGTAAAGGAAAGTGTGCCATCAAGTCGGTGTTGACTCCTGGCAACCACAGAGCCCTGTGGTTTTTCTTTGGTAGAATACAGGAGGGGTTTACCATTGCCATATCCCGTGCGGTGTGAGATGATGCCTTTCAGCATCTTCCTATATCACTGCTGCCTGATATAGGTGCTTCCCATAGTCTGGGAAACATACCAGTGTGGATTTGAACGGGCAACCTCTTGCTCCCTAAGCAAGTCATTCCCCGCTACGCAATTAGGTGGCTTTAAGTCCTTATTAGTATTCACATATTGTAACACAACACAATGCGATGAGTAGGTGAACAAAAGGAAAGAGACTTGTAAGAGTCCAAATTCTAATGTCAGATTTACTACATCTCCCCACCCCCACCTTCAAAGCCTAGTACATTACTTTCACTGGTGAACAAACTACCGCCCTTAACTTTCATCACTTATAGGCACTATTCATTTAATGTACTGCCACATTGTACAAAATGAAATCCAATATTCTATAATAAGATAGAGAAACTTCAGCCATTGAGCTTGATGTAGTTCTCTTAATGGGAGGACTCCCTTTACATTCTGCCTAGCATGCACAAATGGCAACATTAAAAACAACAGGAGCAGTTTACTACATAGCAGTGTTTCAATAGGCTAATTTTAATTCAGTGCACTCTCATTATGAGCAATGTTTAAGGAAATCTATGGAGTTCTCTGCCTTGGGATGTGGTGATGGCCATGACCTTGGATAGCTTGAAAAGGGGCTTAGACAAAATCATGGAGGACAGGTCTATCAATGGCTACTGGTCTACTGGCTATAGACCACCTCCAGCCTCAGAGGCGCCTCTAAATACCAGCTGCAGGGAGAGCAACAGGAAGAGAGAGAGCATACCCTTACCTTTTGCCTGTAGGCTTCTCAGAGGCATCTGGTGGGCCACTGTAGAAAACAGGATGCTGGACTAGATATAGTAGGGTCTGATCCAGCAAGACTGTTCTTATGTTCTTATGAAATGTCAGAAAGCATGGAAACATGATGCAAATATACTGGGAACTAGGTTCATATGAAGACTCGATTTTGTTTGATAGGGACACTGAAATAAGAGTTGGATTCTGGAGATACTTTATGCATGCTCAAGGGCTTGGGAATGCTCAGGGGGAGTTTTGGTTTTATTTCCCTTTGCACAACATTTAAACCCCCAAGCCTCCATAAACTGCTTTTAAAAGTCACATTGAGGTGATTCTCACGATCACCCAAAAGCGGGCTAAGGGAGCCTAGCCCGCTTTTGGGCGATCGTGTGCTGCAACGGGAGCCGCACAGCTCCTGGCAGCTAACCACCTTAAATACCCCTCCCCTAAGACGAGGTTAACGGAGTGAGAGCTCCGTTAACCTCATCTTTTTGCTCATGTGTTGCCGCGGCGTGCAGTGACACACGAGTAGACCCCCTGACCAGGAGGCTGCAAGCAGCCTCCTGGGCTTGGGGGTCTCTCCAGGTGCACGGGGCATCCTGGAACTTCCAGGGGCCATACGGCCCCAGACCTCCGCTGCCCCCGCCGGCTCTGTGACGGAGCCAGCAGTTGTGTGGGCGGCCGATCTGGCCTTCCAGGGCTGCCAGCTTGATTGTCTGTGGGTAGAGCGGGCTAAGCCCGCTCTCCCTGCAAACCCCCTTTCGGCGAGTCTCACTGATCGTGAGACTTGCCTCATTGTTTCATAAGTGATTTGCCATGTGGAACAGAGAACTACTGTTGGAGAAATAAGCCCAAAGCCCTCTTGAGTGCACAGAAATAGTAGGGCTGTCTTTGGCCCTAGGAGTACATCAAAAGCTACAGCAGAAGGCTATCTACTGAATGTCACATCTTCAGGGGCTCAAATGCAAAATAATAATAAATAAATAATAAATTATGGTGGCAGCAATGGTTTTATTTAGTAGCAGTCAAAGGCCAGAAGGTCAGCCAGAAACAAACGAAGGATCACACTGAGCAGAATGCATAGCAAAACAAACATGTCAGAGGATGTCCTCTGTCAATATCATGGTGGGTGCGCTCCTCTCGGCACACCTCTCACGTGTGCCGGTGCTGTAGTGCCTGAACTAGACCAGTATCTGTTATCCTCAGTATGATCCTTGGCTTTTTCCTGACTCCCAACTCCTGTTCTGAACCTCTGACTCTTGACTGCTACTAAATAAACCCAGGGCCTTGTCTTCCATTTGCATTTGAATCCCTGAAGATGTGATATTCCATAGATAGCCTTCTGCAATGGATGATATACTCCTATTGTTGTTGTTGTTATTGTTGTTGTTGTTTACACAGTCAGACAGGTGTTATTGACTGGTTTGTTTTATCCAGACATCGAGTCCTTCCCAAGGACCTGGGATGGCTGAATTTAGTTGCTTTAGTTGAATTTATTTTTTGCTTTAGTTCTTGTTGCTTTTCTGTTAAATGGCATTTGGGTTTTTGAAGTGAAGGCAAAGGGGAGATTGCTTGGTTTTGATTTTGAAACAGTTCAGCAACAGTGGCATCCTCTATTTCCAACGCCTCCTCCACCTGCACCTGAGCAACTTCTTCAGTTGGTGCTAATTCTTCTTCCATATCTTGAGCCTGTGTTGCCCTTTGCAGTTCTTCCAGCTCAACTCCTGTGAATACTTTATTTCTTATTATGAATCTTCTCTGATCTGCTAGCCTTTGTTCTGTTACTTCTGTATCTGGATGCTTCTCTTTCCAAATTTGGTGGAGCCCGTTCGGCTCCTTGGTTTTCCTTGGAGCTTAGGGTGATGAAGCAACTCGGGCGATGGCTGGAGCGACGCTGGAGGAAGTGTCGTCACAAATCCGACCGAACACGGGCTAGAGCCCATTTTAGGGACTATGCCGTGGCGGTGGGGGTGGCGAAGAAATGCTTTTTCTCCGCCTCCATTGCGTCTGCTCAGTGCAGACAAACAGAGCTGTTTCGTGTGGTGAAAACCTTGCTCCACACATCCCCCCAGACAATGGGGGAGGAGTCATCTACAGCTCTTTGTGATCGGTTTGCCTGTCACTTTGCAGATAAAGTCGCTTGCATCCGTGCTGACCTGGACTCCAGAGTTTTGGCAGTTCCGGCAGACGTGCCTTTGGTACCATCTGGTCCCGTTGTGTTGGATTCTTTTCGGTTGGTGCGGCCTGAGGATGTGGACAAGATCCTGGGCAGTGTGCGGGCGACTTCGTGCGCTCTTGACCCTTGCCCTTCATGGTTAATAAAAGCTGCCAGGGAGGAGACGGGCAGATGGTTGGAGGTGATCGTTAATGCTTCATTAAGGGAGGGCAGGATGCCATCGTGCCTCAAGGAGGCGGTGGTAAGACCACTATTAAAAAAGCCCTCCCTTGATCCCTCCAACCTGGACAACTATAGACCTGTGTCTAACCTCCCCTTTTTGGGCAAGGTGATGGAGCGTGTGGTGGCGTCCCAGCTGCAGAGGGTCTTGGATGATACGGATTATCTGGACCCTTTTCAATCTGGCTTCCGCCCCGGGTATGGGACTGAGACTGCCTTGGTTGCTCTAGTGGATGACCTACGCCGGGAACTAGACAGGGGGAGTGCGTCCCTGTTGGTTCTGCTGGACCTCTCGGCGGCGTTCGGTACCATCGACCATGGTATCCTTCTGGGCCGCCTCTCGAGTATGGGAATCGGAGGCACTGCATTGCAGTGGTTCCGGTCCTTTCTTGAGGGGAGGGTCCAGAAGGTGGTGCTGGGGGACTACTGCTCGGCCCCGTGGCCGTTGGCCTGTGGGGTCCCGCAGGGATCGGTCTTGTCCCCCATGCTGTTTAACATCTACATGAAGCCGCTGGGAGAGGTCATCCGGGGATTTGGACTGAGTTGTCAGCAATATGCGGATGACACTCAGCTCTATCTCTCCTTGTCATCTGATCCTAGGGAGGCGGTGGATGTCCTGAATCGGGGGCTGGAGGCCGTGATGGGGTGGATGTGGGCTAACAAACTGAAACTGAATCCGGATAAGACGGAGGTACTGTTGGTCAGTAGGAGAGCCAATCGGGATGAGGAGATTTTACCGGTTCTGGATGGGGTTGCACTCCCCTTGAAGGAGCAAGTATGCAGCTTGGGGGTACTACTGGACCCGGCTCTGCTTTTGGAAGCTCAGGTGGAGGCGGTGGCCAGGGGTGCCTTTGCACGGCTTTGGCTGGTGAGCCAGCTGCGTCCCTTTCTCGAGTAGGCAGATCTGGCCACGGTTACCCACGCCTTAGTCACGTCGCGGCTGGATTACTGTAACGCGCTCTACGTGGGGCTGCCCTTGAAGAATATCTGGAAACTGCAGCTAGTGCAAAACGCGGCAGTGAGGGTGTTATCTGGAGCTGCCCGTTGGGAACATATCACTCCCATTTTGAAAGAGCTGCACTGGCTGCCGGTTCATTTCCGGGTCCAATTCAAGGTGCTGGTTTTGACCTTTAAAGCCCTTAACGGTTTGGGCCTGGGGTATTTGAGGGACCACCTGCTCCCAAGGGTTGCTGCCCACTTGACAAGGACATCTGAGGGGGCCCTGCTCCGGGTGCCGACAATGAGGGAGGCCTGGCTTTCGTGCACTCGGGACAGGGCCTTCTCTGTTGCTGCCCCTAGATTCTGGAATGCTTTCCCGGTGGCCATTCATTCCTCAGACTCCATCACGGCTTTTAGAAAGCTTTTAAAGACTTGGCTTTTTACCCAGGCTTTTACATGATCGTTTTTACTGCGGCTTCTCTGTGTTTTTATCTGTTATCTGTTGTCGTGTTTTTATGCTTGTTTATATGTTTTTAGCTTGATGTTTGTATTGCTTGATGTTTTTACTGCTTTTATTGTATGTTTTAATTTTTGTAAACCGCCTTGGGGTTTTCTTTTAACAAAAGGCGGTATAGAAATGTAAAAATAAAATAAAATAAATAAATAAATAATTTTTTGGGGTACATTCTTTTAAAATAACCTCTTCTAGTTGGACTAGACTTGTAATAGCAGATCATTATTTCCTTGTTGGCATTTTTCATATATTTTTTCCAGTTAAGCGACGTTTCTTCCAGCAACCTTGCAGTCTCCCGCCCTGGTTGCTTAACTGAAGATCCTGAGTCCTGTAGCCCACTTGCCACCAGATGTCCAGGGACTCCAGCACCTGGCACGGTCCTTGTTGACCCAGGCGATGACCGATCCGGTATAGATTTATTAAAGTTATGTCTCACCGTATTGTTGATGGGAGTGCCTCACTGGGGGGGGTGGTTGTTGTTATTATTACTATTATTATTATTGCTCAGGGCGGTTTACACAGAGAAATCACAAACTAATAAGATGGATCCCTGTCCCCAAAGGGCTCACAATCTAAAAGAAACATAAGATAGACACCAGCAACAGTCACTGGAGGTACTGTGCTGGGGGTGGATAGGGCCAGTTACTCTCCCTCTGCTAAAAAAAGAGAACCACCACATTACATCATATTACATCATCCCGTGCTAACTGAGCAAAGAGCAAAGAACAATGTGTCCATGCTAACTGAACAAAGAGACACCCTTTAAAGCTGTGAATCTCTTATATTTAACAGGGGGAGAGCAACTGGCCCTATCCAGCCGAAGCACAGCATCCCTCCAGAGGCTGTTGCTAGTATCTGCCTTATGTTTCTTTTAAGAATGCGAGCCCTTTGGGGACAAGGGACCATTTTATTTATGTATTTTTCTTTGGAAACCACTTTGTGAACTCTGGTTGAAGAGCGGTATATAAATATTCATAATAGTAGCAGCAGTATTAGAGATAGAGGTTAGAGGGAGAAAGAGCTGCTTGTTTAAGGCTTAGGAAGACATGGCTGTGATCTGAACCACATTTATCCAACTCATAGCTTTATGCTCCAAACCACTATGTGACAACCCCCTTTTTATTTCACTTTCACAACAATTAAAGATGTATATACAGAGTGGTGAGGAAATTAGCTTACATAAGCTGACCTTTTAAAAAATACAGACATTTTAAAACAAATCTCAAAAGGTCTTGCATTTCCCATAGAGCCTGCACAATTTCAACAATAATTTCAATATATATTGCCAAATACAATTAGAAGGATCCGTATTCTGCAACTGCCAAAGGGGGGGAAGCCATTCTGGAAAACAAGTACAACAAAATGCAAACATCCTAATTATCAGTTACAGAGAAGCATGTTAATGTGCTATGCTTTTCTGAGCATGAACTTCTGCAAGAATGTGCTTACCTTTTCAATGTAATTATTTTTGCTCAGCGCTTAAAGTTTGTTTGGCTCTTTCTGCCTCTGGATGTAATATGGCCTCTTGCTGTTGCTGCTGCTACAAGTAAGCTGCACATCAGGAGGTTTCAATAAATAAAAGCCCTTTTCCTGTTTCTTTGGTCACCCACACAGCAAAAAGGAAGTTAAACTGTTTGCTGACATGTCTCTTATGGTTTGGGCCTAAGCCGTCTTTTAGGAGCCGGTTGCCAAAGTTTGGCTTGCACAGACAATACATTGTGGGTAGTGACTTCACTGAAATTGGAGCACTTAGGAACTGGAGAACTTGACAGTGGAGATTCCAGACAAGTTCTATGTTTGTGGTGATTAGGAAAGCATAATTTATACCCCACTTTTAAAGCTGGAGCAGATGTGCATATTTTTGAAGCAGTTATACAGCAGAAGGACCAGAAGTGTGAGCACTGCAAGATATTCCCCTCAGGGGATGGAGCTGCTTTGGGAAGAGTGGAAGGTTTCAAGTTCCCTCCCTGGCTTCTCCAAGATAGGGCTGAGAGAGACTCCTGCCTGCAACCTTGGAGAAGCCGCTGCCAGTTTGTGAAGACAATACTGAGCTTCATAGACCAATGGTCTGACTCAGTATTTGGCAGCTTCCTATGTAACTCCTCAGCTCCTATAACTATAACTTAACCAATCACATAGAAATTAAGCATAACACACAGAAATTAAGTATGTCGTAGCATTCCTGCTCAGAGGGATCCAAAGTGAATATAACTGGAAAGGCAGTTCTCAATTCAACCACCTCTTATTTTCCCTTTTGCTCGATGAACTTCATATAGTTGTGCTTTAACTGGGGAAAATAACTTATTTGAAAAGATTGAGAAAGCTTAGACAAGCAAGGCTTTCTGATCCATTCCCAATTTGCCCTTGAGCAAACTGAAGAGGAACTGAAGGGACATTACAAAAACATTAACAATATGGATGCATGTTTGTGCAGTATAATGACACTGCCTCCATCTAAGGAAACGGGAAGAATCATACAATGCCCTAGATGTTCGCATTATATTATCATCAATGAGAGTGCCACATAAGGAATTTGAATTCTTTAGCATGCAAACCACAAACCACTAATGTAATTCCAACATCCCACAAGTTCTGTACTGCATGAGTTCTAAGGTGATGCAAATGTATTTCTTTTCTATGGTATACAAGTTATAAAGACATGCCTCAGGGGGACCAGGATCAAGAGTCTTAGGACAAAATCTTTCCCAGCCTATTTGAGCCAAACTGGGCACGACACAGTGTTAAGGATCCCCTCAATCAGGACTTTGGGGAGTTCTCAGAGAAGCAGTCAGTGGACAGCAGAGGCCCAGATCCAGAGCTAAAGATTCCTCCTTTATGTGGCACTACTACTCACAGTGCTACAGAATACCTGGATGAGGCTACACTGAGGGAAGATCCAGCCCCTTCTGAAGAGCCACCATCAAATCCACCAGATCCCCAGGAACAGTGCCGTCGTTGAACCCAAGCTCAGCTGTGGTAGTGGTTTCAGAGCGCATAAGTGGCAGCCTGCAGACTAGGCCAAGAAAGATATCCTCGTGAAGTGTGTGTGTGTGTGGGGGGGGTGTCTCCTCGGGAGGAGGAGACAGGAGGACACATAGGTGTAGGAGATTAGACCAAATAGTGCCAATAACCTCATGGTGATGTAACCTTTTTCAGGCTGCACTCTCCCAGGTCCATTAACCTGTTCTTTACTCTAAAGGTTCTGTTAGCCCTTCTTGTTCTCAGCCTCTTTGCCTTTCATTACATGCATGGGTTTCATTGCCCTTGGCCTGCCATGACTAGCTTTCCTCAGGCAGGCCAGGTCACAGAATCACATACATTTTTTCCATAGTTTTTTTTTTTTTAAAAAGAATTAAAGTCTCAACAGGTTGCAAGTTTGAGTGCAGGAATGGCAGGGGGAGGCCACGGACCCCCTTCTCCTGTTCTACATAATGGCAGAAGCTGCTTTTTTTTTCTGCCCTGAAAACTATTCTCTTCACAGTCTGACCCTGGTTTACAGGGATCGCTCAAGAGGTTTAACAAGCCAGGAAGCTTTTGATTTAGCTGGGTGTATGAGGGGAGGAGGAAAGGAGGAGAGAGAATGGACACACAGTTCTTAGCTCATTCAAACCATGGCTTGCTGGATCAGGATCATTTTGTTCAAACAAGGCCAATGTCTCAGGCCAACGACTGTACGCAAATTCCCTAACTTCAAATGATTGTAGTATGTTAAATATACCCCACCCCATTTTTATAAGATCTATAATTAACAAAGAAATATTGTAATAGTTATGCAGACATATAACCAGAATATCGTTCTTCATAGATTTTAACTGGCGTGCCTTCCAGTCAAAAGTGCTTTAAAAATGCAGAAATATGTTAGGTTTATGACCCAGCATTTAAAGACGTTTTATGGAAAGATCATAAACAGTCATAATGGTATATTGCTTTTCTTGTCAGGGATGATTATCATCCCGTTGGTAATGTCTGACTTCTGCACCTTTTGCCACATCAGATTTTACAAGGAAAAAGGTAGAGCAGCAAGAGCATCATACCAGAGATGTTAGCGCAACAAAGATGCATTTTAGTAAAGCAATATTTTAATACATATTTCATTTTCATCAACATATTATATTTTGTTGTTCATGGATGTAACTTGTGCAGAGCCAGGATGGCTACCATGGCTGATCTCCAAGCGATAGGACATGGACAGAAGTCCACTTATTTGGAAAACAGAAGTCAAATCTGGCCTAGGATGCTGAATAGGGTCCTTTAATTGTTTGTATATTTTATTGACTGACTGGTGGGCTGGCTGTATTTTATTGCTTTCAAAATTATTATAAGCTGCCTTGAATCATTCCTGAGAAAGGCAGGATATGAATTTAAAAATGAAATGAAAATAAAATATACATTTTAAAAATAAATTAATACATATGGTTGGGAGATAACCAGAAAATAAAGAGAGTAGAAGCCATGATATGGAACTGTAAGGTGGAAGCAGGGGAGCAGTAAAATGGAAGTTTGCTAAAGATCTGGGAGATAGAACAAAGGAACTATCCTGATAAACCATGCTAAGGAAATTGTGGGTTCTCTAAGGGGACCGTACAAATCCCCAAGGATAAAGGGAATAACTTACAGCTGGTGTTGAAAGAGTGGGGAGCCTTGAACTGGCACTGGGTGACAAAGGGGACCAAGTTGCTAGGTAATGCTATAAGATATATCCCAATGTACACGTGTGCACTGTATGTGCGTGCAGCCCAATATCTGTATACTTGTCAGGCCCACCTCTGATGTCTGTACATGCAGTGGAACACTGAATAGAGAAGCTATGCATGTGCAGCTGTATACCCACAGAATCCGCTGACTGACATTCTCCTGAATGTGCAGCTATTAGAGACAAGACTTGGAGATGTACAGATGTCATGGGTAGACATGACAGGTGTGGTCCTGCTTTCCCTTCACACACACAGTAGTATAAGTGCAGGCAGGGTAGGGGACAGGACATCAGAACACCCCTTATAGTATCCATGAACTAAAGGAGGCTTGCAGAACGTTCAACCTTTGGGTCATGCATAGATTGGCAGCCCATACATTGTGGCACACCAGAGAATTTTGTGTTTTGGCTGTCCTGTTTTCTGCAGGTCTGAGTTAAGAGAAAGAACCATGAGGTTCATTTTGGTGAGCAGTGAGCCCATAATTCCATACCTAGTAACAGGGCAATTGACTTGTTATCTCCCTTGGGGGCTTTGTGAGAGATCACGTCAAACTCACCAGGGATCCAGACAGAGGCAGTTCTATTCCTCATCACACAGATGCTTGAGATAGTCAAGACAAATTACTAGAACCATGCTTTTGAGAGCCATGCCTTTGGCTAGCATATATGAAATTACAAACAGGTTGGCTGTCCTCTCCTTACACACTTTCCTTTTACTATGACTAGCAGGCACCCATTACGCAAGGCGGTACCAAATATAAGGGCTCTTTATAGCAATCAGCTGATAAGGTTAATCGTTTAGAATTGCATTCATCTTAGACTGTGCACTACAAAAACTATATCGATGCAACAGTATTTAACGTATTCATTTGACTGCACCAGCATTCAAACAGAAATATCTGAAATTCAGTATTACTCAGATGCTGCGTATCAATCTTGATACATGCATTATTTATGTGAAACTTGCTTGAATTCTGAATCTAGTATGGGTTCCAAACCTTTTTCTGTGGGGTCTAGCTATGGAGCTGGACAATTGTTAGGTAAGGACCTGCCAAAAGCTAGTACACTATCTTTCTTGGGAGCTGAGTGTCAGACTAGAATGTTAAGAGCCATTTCAGTTCAGCTGGTTACAAAAATAAATTCAGAACTCTGCTGCTGTTTTGTTTTGACATCAGGTGAAATAAGAACAACAACAACAACAAAACAGCCACTGTCACTGCATAATTTTGCTGCTGTAACCCAGGGTCGAATATTTATCTGTTTGCAGCAGAA
This sequence comes from Hemicordylus capensis, assembly GCF_027244095.1. Lineage (NCBI taxonomy): Eukaryota > Metazoa > Chordata > Lepidosauria > Squamata > Cordylidae > Hemicordylus > Hemicordylus capensis. The sequence continues at coordinate 138,683,325 of NC_069662.1, read as the reverse complement.
ATCCCTAACACCAAAATTAGATCTCTGGATTACTCTGTACAGATTTTCCTTTTAGGTATGAATAAAAAAGGGGGAAAACCGGGTTTGTATATATGATAGGTTCATTTGTGAGAAAAGTCTCATATGTGGGAAAATGTGTGAGGATAACACATAGTTACAGCCTTTCTATCAGGGATGCAAAGTAGTAGCTCATTATCACTATAGCAAATATGAAACAGCGTTTCAGAGTGATGAGAAAAGTCATGTCTCTGTGTGTGTTTAAAATTAAAATTCAAGGAGCTATACTAGTCTGTAAACACTATAATCTACCAGGAAAAGTTCAAGAAGTTCTACTTAATTTGCTAGATTTTTGCATGTGTTAGGCAGTGCCTCAGCCACCTAGCAACGGCATAGAGAATTTAATTTCCAATAGCTGAGCTCATGCTGGTTGAGCAGGAAGAATGGTAAAGTAGGATCAGAGAAGTGCAAGGAAGCCTGCAGCTTGTGAAACAACAGGGAGTCTAATAGGGGCAGACCAGCTGGTCAGAGGTCAGTATGCTGGGCCACAAGCTCAGAACACAAGATAATACATTTCACTCGGTGCAAATCCTTGCTCCTTCCTCCTGACATCAAATGGATCTCTCGAAGAGATAGCTAGGGCCATTCATATTCTGCATGAAGGAAAGTCCTTAATACTGTTATCAGGATAAATGGTTTAAATCAAAACATGTACTGTATGTAATGATAGCCACTGGCTAAGATGACTTTCAAATGTGATTAGACAAATTCACGGTGGCTTAGTCTATCAATGACTATTAGCCGTGATGGCTATGTGGAATTTGAATGCAGTATGGGGAACAACAGCAGGAGGGGGCCATTGTCCTCATGTCATGCTTCTGGGATTGCTGTAGGAATTTGGTGGCCACTGGTCAAACCATTAGAAAGTGTGATGCTGGAGTAGAGGGACCTTTGGTCTGATCCAGCAGGCTTTTCTTATGTTCTCAACCTATATACTTTGTCCTAAATCCAATGCTTGAATTTTTAAATTTGGGATTGCATATTTCAAAGTTATTTTGTGGGGTACCTGAAGGACACATATAGAGTGGCTTCAGACACTGCATGGAGCCTCTGTTGATGTCGATCTATGCATGACATCCCTCAGCCTTGGGAGCACATGCTCTCAATTAAAATGAGGGCATACCAAGACACATGGAGGTTGAGATTCTCTTTGACTTCTCTCTAAAATTCAATGGCAATGGAAGTCTTTATGGAGAAAACCAAACATTTGTGCTTTGGGTGGCAGTGCAGTTGTCTAACCTGCAGATGTCTAACTAAGAAAATACAAATTGATCAACCATGAATTGATTCAGATCGAATCAGGGGTGATTCGATGATCTACCTCAAATTGAATGAACCTCAAAAAAGAAGCCAGATTTGGGGTAGAACAGTATTACCCCCGATTTGACCCAAATTGGTTTGGGAGATTTGGGTGCCATTTTGAGCCGTGTTTTGCTGGGGAAACATGCGTCAAAATGTCAGGGAGAGCTGGTCTACCAATTGGGATCAGTGGATAAACCAGTTCTCCAAGGCGGGCTGACATGCAAAGTTTGGATTGGAGGGTTAGTCTACTCACAGTTCCCAATTGGTAGACCAGCCTTCCCTGTAAAACCAGGAGAGCTGGTCTACCAATTGGGACTGGCGGGTAGACCAACCCTTCAATCCATACTCCGTGCATTAGCCTGCCTCAGAGAGTTGGTCTACCCACTGATCCCAATAGGTAGACCAGCCCTCCCCACCATTTTGAGGCCCATTTTCCTAGCACAATGGGCCTCAAAATAGTGCATGATTCACCCAAACCCATTCAGGTCGAATTGGGGTAATTCATCGAGGCAGCTGGCCAAGCCAGCCACTTTCATCATATCAATTAGGGGGGGGGGGGTCTGTGATTTGATTCAACCTCAAACTGAATCACAGATATTGATTTGTACACACCCCTATGTCTAACCTGATATGACTATATGATTAGAATATAACTATATGATTATCCATTGAATAGAGTTGATGTCACTCTTCATAAGTTTATTTGGACAGAATTCAGACCTGAACCCCTCTTGGCATTCATTAACACTTTTTTCAACTGAATAGACAATGAGCAGAAAAAGAAACATTAGGTCAATGTATGGCCAACTTCTTTAAAAAATAAAACAAATACTGTACATATTTTGAATCTGGTCTAACTACCATTTTCAGTTCCAGTTCCAAATTATACACATTTTTTTAGCTATTTGGGTTTACTGCTCCTTCCTTACACACAAAATAATAAATGTCTGTCTTCAGTTTCCCCCCTCCTGCTTCCTAGTGTTTATTAATACCTACTCCCACAGTCTGCTGTAGTTGCACAGAAATTATATTGAACAATGAATTAACCTTCTCCCTTACAAAGAGGAGCAATGTTTCTTCCCCCCACAGCTTATTTCTCATCTTCAACAATTTTCCTTTCAAGAAAAAAGAATCCTTTCTGGAACATTAGCTAACCTTTGCAATAAAACCTATACACTAAAAGCAATCTGGACCCTCAGATGATCTATTCCTTTCCTAAGCTTCACTGACCCAAACTTAATTGTGGTGAGAGAAGATGCAAGTCATCACGGGGAGCAGGGCTTTCTCAAGGTCTAATAGGCCACTTTTGATGCAAAGATCTAGGCCTTCATCCTGGCTATCCTCACTGCTTGCAGTCACCTGGCTTCCTTTCAAGAAAAGCACACTGTCTTATAAATAAGCCTATGTTTTTGCCTCATTGGGCACAATTTAAAATTGTGGGAATCCGAGCGAAAATGCAGATCATTTATCAGACAGCCCACCATATGCTCTTAGCATCCCAAACACTGATGCAACCTGCCACAGAGTCCTGTAAAGGGATTTGCAAACCCCAGACCTGCGAGATGAATTCTTCCTCAATAATCTTCCAAGGCTTTTGAATCACTCTCCCTTTTCCTGTTCTCTAATGTTTTCCTTTCCGTGTAGAACAGTCTTGCAATACTTTTGCATTAAGAATTCAATTATTTGGATCAGATGCTAAAAATAACTCAGGTGCTGATACCGCATAATCCGACAGGGCTGATAAAATACGAGCAAGAGTGCCTAAAGAAATATTTAGAATGTGTTCTATGATAACTTGCTGAGCAGGGGTTAACGCTTTGCTCAGCTTCAAAACTCTGTAAGAAAAGACGCATATCACTTTCATCAGTTGCCTGGCTTGACTTTGAAACTAGTTCAGGGGAGGGGAAAAAGTTTTGTACTTCTTTGTAAAGAGGAAATGACCCAGCTACCATTCCATGCTGGAAGGAGTCAACCGTCGGGGATGACTGATAGGCTAAATCTGGTCAGTGGCCTTCCATAAAAAATGCCACCCCTGAAGAGAGAAAAAGGTCACCTGAGTGATCTTCAAAGCCATAACATTCCAGCTTCTACAGCACCATTCAAGACACAGTTATTTGCTCCCATCTAAAGTGGCAGAAAAACATGAACTTGAATTATTGGCTCTAAAAAGGAGGTCATTCCAAAATGAAGCTGCAAAGGTCCTGATTGGTACAGGGCCCAGAGGACCTATTATACCAGTTCTCTTTCAGCTGCACTTGTTACCAGTTTCCTTTTGAATATAATTCATTTCCTGGTGATTACCTTCAAATCTCTAAATTGTTTCGTGCCAGGGTACCGAGAGAGGAGAGCTAGTCTTGTGGTAGCAAGCATGAATTGTCCCCTTCACTAAGCAGGGTCTGCCCTGGTTGCATCTGAATGGCAGACTTGATGTGTGAGCACTGCAAGATCTTCCCCTCAGAGGATGAAGCCGCTCTGGGAAGAGCAGAAGGTTTCAAGTTCCCTCCCTGGCTTCTCTAAGGTAGGGCTGAGAGAGATTCCTGCCTGCAAGCTTGGAGAAGCCACTGGCAGTCTGTGAAGACAATACTGAGCTAGACAGACCAATGGTCTGACTCAGTATATGGCAGCTTCCTATGTTCCTAAGTTTCTAAGGTTCACACTTCCCTCATGTGAATCTGCCCATACTATTAGATGTTTTAGGAAGGCCCTCCAATGTGTTCCACTTTCAATTGTAGTTTGTCTCGTGGGCGTGTGCCAGAAGGCATTTTCTCTGATGGCCCCAGACTAGTCTTCTTGAACATCCTCCCCTGAGAGATCCGGTCTGCTCCTTCCCTCCCTATTTTTGGTTGACCAAGGCCTGGCTCTTTAGGCAATCCTTTCTGCATCTTGCTGATGTCTCATATGCTGTGCATATGCTTTATTGTTGGCACCAGTGTGGATCTTGCTTTATTTATTTAAAATATTGATATCCCACCCCTCCGGTGCCATACTGCTCGCAACAATAAAACAGATAAAACAATAAAAACAGTATAAAGTTAAAAACAAAACAACGAAACAGACAAAATATGAGATTATATAAAATAAATCAACCAAAACAGACCCAATTAAAAGTATTAATTTAATTAAATTGCATTTTAATTGTTTTAATTATGTGATTTGTTGCATGGTTTTGATTTTGATGCTTGTGAGACAAATAGGATATTTTGAGAAAAACAGGATACAATTTAAAAACAAACAAACAAATAAATAGTGCCACAAGAAAATTTAATCTCATTATTTGGAATGGATTGTTAGTCTCTTTGCCCCACAATACTTGATTTCAGGAAACAAAACTTTGAGGTTGCTTCATTTCCTCAAAGAAAAAAAAATTTGCCTTCCTCTCATTATTGTAAAAACTGCCCCCAGCACCTAGCAATGGGGTGGCATAAATAAATAAATATGAATGGATTTGAGGATGAGACAACCCAGTTCAAATCCCCAAAGCTCTTCTAGTAGAAGCATTAATGAGAACGATCACATATGAAAACCTTTGTTGACTTTTTGTCTACCAATTATATTTCCTTTAAAAATCCACTCAAACAAGCAGATTTGAGTAAATATGTTCACAGCTTAAAATTTACTCAAGAAATGCAACCTACTTTTATGTTAGTTGTGGGTCTGAAAGAGGACTGGCGTTTCCTCAAAGTTTAATCATTTGAATTCATTAAATGGGCTATGCATTAAAAATATGATTATATGGAATGACTGCTAAAAAAGAATTTCACAGCTACTTGGTGCTTGGTATTCAAGATGTAGTGCACTATAAAATAAATGGTACTAATATTTAACAACAGGAGCATCTCATTTCATCGGTTAAAAGTTATAGCACATATCTACCATTGAGTGCAATTTTATTATATTACAGTCGAATGCTCTGATACGAAACACATTTTTGGAAGTCAGTTCTAAAGTCCTACTGATTTCAATGGTTCTAACTTTCACAATTTGCTCTTGGGACCAAGGGTCAATTCCAACCCTTTCCCCTGAAGTTCATAATTCCTATGTGTGAAAATGAGTAAAATATAATGTGGGATTGCCCATGCACATTTCTATTTCCCTCCAAATCCACCCATCTCATCTGTATCTTCCTCTTTCACCAGAGACATGGGCCAGTAAAATTCCATGATCCTTTCTACTTTACGTGGAAAACCACAGAATCAGGCTATAAGATGAAAAAAAGCTTGTAGACACAATGGAAGTTCAGTCTGGGGTGAAAATGCCACTACTGGTCTATTTTGTCTGTAATAAACTTGTTTGCCACCAATGGAATTATGGCCTCTGGTATGCTACTGTCTCATTTGACACCCTTCCTGCATCCATCATGTTACCCACAAACCTACAGCAACCATCACATTCTTTCCCTACCTGGCTAGAGCTAAGGCAATAGAAGATATCAGCATTGTTGAGGCAACAGTGGACATAATTCCACGCGTAAGGACTGAATTGCCTAAGTGCTCCCCATCAGTCCTGAGCTAAGTGTTCTGAGAATGAAGACAATAGCAAAACCTACTGGCAGATGGGCACAACTTCTTTCTTGCATGTTCCTCCATTTTTGCAGTATGCCATTGGACACTCTAGAAAATAATTAAGTTAAAAAAAATTAATTGTAAAAGGGTACTGGCATAGCCATACGCTAAATACTGGATGTTTTCATTAAACAAAATGTAGTCAGAAGATTTTCCATTTAAAGACTAAACTCCCATAATATTTTATTATTTATTTTATTATTTATTACTAGTATTTTCAAGCCCATTAAAATAACGGGTGCTAGTAGGGCGGCCTCTGTCGCCGTGTTTCTTCTCCCCGCGCTCGGCCCACCCTCTCCCCCTCGCCCGGCTTCCTCCGCCGCCTCTGTTGTTTTTGGCGCCTGGGCCGGACCCGCTGCCGCTGCCTCTCCTCTTCCAGCAGCTGGGCTGGACCTGCCGCCCCCGCCTCTGCCCTCCTCGTGGCCGCCTCTGACCTTCCTGTGCCCGGGCCCACAGCGTCTTTCCCTTCCCTGCAGCCGCCGCTGCCCCTGTTCTTTTTGGCGGGTGGGCCAGACCCGCCGCCGCTTCTATCCCTGCGGCTGGCCTGGACCCGCCGCCGCCGCCTCTGCCGGTCCTGTTGCCGCCGTTTTTGTTCCGCGCCGCCAGGCCTCGGCTGCAGCTTCGCCGCCGCCTCAGCCGGCTTCCCCCACCGCCTCCTCCCCCCTCCATGTCCCCGCTTCTCCTTCTCGGTTCAGCGGCAGGGCCGTTCCTGCCACTGCCGCCTCTGCCCTCCCTGGTCCCCGCTTCCCGCTTCTCCTTCCCCCTTTATGGGAGCCAACATGGCTGCCTGGTGCCTGCGGCCATATCTTTCTCGGATGTTCTGGGCATGCGCTCTGCGCATGCCCAGAACGGCCGAGAAAGACACGGGCAGGGAGACACGGGATTACACCATGGCTCTTTATTATAGAGGATTTATTATTTATACTGCCCTTCCAAAAGGTCAGGGCGGTTTACATTAAAACACCTTTAAAATCAGTTAATAATTAAAATTATAAAGCATAAAACAATGATTTAAATGATTTAATGATTTATACCATTTAAACAATCTACACATATCTCCGCAGGGATGTAGGAAGGTTCATGGCTGCTCCTCTTGCTGTCTGCCTTCACAGTGGCTCCCGCGCTGGCTGAGCAGACCAGAGAAAAGAGCACCCAACAGGCAAACAAAGCGCTTGCCTCACTGCCAGGGAGAAACTGACTGGTGGTTCTTCTTACCCAGTACCAGACATGCCTTCTGTGTCAACATGCTTCTAACATCAACTTGGGGGGCACTGGGCACAGAAACGCCACCTGCCTCCCTCTCGCAACCAGCGAGAGCTTTGTTTGCTGGCTGAGTGTCAGGGTGCAGGGCAAGGGGGTGCTCTGGTAGGTCTAGACCCCTACAGCCCATGGGCATTTACACCCTCTTGTTCCACTATATCCCTATATTCATTCTGGCCTATAATTTGAATACATACAGAAGTATCTACAGCATGATTCAGCCAATGTCAAGTACTTTTCTCATGGATTTCAATGGAAGAGTTAACCATATACCTTCATTTATTTTTATGATACACTATGATCCAGTTGAAATAACACTGAAATCAATGAGGTTAAAAGTACTTAATTTTGACTGCATTAGGCTGTCTATTTGAACCCTTTATTTTATCTAGCAAGACACAGAACTAGGGATGTGCAATTCGATTCATGCACGAATAGATTCATACCGAATTGGGGCAATTTGCATGATTCTAGCACAAATTGAATCACCCCTAAAATAAAGGGGCTGATTTACATTAGAATCAAATTAGCCTCAATTTGATACAAATTGATTCGCATTATTTGAGCAGCCATTTTGGTGGGCTTTCCTCCCTTGCAGATTGGTTTTCTGGCACTGGCTTCCAATTGGCTTGAGATCTCCTTGCTTCTTGGTTGGCTTGTTGCCATCATTCAAATCAAGTGTTGTCATGGGCAACATGAGAGGAGGAGCAGGGAACAAAAAAAGAGGGAATTTAAAAATGTTTTCAAAGTGTCTGGGTCTGGGATGCAGAGAGAGTCCTTAGTGTGCCCTTTAGTGGGATACATCAGGAGAAGAGGAAAGAAGGAAGCAAGGAAGGTTTGATTTTGTGGTTTTCTTTTCTCAACATTGAGTATAATATGCTGTACTATTGCTGCTATATTATTTATCTGGTTTTGCTGGCTCTCAGATTGACAAAGGCAGAATTTGGGTGCCTGGCTTTATTCATTGGGTTGTGGTTTGGTTTGTGTTGTGGCATTGGACAGTGGCAGTTCAGCGCTCTCTCTCTCTCTCTCTCATATATATATATATATATATTTGCTTGGTGTTCATGTCTGGCCTTGAGAGACTAACTTGTGCTTCACTCACTGCTCTGATCTGCTCTGCATTCTTCATTGCAAGGTGTTCTCACTCAGTCAAAATATGGCTGAAGATGGTGCTGTAGTTAAGCTGACGGCTATGCTTGCTAGCTGCTAAGGGTGCTGCTATGACAGCTGTTGCAGTGATGAAGTAAGGTCATAACTGTGTGTGAGAGAGCAAATTGTGCCAATAATGTTACTGCAGCACAGACATTGTGGCTGGCCATTGATTCTGGGTCAGTGATTCTTTTTTGGCCATCTTCAGACTGTGTGTTTGGCAAAATCTGTTCTCTGTTGGAACTGTGTGTGCTTCTGTTCTGCAGTGTTGTTTTCCAAGGTTGGGTTGCAAAATGTGTGGACTGCACTCTGCTTGTTTTGCCAATAGGAAACAATGGGGAACATGAACCACCCCATGGGTAGGTCCTAGGGATGGGCTGATGGGTTCTACCTACCACCCAACCCACAAAAGAAATGGGAATACAGACAATTATTTTTTTTTTAACCTAAACCCTCATAGGATTCTATGGGTTTTTTGGGGAAAGTTTAAAAAAATTGTCCACTTGCCAATTTCTTTTGTGGGTTGTGTGGTAAGTAGCACCCAATATGCCCTACCACCCAAACAACCCACTTCAGTGTCCCTAGGACCTAACTATGGGGAACAATGGTGTGATTTGAGTTCCCCACTGTCCCCTATGGGTGAATAGCAGGGTTTTTTTTTTGCGAATTTTCAAATCGATTTGTCAAACAAAGTATCGATTTGAATTTTTGTGATTTGATTCAAGGTCAAATCGAATAGCAAAAAACAATTTGTGCATATACTATCTATCTATATAATTCTCCAAGGCATACCCGTAGCTAATCACGTGTATGGCAGCTCTCATGAGAGTTCATGAGCAGAAGTACTGTGGTGACTGGGCAGTGGGGATTCCATATGCAGATAGGGAGGAGGAGCCTTTGAGAGCAGAAGCACCATAGTGATTGGGCAGTGGGGATTCCATATGCTGATAGGGAGGAGGAGCCTGTGATGTTTAAAGTCAGTTAGAATGCAACTGTTACTGGTTGGAAGATGCTCTTGATTGTAGAGGAGAGGAATAGGTAGATAGATAGATAGATAGATAGATAGATAGATAGATAGATAGATAGAGTGCTGGACAGGGGTCTGTGAAGAGAGGAGTCGTAAGGGAGGAAAGAGCCCCTTCAGGAGAAGGAGGCTGCCTTTGTGTGAATTAGATGAGGAAACCAGATGAGCAAGGTCTGTTAACGCAGGAAGGGAGAAAGAAAAAAAGAAGGGTGGGGAAGAAAGACGGAGGGGAAGAGTGAGTGGAGGAGGGAGAATGAGAGAAAAAGAAGGGAAAACACACACACACACATTTTTGCAGTAGATCACATTTTTATCCTAGTTTTCTACATATAACAACAGAATATACTAAATATTATCCTGGGGACATTCTATAACGTCTTATCAAAGTGAACCCTACCCATTTTATGTATTATCTCAAATTAAATAAAAATGTTACTCCTGAGTACGAGTAACATTTTGATTTAAAATTAGCAGACTACCTGAACAGCTTGATTCATCAGGAGCAAAATCAATGCAGTCTACAATACCATCACAGCGCTGAGAAACTGGAATGCAGGAATTAGTTGATGGGCACAATAAAGACCCATTGAAGCAATCTTTAATGGCTGAATGAAAGAAAGAAAGAAACAAGATGGTTAGAGATCCCTGTTATTCAGTGATGACACATAACTGGTCATTCATTTTACACATGACCCCTGTGCTCTGTGGTCTGTACTGGTTTTACTTTATTTTTATGGACCATTAAGTTCAAAGTGCTCCTTGTCATCTATAAAGGTCTAAAGAGTGTAGATATGAATATGTATTAGAGTGTGTCTTCACTTCTATGCAAGGGTGGCTCCAGAGGTGGCGGGGGGGACCTGTTAGAAAACTGGTTGCGCCCCCATGCCCCTCCATTTCTGTTTCAGAAATCTAATATGTAGGACACAGCTCAGCCATCCAGAAATGCACTTTGCCCCTTTTGGGACCCCCCCCTCATTCCACACACCCCGGTGCTGCCACTGGTCCTATGCTCCATTGCATTCTCCTGTTTTGACAAATAATGCCTTGATGTTCACTATACGTTTATCTAATTTATTTATTTAATGAATTGATAGACCACTTTAAAAGATAAAACTAGTCACGAAGTGGTGATGATTGCACAAAGTATGTGCAATGTGGGTACATTAAGATGCGTTCCTAAAAGACTCTCCAAAGCATAATTATGAAGGCCAATTTACATCACAGTTGTTGGGTAGACTCCCCAAAGGCTAATCATGAAAGCCTATTCACACATATATGTACACAGCTCAACCCCTAGTTGACCACCACTGAAAAGTATGAGATGGTTGAAACATCTCTGTTTTGATCTGTGACGGCTATTTTACATTTGTAACTAATCACTTGAAGTTCATTCATTAAATGATAAATATGCATTTGCTAACCCTAAGTTATTCCTGAATATCTAAGGATTCCTGAATATCTTGGTGTACTGGTCATGCAGGGGCTCTATCATGGTCCAAGTCTGTGACTGGGCATGCTACTGTTCAATCAGCTTGTGGTAGAACAGCCCATTTATTCATGTGTGATTTGGTCCATCATGTCCTCAGTGTGGAATTTACACTTTAATTGTTATGGGGTGGCCAACAAATAAAGTTGTTGTTAAATATGTGGGAACTAGGGAAGCATACACAACTCTGTTAGAGGTTCCCAATCTTGGGTCACCAGATACAGTTGAACTACAATTCCCTTCATCCCCAGACACAATGGCCTTCAGCCATTATGGAAGGAGATAAATGCGAGTTGTAGTCCAACAACTTCTAGGGACCCCTGTTCTATATTTATAATATTTTTCTGGTGTTTGGAGGTCACTGAAACCTCTGTATTGATTGGTTGAATTATCAAGACCTTAAAAAACAAGGAGATAACTTGCATTTCAGAATCAGAGATAGGCATGCCTATCCAGAAGCATCTTGCATGTAATTTAGTACTGAAACTATATAGGCAGGTTGAAAATATTACAGTACAGACATTTAACACACCATAATTGAATTTAAGTAACAGAGTACTTAATTAATTATTTATCATGGCAGCAATAATTTACCAAATGTCCTAAAATGTTCTATGATCTAAAATGTTCTATGATGTGTTGTTCAAAGCAAGACATACTATAATTCCTGCAATCATAACACTATCAAGATTGCATTCTTCTCCACCTCCCCCCACCCCCAAGCTGCATTCTGTCAGGCTGTAGCATTCAGTTATAATCTTTCAAATCAAATGACCTAAAGGAACTCTGAAGGGATAATCTTGGGGAAAATGAAAAGCCTCTAACTAATTTATGATGGGATCACAGATCTATAGAATGTGACTTAAATGCCTGTGCTTACTCTTCCAGAAACTAACAACATTCTGTCATTAGAAGACCTACTCCAACTAATGAAATGTTCTGTAGCATTGCCTGAGATTATTACTTCGTTGTTTAAAACATTATGGGTGCCCCCACCCTGTACCAACATAAAGAAAAAAACCTGAATAATTCCACATTATGAATAACTGGTCTTAGTTTGACATAAAAAAGGACCATGGAAATACAAGCGCATGCCCAAATACATAAGACAGAAGTTCACTGGACCCCTAGAAACCACAAAATTGCGAACAACCAAATTCTAAGAGTCAGTCTAAAGGCACATGATGCACCAATCTTGCCAAAGCTAAGCAGGTCAGGGTTTGGTCCAAGCTTGGATGAGAGACTGCCTGAGAACCTGAAACATCACTTTGAGTTCTATGCTGTAAAATAGGCAAGATATGAATGCAATAAATAAATAAATATAATGCAGCACGCCTGCTACAGCAACAGTCCTTTGTCTCAAATCACAGTGTTACATAAACGATGCAGCAACATGGGAAGAAATTATCCTGTGCATTTATTTTGAACCAGAACCACAAGCAACATCTAGCATAAGGGGAGTACTTTCCCATGCCATATCAACAGCAGAGTTAAACTTATGGCAATTAGTGGGACATAAAATAAACATGCTCACTTGGAGTAGATCATGTCCTTAGGCACACTGGCACAATTCCAAAATGCAGGCACTAGGGATGTACACAAAACCAGTTTGCCCAGTTTGGTTCAAATCTGAAGCAGATTTGAACTTTACTGGGCATGTTTGGCTTTGCCCCCCGTGAATGGGGCTTGAATTCGAACCAGTTTGGGTCTGGTTCAAGGCTGGTGGTGGGCGTAAAAATGGTCTAAAATAAAGAATGACTTACCACCACCAGTGGCGGTGGTGGCCTTGGGGGTGCTGTGGCCGCTCCCTTTCCCCCTGGCAGCCTCCCCTCTAGTCTCCTGGGGCTGGTTTGGCCTGTTTGAGGGCTGGCTTGGCCCTGTGTGCACACAGTGACTATTTTTTGGGCCACTGTGCATGTGCACGGGCCATATGTGTGGCCACACACAAATGGCCCATGTGCATGCATGGCCACCCCAAAAATGGCCACCACGCATGCACAGAGGGCTGAACTGCCCACCAAATGGGATGAACCAGCCCCAGGAGACTTGGGGGGGAGGCCACTGGGGGGAGGGGAAGCTACCGGAGGCCCTCCATGGCTGCCACAGCACCCCTTAAGGCTGCCTCAGCCACCGGCAGAGGTAAGTCATTCTTTATTTTAGACTATTTTTATACCTCCCCCCCTTGATCAGGGCCAAAACCTAGCTGAGAGGTTCAGTTCAACCTCTGACTGAACTGAGTCCAGTTCGGTTTGAGGTTGAACATCAGAATTGGCCCAGTTCAAGCACTAACTGGTTCGATATCAAAATGGTTTGCACATCCCTAGCAGGGACTAACATGGGGACAAGAGCTGCACATGTGCTCCTGTTTGAATCACACAGACCAGGATGTCACCAAATCTTCATTAAAAGCGCCTGCAAGAGTGTAGCTACAGTTGAATGGAGGGGGGCATACAAATGTCCCTGGACCACTGAGGAAGGGGGCTTCAGCTGACAGCTTACTGTAAAGTAAGCTGCCTCTCTAAAGAAGGAGGAAGGAGCACGGGGTCCATCTTCAGATTTTGTGCTAGGTCCCACTCTACCCTTGCTATGCCCCAGAGTGGTTGGTTGAGATTCAGATTAGCACTGCACTGGTTCAATAGTTCTGACATCCAGACTACCACTGCATTGTCGCATGAAGGGGGAAGTGTTCATTTTTGACGACTCCTCTTTCCCTCTAAAGCCCTCTGTGCAGCATGAAAATATGTCCCTGAGGGTCGCACAACACTCAGGGACTTATTTTCAGGTGACATGGTGGGCTTGAGAGGGAGGGGGATATTGTAAAAGATCGCCCCTTCTCCTGCTCGTGCAATGGTGCACCATTTCTGAAAGGGCTGTATAGAAATCAAATAAACAAATAAATACATAAATAAATACACACACACACATACATACATAATAAATTAGTATGGAAGTTAGCACTGTTGCACCAGCAGAGTGCTGGTCTGGATGTCAGTCAATAAGTAGTGAATATGAACTTTATGACTTTGTAATCTTTGAAATATTTTGACCATAATGTGTGGTTCCTTGTCATCCTGTAAAGTCACATATCTGAGTTTCAGATAAATTCCATTCAGAGGATAATCAAATATCCATTAACTTGACTGAACTCAAGGTTTTAACAGCACACTGTAGCATTTCATAAATTAATTACTCTGACTTTGATTGGTTCAGGTCATTCAGCTTGGAGGAGCATTAGTCCAATTAGTTCAAATTTTTGAGAACTAGTTGATTTTTGCTTACTTCCATTAGTTTGGTTAATATGATTGGACTCATTGATGTGGTGGCTAAATTTTAAAAATAGTGGTAAAAAGTTCCATTCCAGTCTCAGGGTGGGTGCGGGTGGCCTGCAACATTATTGTGAAACCACCCTCAGTACAAAAATGCATTTCATGAGCTTTAGAAACATACAATTTCTTTATTTAACTAGCCAATAAAGAAGGAACTGAGACACATGTTGCATGTAAATGACTATGCTTTAAGGTTATTATTTCCCCTTACTGCTTTGTGCAACCTCCTGTAAAATGAGGCACACTTTCTGTAGTTAATGACAAGCACATTTCTGAAATTCTGCATTTCTTTTCAGAGTTTGGAGTTCCAAATAACCTGGATTTGTTTCCTAAGTGGAATTGATGCATTAGGGATCCTCTTTTAATAAATGAATGAATGAATGCCAAATTTGTATAGCATGCAGTTTTCTGGTTTCAGTTTCTTCAGTTCGTTTGTGCCTGATCCTCCACTACTGATACACACACGTGCACATTCCTAAAACACTGCAAAGAAGCAATCATTATATATTTGTATGTATGAGTATACTAAGATTCTTTTGTGTGGTGTTTTACCAATTTGTGCATGTGCATCTGTAACATGTGTGCATCCATGAAATGTCACACAAAATCAAATCTTGATGCAACCACGATTGATGAGTGCAATGTTGCGTGGGTGGAAGCTGGGGATTTGCACAAGCACTAGAAGATATAGTAGGTATGTTGTGTCCAAATGCACAAGCAATGCAATTAAATAACTCATCACGTGCAAGCGCAGCCTGAACTGCTACTATAACTGTTCTGGCACAAGCAGTGCTGGCTGATTTCTTGCACTATCACTGCTGTACAAGTGGAAACACTAGTCAGCAACGCGAGCTCCCAGCACATAAGAATCCTTTTGTGCATGAATTTTACGTGCTAATGAAACATTCTTCTGCAACTATAACACTGCACAGTATGTCAATCCATATGTACAATTACATCAAAATTGATTTTTGTGTAATGTTTTATTAATAAGGATTGTGCCCATTAGTAATGCAGAAGAGAAAAGACACATGATCACAGCTGAAGGAATGAAAAGCTGCGATAAATTGCACATCCTTTAATTCCAGAGTTACTTTTAGTAATTCCAACACTATTCTTTGAAAGGTTAACTAGTGGAATACTCTGATCATTCTCATGTTTATACTTTCCCTTAAGTTGCATTTATTGCTTTGCAGTTGATGAATATTGTATGTGGTCCAGGGTTTCTGATAGTTAAAACTGAATTTTGTGAGAGACAATTAACATCTTCCTATTAATGTTTCATGATGCTGATATTAAATATATGTAGGCTCATGAATGCTAATGAGGTTTTTACAGGTGCAACTACTCTTGTTTGCAGCACTGGGGGAAAAGATCTCAGCCCTTAAAAAAAAATTTATTCCTTAACGTTTTGTCTGTCTCTTGAAGTTTACAGGGATCCAGACCAGAGCCTTTGATTGCAGAATTAAGGACAGGAAAATAATTTCTTACTCAATGCTGCAAGAAGCTAAGCTAGGCCATATAGACAGTGTATAGATGTACCATAAGTAGGAGTTTAATATTTGTTATTTATTATTTTGAAATAATGTTGTTTTAAAAATACATGAATGAGAGTATCTTTGCTAGTCTACACAAAGACAGAAGGGCTGGCTAAGAATATCATGCGTAAGAACACAAATTAATTTCATGCTTCTTCAAGAAAGAGCAGGAAATAAAATCCACCATATTAATAGCTATAATGCAACATTAACATATATACCCTACTATCAAGCGGTTCCATCAGCACCGCCGGAAACCTCCTGTCTACATAAATCTTTAAATCACACATGGCAAGAATTTTGTGGCAGCAATGGTGGAGATTAGGGGTTCCAAAGATCTGAGAGATAGATTTTCCGATTGCTTCACTTTTCATTCTGGATTTATGCTTTATCTTTACAGAACATGTTCTTCTCAGTCCAGCTTCTTCTCTGGGAAATGTTTTGGCCTGATAGTTTGGGACTCAAAACCCAGAAAAAAAAAATGTGGGCAGCTTGTAGTATGTAGCATAAAATTATAATAGGAAAGGAAATAATGTTTACTTAACCACATGGCTGTCACATTTGGGGAGATAGTTTAAAGCTTTAAAAAAAAACACCCCAAGACTTATGGTATGTTTTTGAAATTCATTTAGAAATCTAACACAACTGTCCATAATAAATAGTTTGAAATCAGGTCTTTAGTATGTCAAAGATGCCCCTGCTAACTGGGCAAAGAGGCACCTTTTACCGTGGTGATTCTCTTTATTTAGCAGGGGGAGAGTAACTGGCCCTATCCACCCCCAGCACAGTACCTCCAGTGACTGTTGCTGGTGTCTATCTTTTGTTTCTTGTTAAGATTGTGAGCCCTTTTGGGACAGGGAGCCATCTTGTTTATTTGTTATTTCTCTTTGTAAACCGCCCTGAGCCATTTTTGGAAGGGCGGTATAGAAATCGAATTATTATTATTATTATTTCTTGTTTACACAGTCAGACAGGTGTTATTGACTGGTTTGTTTTATCCAGACATCGAGTCCTTCCCAAGGACCTGGGATGCCAGAATTTTATTGTCAGTTGTTATAGATATCGTCGCAGAATATAGGCTTTTCCCAGTAAAGCTGCTTTTTGTAATTGGCTGATGGTGATTTCTGTGGCCCCTATGGTGTTGAGGTGCTCTTCAAGGTCTTTTGGAACTGCACCCAGGGCGCCAATTACCACTGAGATTATTTTGGTCTTTTTCTGCCACAGCCTTTCAATTTCAGTTTGTAGATCTTGGTATTTGGTGATTTTTTCTATTTCTTTTTCTTCTATTCTGCTATACCCTGGTATTGCTGTGTCGATTATTTTCACTTGTTTTTCTTTCTTCTCGACTACAGTTATATCTGGTGTATTTGTGTGGCAGATGTTTGTCTGTTTGTAGTTGGAAGTCCTATAATATTTTTACATCTTCATTTTCAACAACTTTTTCAGTTTTATGGTCCCACCAATGCTTGGCTACACGTAGCTTGTATTTTTTGCAGATGTTCCAGTATATCATCCCTGCTACCTTGTCATGCCTTTGTTTGTAGTCAGTCTGTGAGATCTTTTTACAACAGCTGATTAGGTGGTCCACTGTTTCACCTGCTTCTTTACAAAGGCGGCACTTGCTGTTTGTTGTTGACTTTTCTACTTTTGCTCTTATTGCATTTGTTCTTAGTGCCTGTTCTTGTGCAGCCAGTATTAAACCCTCTGTTTCTTTCTTCAAGTTGCCATTCTTAAGCCATTGCCAGGTTGCTGTTGTTATTATTATTGTTGTTATTGTTATTATTATTATTATTATTTACACATTAAGCATGTGCTTCATTGCTTGTTTTTTCTTTGCTAAAGAGCATATGTGAGGGTCCAATCGAGATCACATCAATGGCCATGGGAGATGAGCTTTGACATTTTCCCCCAACAATGATCCAGACTGCCTTCTGCCTGAGACTATTTGACCAGGAAGAATAGTTCCAATTGGTGCACACCAGTCCCTGGTCAAAAGAAGCTGTGGGGGAAAGAGCCCCATTCAGACTAGGACTGAGACAGAGGAAAAGTCCCCTGGCATGGCCCTGCTGCAGACTTAACAAAGAAAAAAAAGCACACAACTGCACAACACACATTTAAAGTAACATCTAGTTCAGGGCCAGGGGCAGAGCCACCATTGGGCGAATAGGTTCAAGGAACTCAGGCCACCACCAATCAGGGGCCGTGAGCGTGGTCCCAGAAGTACCCTCCGCATCTGACGTCAGATGTGGGGGCATTATTTCAGTCCCAAACGGGGCCGCACAGCTCTGTTTCGAGCCAAAATCAGCTCGCGCTGCGTTGGCAGCGCAGTCGGAGTGACTCTCCCTGCCTTAAAGGCAGGGAGAGCCGCTCCTGGCCATGCAGCCCCATTTAGGAGAGAGATCCGCTCGTGTTGGATTGGCAGCGCAGCTGGAATGGCTCTCCATGCCTTTAAGGCAGGGAGAGTCAGTCTGGCTCACGCTGCCCAACGCAGCACGGGCTGATCTCCCTTCCAAGCAGGGCCGCAAGGCCCTGTTTGGGAGGGAGACCACGTCCTCCGTGTCTGACGTCAGACATGGGGGCGTGGCTAGCCGGGCCACTGCGTCTGATGTAAGATGCGGGGGCGGGGCCAGGGGGCCTCGGTGGTGGCTGCACACAGGCTGCCACCAGCCTCCCTACGCTCCTGTTCAGAGCTACACCACTTTGGCCCACAATGTTTAGTTGTTTTTAGACTACAACTTCCATCATCCCCAGTCATATTGGCTAATAGTCTGGGATGATGGTTTGGCCAACACCTGCAGGAAGGCTGAAGCTGTGCAGCCCTGATCTAGTTAGACCCTGAGGAACTAAAAGGAGGACTGTCACGATCCAGTCTCAACCAGCCCCATGATCTTAAGCTTCACCATGGCCACCAAGTAGACTTTTTTTTTTGCTGTGTCTACTGATGTCTACACAGCTCTGTGTCTACAGAGCTTTCCAAACCTCTGTTTCTCTCAAAGTTAGGTAGGGTGGAAAGGCTTTTAAGCTTAGTACAATAGCTACAAATTTTTAAATTCAAAACAAGAACACTTTAAATTAGTTCAATTCAAAACAGTAGTTCTTTTGGAAAAATTAGTACAAAGAAACAGCAATCATATGAGCATAAGGAACAAATAAAATACAAAAAAAAAAAAAATGCATCCAATCTAATCTGCACCTAATACTGTGCCCTAGATCAGTGTCCTTACCAGGAGTCTTCTTATAATCACCTCTAGTCAGCTTCTTCAGCAAGCTTGGCTTTCTCAGCCTCAGGTCTTACTCTTTCTATCCAGTTCTGGTGGTTCAGTTCCAGTCTGTCCATTCAGCAGTTTTTAGAGTGATTCAGTTCTTCACAGAGTTTCAGTTCAACTCTCCCAGTGATTTCTCAGCTCTAATTTCAGCAGCTCTTTTCAGCTCTTCTATCTTGGCTCTCCAAGACTCCAACTGGAACTTGTACTAACTCAGCTCTCCCACTTTTCAACTAACGTCTTCCATTCTGACTTCAACACTGACTTCTGCTTCAACTTCAGCTGCAGCTAACTCTCTGCTACAGGCAAGCCTCCTTTTATTCTCTTGTTTCCCTCCAATTTTTCTGAACAACCTAAACAAAACAACTCAAGTTCCCTCCTTTATTTTAAAACAAACCCAATCAAATCAAATAGGGATGTTAACCAAATTGCTTCGGTGCACATCCAAGGCCCGAAATGTTTCTCCAAAGACACGCCAAAATGTTTTGGGCTCATCCCTAAGACCAAACCTCTCTTCTCTCCAACATTTAACCAGTACAACTCTTCTCCCTCCCAAACCAAACTGCAGAACAGGAGCTGTGAACTTTTGATCCATGCCCAGCTTCTTTTGTACACAGAACATAGGGAGTAAATACACATGCAATACAGAAATCTAACACAAAAACAGGAGTCTCAGGCCTCATTCCTTCACAAGGACAGTTGGTCTTGAGGCAGCAAGCATGAATTGTCCCTTTTGCTAAGCAGAGTCTTCCCTTGTTTGCATTTGAATGGGGCTACATGTGAGAACTGTCTGCTGTAAGATATACCCCTTGGGGTCAGGGCTATAGTTAGATTATCTCCTTGCATGCAGGAGGACCCAGGTTCATACCCTGGCATCTCCAAGTAGGGCTGGGACTTGGAGAACTGCTGTTATTGACAATGAAGTTAATGGGCACTGGGCAAGCTGTTCACTCTGGTTAATGTTACATTTGGTGCTACCTGGCAGACACTTAACGAAGGAGAAGCTATCTATGAGGACAGCAACATTGGCAACAATACCTTTAGCTAGGGAATTAAGATTGCATCTCCCAGCATGTCTATGAGCTCCAACAACAACACTACAGAGGGACAAGGCAGGAATCATGTTCAATTTGACATCCTGCCATGACGCTTCTCTATAATGCTGCCTGGGACACTTTCTGAGTGAGTGGGGAGAGGCAGTAGGAAGAGAGTTCTAAGGACACGTGACTTACGACAATCATCTTCATCTTCATTGAATCTGCAATCAGCCACGCCGTCACATCTCAAGAGTGATGGGATACATGACTGGTTATCACACTGGAACTCAGTTTCCTTGCAAAGCCTTGGAGAATCTGTGGTAGGTTTCACAGTAGGGCAGGCCATTTCATCTGTCCCATCTTCACAGTCGTCTACTCCATTGCATTTTGCAAAGAAAGGCACACACTGCTTCGTGTATATGCAAGTGAATTTGTCACTACCACAGGTTGGAGGTTGTGGTGAAACAGGTCCTAGAGAGATGAGATAAGGACGACAATTTAACTCCTGGATGCTGGAATAAATCCTGATGATTGAATTGCTGGTAATGTGGATGATCTTGCAGTTTTGCCATACAAATTAGGGATATAAATACCATTTTGTACAACAGGCGTTTAAATAATTACAATTATATTTTCTTAATCATTTAAACATGTAAACACTGGAATAACACCCAATCTCTCTTCCTTTGCCTGGGCAGCACCATCTTTCTTCATTTGCTTCCATGTGCAAGTGGTCACCCCTGACTCTCATCTCACTGTACAGGGCCAGCCTCCTCACACTGCAGTTTAAAACTGACACCACACAGCTGCTGTGAAAACTTGAGAAATGAGATTTTTTTAAAAAAATCCCACTTCTGTTGTTGTTCCAGGCAACTTGGTATGCTCTAGTCTCCACAAGTTTCCTACTACATCTTAATGACCCATCTATCTTGCCCTAGGCCACAAACATTTAACTTGTTTACTGCACTTTCTTACCTCTCAGACTGATCGTAATGTTTAAACATTTAGAAGTGTACTATGTTACACTCCTAACACAAGTTAATTCGCTCATATTTTGAACTACAAAAGATCTGCCTAACATTTTGCTTGGGTTCGGTTTTCTGCCATCTGAAAATGCTTGATTTGGTTAATACAAAGATGGCAATCCTGCATCCATTTGTTTGCGCTTAGGCCATGCTGATGTCCATATGGAAATGATATCATGTGTGTGAGAGTGGCTGTATTTGAATGGGATGTTAGCAAGTTGGACCAAAGACCTATCTAATTACTCTACGAAGGAAAGTTGGGACAAATAGAAAGCTTTGGGCTTTCAAGAGTAACTGACCTTGGTTTTAAGCAGGGCTGCTCAACTTCGGCTCTCCTGCAGATTTTGGCCTACAGCTCCCACAATCCCTGGCTATTGGCCACTCTGGTTAGGGATTATGGGAGTTGTAGTAGATGGCAATGGTAAACCCCTCTTGTGTTCTACCAAAGAAAACCACATGGCTCTGTGGTCGCCAGGAGACGACACCGACTTAACGGCGTAACTTTACCTTCACTTTAGTCCAAAAACAGCTGGGTGGCCAAAGCAGGCATGGTTTAAACTAACCTGTAACCCATAACTAATAAGGGAGGAATAGAATCTTGATATTATCTGACAATCTGCAACTGGATTACATCCTGTCAAATCTTTTTGAAGAGAATGTTTTAAAACAATATAACTGTTATAGTAGTGATGCCAATTTCTGTGACAATCTATTGTGTCAAGCACCATCCACCTCGAGCCAGGTTATTTTCAAAATTACAGTGGCATCCTCCACCACCACAGGAAATTCTATGGAATTTAATCTAGTCAGTCTTTATAAAGACCTGGATGTGGAGAAAGCAAAATGGCTTATATACCACTGGACCAACTTAGGACTATAATATTATTCAATTAATATTTGCCTGATAGCTGGCAAATAAATCCACATCAGCATGGGTAAGAGGCAGCTCCTAAATGCATGTCCTTTCCAGTATTATTTCAGCTACGACAAGGGTTGCAATGTGTTGTTCATAGGTCTGCCCCATTCATGTAGGGAACAAGGCCTGGTGGGTTAAACAAAAGGTTTAATGCAGCTGTGGGGAGCTGAATTCCCCCTCCTTGGCCTTATTTCTCCATGCTACATGGCTACGCATTTCTCTGAGCCTAGCTCCAATGAAAGGAGTGAACCAAGCTGTGGAGAGTGGGGGTTGGGTGGGAAGAGTGCTTGAAGTGACAGGACATCGCAAGGTAAGGCAGATGAGAGGGAGTGGCTCAGCTCTTCTCTCACACATGCACTCTTCATTAGAAAGAGGAAAAAAACACCAAGATCCAATTCCAAACCAAAACCCACTTTCCATTTTATGGGTCAGGCGTTCCCCAACCTTGGGTCCAGTGTTCCCTCTAACAGAGATTCTCAGATGTTGTTGACTACAACTCCCAGAATCTTATATTGGGGATTCTGGGAGTTGTAGTCAACAACATCTAGGAATCCCTGTTAGAGGGAACACTGCTTGGGTCCCCAGGTGTTGTTGGATAACAACTCCCATCATCACCAGCAACTATGGCTTTTGGCCACTGTGACTGGGGATGATTGGAGTTGTAGTCCAACAACCTATGAGGACCCTATTTGCCTTTGTGCCACATTTGTGGCTGCCCCTATTATGTCTAGTTTGGCCTTCAGAGACAGAGAATGATTTCTCATTACATATTTAATATTTATCATATGTTTTTATCTATTTATCTCTGCCTATGCTTATTAGGCCCTATCTTCTGGTCTATCCTGAAAAGAGATCTGGGCCAAACTAGAAGTCCTGGCTCCTTGGAGAAAGAATATACATATTTTATGTATAAATATATACATAAAATAAATTAAGTTATATCAAGAATGTGACCTGAGCTGCTTTATTTTTATTCTCTAAATAGCAGCTCACGGGCATTGGTGGTGATCCAGACTGGAATTAAAGAGTGAAGGAAGGCCTTTCAGCCCACTATGGGGGTGGTGGTCTTGATGCATAAGCCCCCATGATTGCTACTTATGCCATTGGTGCCAATGGAAGCTTCCCTCCCAAGGCAAATAGCAGTTACAGTCGGGGGATCATGATCTGGGCCATGACAGAGCAAAGGGTTAACCACCCCCCGCACCCCCCCCACACACACCTCAGTCCCTATCTGAAGCCCTCCCTCCCTGTGGCTGCTATTTAGAGATTACAAATCAAGCATATCAGGGTCAAGTACGTTACTGACATAGCTTGTCGACTGGCCTTCAAAGGCATGACAAGGAACTCCATGCTCATGTTCACCTTCATCTGGTCTCTGAATTCTCTTCTCTGATAACAAAAAAAACTTCCTATATGTTTTTCCTACATTTATCCAGAATGTTTGTATCTTTACTTTGGCATAGTGAAGAGATTATCATCTCTACAGGATACACAGAAGCATATTTAAAGCCAGTGCAAAATGTCTGACGAGAAAAAGCTAAGGAGAGAGGAGTTTTAAGTGTAGCTGATGTCAACTCTCTGACAGAAGGTAGATTAAAGCCATTATTTATTAATTATTTTATTTATTAAAATTTTCTTATATACTGCCTCCTACAAATACACTAGGCAGTGAACAACAATGCCAATAACAATTACTTTAAAATAAAAATAAAATAATACAAGTGGGTCTTAAGAAGGGCCTTAAAAGCAGCCAGGGAGGGGGCTGAATGAATCGTGGGTGGGGGGAGTGTTCCAAAGAAGAGGGGCAGCTACAGATAAGGCCCTCCTACAGGCCCAGGCACCACACACTACACCAGGGCCCGGGACACTAAGGAGGGTCAGCTGAGAAAACCTCACAGACCGGGATACAACCCATTGTACTTGGGAAGTTTTTATTCTGCAATGCACTTGTTCCATGCGACCCCAGTAGTATGCCCTGCTATGTTCAATAGGTCATTGTGCACAGGATTGAAGCCTTTGATTGGTTTTCTGTATACAGCTAGAGAAACAGAGCACCACTCTAGGGTAAAACAAACCTTTATTCCTCACAGAACTGAACGAACGTACAGTATTTGACTTCTAGGCAACGCTTGCTGACAGTAAGTTTCAACATTCCCTGTTTCTGCTGCAACATTCAAAGTGGGACTCATGAATCTCACCATGTCAAATACAACCACAAATTGTAACTACATGGAAAGAAGGAGCATGACTCATCCTCCTTCTGTATAATGTATGAGCCAGCTCTGAAGCACAATCTACACAGAACTAAGTGGTAGAAGAAACTATGTCATAGGAACCTGCCATACACCAAGTCAGACTATTGGTCCATCTAGCTCAGTATTGTCTCCACAGACTGGCAGTGGCTTCTCCAAGGCTGAAATCTCTCTTAGGGGATGCCATTTTGAAATGCTTTTTCGTATGTAACGCACCCACCACCAACAGCATATTGGGATGAAAGTTTATAAACCCAGCCCTCTCTCTGCTTTTCTACTTGCAGGGAATTTCTTTCTTCTATACTCTTTAAAAGAGGGGAAATTCCAAAAATGGCATTCCCTACCTTTAGTCTGAAGTGATATGGCCCTGTCTTAGCATCCCAACAACTTGTTGTAAAGCACTGTAGGTCCCGTAGAATCAGGACTGGCTTGGGTCATAACTGAATTTCTTTTCAAGAGGCCGTGGTGTTGGCATTACTGAACCAGTGGGAGCAAAAACCCCGGGCTGTGGATCTCAGGGGGCCACTTACCAGCCCCTCCTGCCCTCTACCCTTACCCAGTGCCAGCCACATTGCTGAGCTGCTCTAGGTTTGCCTCATCCCATTGAGAACAGATGCCCCCCTTAAAGCAGGTCTGTTCTTGGGCGGGCATGGGGCAGTACACCAGTGCAGTGACATCATCAGACTGCTGCTGGCACCAAGTTGGGTAGGGACAGCTAGCAAAGGCAGCTTGGTGGCAGCTGGTGGATAGGCGGGGGGGGGGATCTGGAAGGCAGTCAGGCAGGTCAGTGCCTCAGATCTCACCCCAGGGCCACCTTCAACCTAGCTACACCCCTGTGAAGAGGTCGCACATATCAGATATCTGGTTGAATAGCAAAATTCGATCGTATAACAGGGACAAGTAGATATGATAGTGTGTCTTTCTGATTATTTTTAAAGTTTTTGAGGAGGGATTGCCTACTTTGGTCCATCAAGCTCTTGTTTGTACTGGATCTGTTGTTAAATTTTTATTTTAGAAGTTCAAGAGTATCCAATTCTTAACCTTTTCTTGCTGATTAAAAAAACACCACCCTTTAGCTGCCGTCCTCTAAGCACTTTATTCTGCAATGGTGCAACTGACTTAAGTAGGATTACTTTTGAGTAAGCAGATAAATTGTTGTAGTTTTTCTTTTACAATCACAGCCAGACAATGAGGCTGTTCTTACAATTAGCCAAAACTGGGCTAAGGAAGCCAAGCCCGGTCTTGGCTGCCCGTAAGAACTGCCGGGATCCTGCCTGACCCCAGCAGTGCTAAGGTAGCAAACCTGCCTACACAACCACTCTCTTAAATGAGGTCCCTGCTCATGTGCAGTGCTGGCTGCTTTTAGCTGGCACTGAAACACGGATGGGTGGCTGCCCATCTCTGGGGGAATCCTCATAATGCACTGTGCACTTGCAGACGGGTGCAAATTATGGGAATTTGGGGGGTCGGAGAAACACATCCTGGACCCTGACCCTCTGTGTTGCCAGAGAAGGCAGCTGCACATCTGAGTGCATAAGCTCGGCGCCCAGACCCAGAGCAACAATAGTCTGAGGGGAGGATAGCTTTTCAAGCCTTCCTTCCTGTGTGCCCTCAAGCCCGATCACTGATCATGAGAAAGGGCTCAGTATCCATTTCTGTAGTTCTGAGGAGGGAGGAAAAAAGGCAGGTGCCCTCATTGCCCTGAAAAATGAGAGTACTTAAACCCTTGTCATAATTAGAGTCTAAGAATTCATGCTTTCTTGACACCTTCCTCTTTAGAAAAGGAATTTAACAGGAGTCGGCAGATACATAAAGGTGAAGGTTGTGATCCAGGCAACCTTATTTGGCATGAAGTTTTAGGAAGAAATCAACTGAAATGTGTTTAGGATTGAGGGGCCAATACGGTTAAGTGTGAAAAGTGATGCTTCTGAGATTTCAACAGGGAAATAACTGATGAAGATGATCACATTTCTATCTCCATTAATCTAGGATAAAGCCAAACATAATGCCTTGGAAATCAGTGGTAATACTTTCAAAGTCCTTAAGATAAAGCAGTGTTAAGCTGTCAGCTAGTAAACAATTAACACAATAAAACCTTAAGGGTATTTTTTTTAACCATTTGCACTTTTCATTATAAAGTTTCATTAACATTAATGATTCAGTATTTCCTGCAGCATTAAGCTTTGGTTTGGATTTGTTAGACCTCATGGGCTGTTTATGAACTGTAGCTGACCATGATACACTGGGGTATAACTTGATTCCTAGAGCACAGAAATAGCTATTTATTTATTTATTTATTTATTTAATTTATTCATTCATTCATTTATTTTATACTGCCTTCCATAAAGCATCCCAAGGCAATTTACAAAAGTTAAAATACAATAAAATATCATTAAAATAATTTAAAACTTTAAAAATCGGATAACAGTAAAAACCATATAACACCAACAACAGAAGCAGGAGAGCTGAGAGAACCCCTAAGGGGTAAAAGTCTGAACAAATAATAGTCTTTAGTTTTTTTTTTAAAGCAGCTACAGATATTAAAGAGTGGACATTCACTGGGAGCTCATTCCAGAGCCTGAAGGCAACAACAGAGAAGGCCCTGTACATATACAATAAATATGTATATATGGCAGACATGACGTGCTTCAGCTTAGAATATTGGGGAGAATTAAATGCTTTTATTTATTACAAGAGATAAATTTATTTGTAATGTATGTATGTGTTTATTTAATTAAGATATTGAAGGTTCTTTGTCTTTAGGATCTTAGCCTAATTAACACTCATGTTTTGTGACTGATCTCATATTAGGTAATCAATCATACACCCATCCACTCCTTCTTTGTTGTTACTTCCATGCAAGTCCTTGCCTTAGCCCAGTGGTAAATGGACATGGTTTGTTTCATAAATCAGAATTTACTGTCCTGGAAAGGATATTTAATAAAGTATTGCAATTGCAAATTTAGCATTTCTTAAAGGGATCCACCCCACCACCACCACACCTCCCCCCTGCCCAGCTTATTTTGTGAACTGCAAGAAGAAACTGGAATAATTTCCCCTGAAACTCTGAAAGTATCTCAGTTTTTGCTGGCCCCAGTTCTGATCTCAGTTGGACCCCATCATGCAATGATGTCTGAACACTCCCCCAACTTCCCCACATAAGCCTCCATATCTTCTATCTTACCTACCTGATTGGCTCCTTCTTACCCTCTTGATTAACCTGGTTGCTGAAGATCGGACAGAGGAGGGAATGGAGATTTCTCTCCTCCTACTGTTGGGTGCATGCATGCTGCTACATTTACCCGAGCAATTAAGTGTACACTTGATTTTGGAGGAAGCATCCAGGAACATATTTCCTCTTCCCTTAGATGTGGAATAAACTACTCCAATTGCATATTTTTGTTAATCTAACCCCTTTATCCTCAATATGTTTTCAATGGGAGTTATTTCCATACATGTGCTTAGAATCACATCCTAAGAGCCTAATGGGACTTAGGTACAACATTTATTATAAAGAGATCTGTTTCTGATCGATAGAAACTAGAGAATTCTGAACTGCAACTTATAACAAAGTGCCATTAAGACAAATACTGGTTTACTGGTTTTTCAATTATTTACGAGGGCCCTTAATTTATTGTGGTATTTTTATTCCTGCTTAGACTGTAGTTGTACAATCTCTCTCTCTCTCTCTCTCTCTCTCTCTCTCTCTCTCTCTCTCTCTCACACACACACACACACACACACACACACTCTCTTTTGGAAAACAATGCTATTTTGAAAAGCCAAATATGTCAAAATTACACCAGTTAATGCTGATAAACTCCCACAATCACATAAGACTCCATGGATGATGAATAACCTGAAGCAGTAGTTAAAATGTTATCCTTGTGTCCCTTCATTTCCCATTAAAAAATTGATCTATGCAAGGACAAGTATCATGTGAATGATTATTGCAAGATTCACAAAGTCAAACTTTCTACGTTTATGGGCTTCCAGACAGCCTTGTGAATGATCATGAGTATTCGCCAAAGCATCAACCTCCCTGCTGATGCCTATAATTCAGCGAGTGAGTGCTCAAGGTCTTGCTTTTGGTCTATAAAGGAGCAGGTAACCTAGTTCAAATCTACTCAAGAGACGATCTGCTCTTGAAACATTAGCGTTTGATAAGACAGGATAGGCTTCCCGACTTACTGAGTAATTCAAAATGTTCAGAAGTCAGTCTTTCTTCTCTTGAAACTTGCATTGTAGTGTCATGGCCAGGCTGGTGATTATACCTGAATCTAGACCTGGAAGCATTTGCTGATAGGTTTGGGCAATACAAATATTGCTGCATTTCTTGGATTTAAAAAAGGAATGGTTGGCCATCCAGTTTTTGAAGGCTCTTACTAGTACTGTAGTCTGTTGCACTGAAAGGACAGCATGAACTAATTTCACCTGGAAATGTGTATATGCATAATCAGACATCAAATTCTGCTTTATTTTGTCATTGATTTCCATGGCACTTCTTGGATTTGCTATGGGGATTTATTAAACTGAAGATACCATGAGCTCTTAGAACTTAAAGATATATGGCTGACATTTTACACAAGGGAATTCAGGCAGTAAGCACCACCTACACCCGTGTGTGTGTGTGTGTGTGTGTAAGCATTGCCAACAGGACTGCACGGCAGGGCACCAGTGCTCTGTTGTAAGCATTCAGTGCATGGTACAACACCCATTATTTCCAATGGGCATTGCATCGCTCAGCCGCATTCACAGAGTGTTTGTGATAGCCCTTCCCATGGTGCTCACACATACAGTACTCCGGGGCATGGGTGGAGCTCCAGCCACCTGTGTTGCCTTGCATGGTATATCAGCCTTCCCTTACTGGTTTTATAAATAAGGTTAAAGGTAAAGGTAATGTGTGCTGTTGAGTCGATTTCGGCCCCTGGCCACCACAGAGCCCTGTGGTTGTCAATGGGATTTACCATTGGCTCCCCCCATGCAGTGTGAGATGATGCCTTTCAGCATCTTCCCATTTGCTGCTGCCCAATATAGGTGTTTCCCATAGTCTGGGAAATATAACAGCCGGGATTTGAACCAGCAACCTCTGGCTTGATAATCAAGTCATTTCCCTGCTGCACCATTAGGTGGCTAAGTAAGGTAAAAGCTGCCCAAAATTTGTAAAATTTTAAGGTGAGGTTTGGGTTTCCCCCCTTCGTTGACACAAACTGCAATTCATCAGTATAGTGGCATCACCAGTGACATCAAGGACTGAAGAAAGAAATGTTGCATGGACTGTTACTAGGCGTCTTTTTCAAGCTTTTATTTCCAACCACCAAAGAGAAGAAAAGCCCTCAAGACTATTCCCAAGTCAGTGGATTGAACATTGTAGTCTGTGTTTATAAAAACCAAAGGGCAGCTGAGATCTCCAAGATTCCAGAAGCTACAACTTCTGGAAGCTACAAGAAAATGCTGGGAACCTCATAGGTGGTGGGGGAGGGGGAAATGTAGTTGGCTCCCTATTAAATGATCCCTATTATGAACAGTAACAAAGCGTGTAAAGGCTGTACATGACTCAGCAGCATGATTTCAATTATATGGGTCCTCAACGGGCAGGAGATGGCAAGACATGTGTCGAAGTGAACAATATTCAGTGGCATCAGCAGATTGCAATGCTTCTTAAATAATTACAAGACATTGCGCCAGCATTTTACTGGAAAAGCACAGGATCACATTTTATCACATTCAAAAGTATTCCATTCAAAAATATTCGTGGGTCTGGCAAAATTCTCTTGTCTAATGAGGGCGTGCTATTTAAACACACACACACACACACACACACACACACACACACACACACACACGTATAAAACTTGGGCGAACTGAAGGAGCTGATAATGTTTTATTGCTTAGAGCTACCAACCAGCTAAATGGTGATTGCTTCCATTTAGAACAGGTTACCCTGGAAAACGTAAAATAATTAAAGTGAGGCTGGAGAAGTAATAATGCAGAAAGAGAGGGGAAATGTCTGCAGCAACAAAGCAATCCTTTAAGGGAAGAGAACATTATGGAGGATAGTGTAACAGTATGTTCTCATACTGGTCTTTTATCTTGAGTTGAAAAGTTGCTGAACAACGGTAATTGTTTTGTGCAAATAAACAAACAAATAAACAAATGCCACTGATAAAACACAAGTTTTTGTACCCATTAACACATACAGATGGAGGGGGAATGGAGCTAGGTTTTTCACCCACAGGGTAAAAGGCGAGAGATCTGTTAGCTTTAATAAGAAAGAAACAGCCTCCCTCTTTGTCTTACAGAACATAAATAGATGTGGATGTTTACAATCCTTAAAAATATATATTAATAAGACTAATGCAATACCACAATGAGCACTGATTCATTGGAAATGAATCGTTCCGGTTTCCAATGAGTCTTTGTGAAATTGTCTGACAGAGTTCAAAGCAATGTCTCAAAACCTATCTCCCAACATGATCGTTATGGCAGTCTAGAAGATACAGTGGCCTACATGGTGGGTATAATTCCTCAAAGTAGTCCCATTGAAATCAAAAGGACACATTAGGCATTGTGTAATATGTCCTTTTTATTTCAATGGAACTGCTTTGCTTTTTCCCTCATGATATCAGCCACTGATAGCACATCAGAATATGTAGCATAGCAAAAAGTATCCACATAAGTCAACCCTTTTGATTTCTATATGTATTGCACTGGAGGGGTGGGATACAAAAGACATATGTTAGAATATTATTCAGCCTTAGCTTAACAGGTAACTTGCTTCAAAAACAGGCCGTGACAGAGAGGCCCACCTGTTTCTCTGCAACAGGATGTAGCTAACCACTGATTGTTCCAGGATGTGACTGTCTGCTAAGAACTAGCTTTTACTATATCTGCTGAGAGTTAGTTTTTGCAAAAGAGCTGACGTGTTAGAATATAAGTAACAAAAGATAATGTAGAGAAATGGGCCTCGCCTTCTAGGAAGGGCAGGAGCATCAGATGACTTGAACGTGTACAGGAGAGATGAGATGCCTATGCCAATCAGAGCTTGTATGTCTGAAATGTAACCATATAGGGATGCTTGCCTGAACTGGGATCGTGTGCGCAGGTGCAAGAACAAGTTGTTTACTGCTTGGTATATAAGAGGGGTTGCCCCAGATGTCGGGGCGGCCGCCACCTGAACTGTTTGCAAATTTAGGCAATAAAGCTTGTTTGAAACTCTGATACTGGTGTCCGGTGTATGACCTAACCAAGAGAATGGACAAAGTGTCAGGGGAGCCCCCCTGACTCTCACCCAACACATATATAGCTCTATATCTATATCAGGGCAGAGCTACAAGTGTTCCAAGGCATCCAATGAACATGGGGCCTGGATCCCAAGGATTTCTGTGGGGCCACTGCTGGGGGCGGGTAAGAAGCGAGCAAGCGAGTGAACCAGGGACAAGTCAGAGAGGGTGAGCCAAGCTACCTGCTGAGGAGGAGGAGGCAGAGGTGGAGGTGGTGTTATCATCAACAAAGAGAGCCCTTCACCTGCCTGCTCCCCAACCCAATTGCCCCAATATTTCCACCAGCCCAACCGCCCACCAGCCCTCATGCCTCTCTCCCTCCCCTGCTCCCTGATGCTATGCATGGGGCCGCGGGAGCCATCTGCCTGCCCGCCTATCCTCCTGCTATCTATATAAGCTATCTATCTAAATATCACAGCTATCTATATAAATATATATTTAAATTTCAGTATATGCCCACTTTGTGATTGTGCAGCCATATTTGCTCTCACAGAAAAAGGCACAATTCTGGCATTTCCAATGAGCGAGCTGAGAAGCAGCTGCGATGCCATATCCATAATTCAAAAGCCTTTCAACATAATATACCCTCTATATGGTGATTTACTAATCTCTCACTCTGGTAGTTAACCACTGATGTCGACTAGAGTGAATGTCAACTTAACAGACATAAGCAGTCAGTCAGTTTCCCCCACTGACGACAAGAAGCCATTTTAAAACACAGCAAATCTTTGATGTACAACCCTGTCAGACCTGACCTTTCACCATCTGAAATATATCTCCCTAGCACATTAACCATGTCTTTGAGAAACAAAGTTCCTGCTGGGGTTCATTTGAGCATGGGCTTCAGCATCTCCTGTAGAAATCAATGAGATTGAAAGGTGGCTGGGTGCATCAAGCTTCAGATGTTCAGATTGGGAACTGAAGCTAAGAAGATAAGATATTTCAGCTTCAGTTCCATTATCTGAACATCTGAAGCTGCTTTATATTAGCCAGGCCATTGGTTCATCTAGCTCAGCATTATCGACATGGACTGGCCTTGACACTCCAAGGTTTCAGATGGATATTTCTCAGCCCTATCTGGATATACTTGGGATTGGTTCTAGCACCTTCTACATGCAAACCATGTGCTCTGACACTGGCCTACAGCCCCTCCCCATCATTCTTAATATGATAGTTAATTATCAACACCACACAGTTGTAGTCCACACAAATGAAATAGTATGCACAGCTTTGCAATTGTACTGCTAATCATACTCCAGAAATTCTCTCTGGAATAAGAATAATAGGCCCCTGTTATTCTGTTTTTATGTTTCTGATTGTCTTGTGTTGCTATTTTTAGTTTGTGAAACTGCTTCATTGATGGTTTTTTCTTTAAAAAGATATGTAAAAACGGATCAATAGAAATTATTTTTTAAAAAAGAAAAAGAAATTGTGATTAATATATATTCCGATGATTCATCAGCTTTTCACAAGAGTAAGGTTGTGCCACATCACCAGCACTTCAAGAATATGCTGCATTTTCCCCTTGAGATGTGTTTTTATTGTCATTGACAAAAGAGGCATTGTTTTAAACATGATGTTAAACAACTCACTGAACAGGCTGATGTTTTGCAAGTGGGGGTCATAATTAGAGCAGCGCAACCAGTGGCAAATTATTCATGAACATATTCTCCAACACTGCTATCATTTTTCATTTAGCCATAACTGCCACTGTTGCCATCTGCTTATTGCCAACCACAGAAAAATTATTCTTCTGAACAGTTAAACAAATGGCCAATTTTAACACGTCTACCCTATTCACATGCAAATAAAGGCATTTACCTGTGCTGGAGTTTTTAATACTTTTAGAAGTACCTCTAACGCGAGCGGAGCTGTCTCATTAAACTCAGATCTGTCCCATTTTCTTATAAAGCAGGGTGTGGTCCAATTTAGGGAGCAAAATGGGTGGTAAGCAGGTGTGGGGTGCTGAACCTCTCTTTCCTTAAACCTTATTTCCCTGCAGTCTGTTCCCCAATGAGCCCATTCTCGTGATCGGAGAATGGGCTCGGCAGGGCAAGGGGAAGAAGCTGTGAAAAGCTTCATCTGCAGACAATTGTGTCCATGTTGCTGGGCAGCCAGATCGGCTGCCCTAACAATTGCCGGCTTCTAGCAGTAGCAGGGAGGGAGCAGGGAACTTTGGGGGCTAGGGGTCATAATGCACTGTGCAATGCCAGTCGGGAGACTACCTGAGTGCAGGTGCCGCGCAGAGTCACGTGGTACCGACACACGAGCATTTAGCCCACTTTTTGGGTACCCTTGCGCCCCAAACCCGAGCTAAGCAGCGGGTTCCCTAAGTGTGCTTGCTGCTGCACCACTGCTAGGAGCCATGTGCATACACACATCGAAAACAGGCTGGGCTTCCTCAGCCCAGTTTTCGGTGCATGTATGAAGAGCTTCATAGATACTTTTCTTGCAACTAGACATCAGTACCGGGAGTGAACCCAGCAGGGGGCACCACCTGGGGAGAAGCACTATCGGGAAGAAAGTGTTAGATGGATCTGCCACTGTTGTATATGATCTGGTCCTCATAGGGGCTTCCCACTCATTTATTCTGACACAGAAATTAATACTCTTGTTGGGAAAGGCATGATTAATTAACAACCTCATGAGTGTCTTGGAGGAGGCTTAGATTGCATTGTGCATAATAATAATCTGAAAATTACTGCAGGTACAGTGCAATCAGAATCTCAACAATATTACTAAAATATGATATATCTCTGTTAGGACTCCCCGCCCCCCAGATTTTATATCTGTAAAATTACTTACCTCCGAATGCACATTCTGGCGTGAAAGAAATGTCATCGATGGCAAATTCTATGAGCTCATTTGCTCCAGCCACTGCTTCAAATGCCACTTTGAAAGGGCTGCTGGTGGAAAGGATCACATTTGCATATGTCCATGCACTACTTTTATTTCCAGTTGCTGACCACATCAAAATATCCATTCCAAATTCTTCAACAGTGTAAACCTAGGTAGCAAAATACATTTCTCAGTCTCATCACACTGTAGCACAGTGATAAAATAGTCAAAAATTCTATCTCAAAACAGAAATCACTAAATACACTCAGGACCACACCCAGTTTTGCAGTCTGAACAATGCCAGTTTATGAGTGCTCGATATAAGGAGTTGAACGGTTAAAAAAATAGGTTGACTTCTGGATCAGGTTGATCAGTTTTTTGTTAACTCCCCACTTTGGTTTTGGTTCAAAAACTAACTTTAAAATGTGATTCAGTAACATTTTCTCACTTTGAACCAGCTTTGACCTGGATAAGAAACATATCATTCAGAATAACACCAAACTCTTTTGCTTGCAGAGAAATGCAATAAAAAGAATATAATGATAACTGTGTAGCTTGTGGGGAAAAAATGGCTTATGTTTTAAGCTGCTTATTTTAAGGGTTTTGACAAACTATATATATGTGTGTGGATTAAAAAAAACAGGAAAATAAAACATTAACCATACAGATGCAAGCCAAGTGTCTGATTACTGAACCACTTAAGGCCCATTTACACATTATGTTCAACACTCATACGAGTGTTCAGTGTACACAGATACAGATCTGTACGCAGGTACAATCATTCACACATTATGCTGAACGCAGGTACAGAAGTACACTTCCTATCTGTTTCATGCATTTTAAGGGCCTGTATTCAGGTTCACTTTTAAAATGAAAACAAGTACTGTCATTCACACAAACAAATGTATTAGTGTACAGACATCTGTACATTCGTACAGCACAATATCTGAATCGGGCTTTAGTTTCAACCAATATTGTGGTTCAGGTTCCATTCAACTCACTGGCACAATAATTAAAAGTATGTTAGAAAATGAATTATAAGCTCTACTGCAATGTCATTTTATACACCAGTGGCATATTAGTACTTTGTGGTTGACATCCTGCCCAGCAA
Organism: Hemicordylus capensis; assembly: GCF_027244095.1. Classification (NCBI taxonomy): domain Eukaryota; kingdom Metazoa; phylum Chordata; class Lepidosauria; order Squamata; family Cordylidae; genus Hemicordylus; species Hemicordylus capensis. Next base: position 138,647,893 of record NC_069662.1, on the reverse strand, counting down.
AGCACCATTTCAAAGGGAAAAGCACCAATGTAGCACCAGTAGTTCTGAAGAGTTCGAGACTAATACTGCACAAGTGCTAGTGCATGTGTGGGGAATTTCAACGGATTTCCTTTACCCCAGAAGCAATGTGTCATCTGAAAACATGTTCCTGAGAGCTGTGCGACCATCGGGGACATATTTTCAGGTGGCACAGACAGCTTCCTTGGGAAGAGAAGGTCATTGTAATTTGCCCCCACTTCTGTGGCAGCAGTGGAGCTGAGTTAGTTGAGCTATTCAGAAGAACCAGTGCTTCTACCGTTGTGCAGCTGCTTTGTTCATCACAATGTCAGCCTGTATATTTAAAGGTTCTATTCAGGTTCAAGTTCTATTCAGGTTCAAGGCAACCAAGACATTTTAGGTTCAGGTTCAGTTCTGATTCTCTGGGGGAAAAAATCTATCTGAACCAATTTTGGGATTCAGGTTCCATTCAACTCACTAGAACAATAATTAAAAGTGTTTTAGGAAATTAATTATAAGTCCTACCACAATGCCAGTTTACACACTAGCTGCACATTCTCTAGGCTATGATTAATTATTGAGAAGAAGAGGGTATATTGGTTTTTGTATGCTTTTTAAAAATTCTATTACCTTCTTGTTGAACAAGGCAATATAAAATCTGGATTCTTGTACTGTAGTAATTCTTTTGAATGCATTTTTCTTAAATCTGACAATTATTCCTCTTTCAATCAATAAAGGTAATTTATTATTTGATTCATTGAGATTGGCACTTTTCCATTTTCAACTGATCAAATGAGTCAATTGCAAATGAAAATAAAAACCATAAAATGTGTATGCAAACATTCTTTAGACAGTAAAGATGGAGAGAATTTTTTTAGACCTTCTGCTTGGCAAACACCAACTAACTACACAGAACATTTGAATTGTGAACAAGGAATCCACCTGCTTCAGAGACCAAAACTGACACAAGGTGTTTATTAATGAGTCTTTGCTTCCATAACTGTTCTAGGGAGACTATTCCAAAATTTACCTTTTAAAAAGCTGAAAACTATTTTCTCATCTCAAGTCTCAAATTTGTTTGAGTACACATTATTTCATTTGGAATCAGTGATTTGACAGGGGTATAGCTGTTGAAGATCATATAACTTGTGATCCACAAAAATGAATGCTGCATCCTGTATGCCTGAGAAACCACCCACAGCCCTAAATCCTAGGCAAGCAACAGCAGCAGAAGCAGAAGCAGAAGCAGATATATCAGGTCCTTGGTGGACCTACAGGTAAAAATATGAAGCAGCCTTCTACTGAGTTTGACCATCAAACAATCTAATTCAGTATTGTCTATACCAAGGGTCCCCAATCTTTTTAAACAAGTGTACCCATTCTATCAAACTTTCAGCTCAGATACCCCTTAGAGATTTTGTGTATGCGTGTGTGCATGCATGTGTGTGTGTGCGCATGTGAACATTACAATTATGAGACTGGCAACATTACTCAGACAACTTTACTAATGAGTACTCCCACTGAAATTAATGGGGCAAGTAAACTTGTCCCATTAATTTCAATAAGAGTGCTTATGATATGAGTAGTGGGGGAATGCTTGACTAACAAGCATTTAGTTCAAATCCCCCACAGGTATGTTTTCCAGACTACAGGAAACACCTATTTTGGGCAGCAGAGATACAGGAAGATGCTGAACGGCATCATCTCATACTGCACAGGAGGAGGCAATGGTAAGCCCCTCCTGTACTCTACCAAAAGAAGACCACATGGCTCTGTGGGCACCAGGAGTCGAAATCAACTTGATGACACATGTAAGCTAGTCTCATAACTGCAATGTTTACATGTGTGTGTACACATATATACATAAAAGCACAAATTTAAGTATTATAGCTAGGGAGACAGACTACTAGTCAGCGGCTTACATTGATACTATGTTTCTCATAAGCAATCTTACTGAAATTAATGGGACAATTTTAATTGTCCTATTAATTTCAATGGGAGTACTCAGTGCTTATTTTCTGAAGCCTCTCAGCCAGGCTGAGGGGAAAGGAGCACTGCACATCAGCACATAGCCAGCGAATCAGGAACTAAGGATGTCAACATCATGTCACACTTTCCCATCTTCCCTCCTCTTCTGCAGTGGACACATAGCTGAGGATGCATTGGCTTCAAGCTGGCAACCCTCAGATGGAGAACAGTGTGGTTGCACAATGGGGAGGTAGAAAGGGCCCTGAATAGCCCCTGAAAGCCCTTCAGGTATCAGAAATCCCTGGTCTATACTAAGAGGCAATGGCTCTCCTGTTTTAAACAGCGGTCTTTTCGATCCCTCTTTGGAGGCATCAGGGTTTGAACCTGGGGCATTATGCATACAAAAGCAGGTATTCCCACCCCCAGCACAGTACTTCCAGTGACTGTTGCTGGTGTCTATCTTATGTTTCTTTTAGATTGTGAGCCCTTTTGGATTCTTTTAGATTGTGAGCCCTTATGTTTCTTTTAGATTGTGAGCCCATCTTATTTATTTATTATTTCTCTGTGTAAACCGCCCTGAGTCATTTTTGGAAGGGCGGTATAGAAATCGAATTAATAATAATAATAATAATAATAATAATAATAATAATAATAATCCGCAGCAGCAGCAGCAGCTACTGGATCATGGTCCCATACTTCTGATAGACCTCCAGACAAGACTGGGCTATATTCAGCTTGAGGGTTCACAGGCTGTGCAGTGCAGAGGGGTCTGCAATGAAAGCATGAGTGCACAGAGAGATTATTTTCTTACTGGTTAAATTTGGAGCAGACGGGAAAGACAAGATTAGCAAAGGAAAGTATCTATAATGTTAATAATTACAGTGGCAACTGGTTGAGGAAATGTGAACTCATCTTGTCAGAGCATGGGCCAGTGCCAGTTGAGCTGTGATTCCTAGATCTTGGTGTTGCCAGAAAATGAATTAAAAATAAAAGGCACTGATATACAATAAAAATAAAATACACTGATATACAGTTGTACATGGCATGTCTTTATTATACAAAACTCTTTGCAATGGTGCCAAAAACTGACCATTCCAGAAGCCTTAGTTATAGTTGTGACATTGTGGAAAGCCTTTACAGCTTCCAGATGATACCTTCAGCCTATTTGGAGGAAAATATTCCAAGAACCTAGTGATTCGGCATTTTTGTATTTGTGTTCAGCAGAAATTATTCATGTGTTTTGTATTTACTGTTACATGTAGCACCCCCAAAATGATTTTAACTGATATTCTGGACAGAATGACAAGTGGTAATGGTTTCAATAAGTTTTGCTGCTGTCAGGCAAGAATAAATATTCAGTGTGCAAAACAAAACAGCTTTGTACACTGCTACAGTGCAATGATTTCAAAGTTCAATCTAAATTTGACCAGGTACACATTCCAGTTTATACAAAAATATGGAACCCACTCTGGCTGACAAACTGAGCAAAATTATTCATAGTAGTCCCACTGAAATTAAAAGGACAAGTTAGCTGTTTTACTTTGAGTAATTTTCCTTGTCTTCTCAATTACATTCCCCCTACATTCATAAGCTATTTGCACATACTTGCAGGGAAACATACCATGTCTGCATGTCTCTCTTTGGACAATGGTCCCATACAGGCACAATAAAAATCCCAATATTTTATTTCCTCCTTTATAATATGGGGGCGGGGGGCGGGAGAGAAGCCTTTCTTTACAAAAAATTGGCCTGTTGTGTTTGCCACTATACACTTTGGGTGTTATCTGGCACCAGAAAAGTCTTTATAGAAGCATTGGCATATTCTATCCTCCTCTATATACTTAGGCAGTCATCTTGCACAAGGGTTCAAACTGTAGCATGTCAACACAATTCTTCCAGCAAAGGGAAAGGTCTCAGCCCAATGCACAGAAGACCAAAAGCATCCTATTTTTGCTTTATTGTGGAGGAAACCCCAGATCATAGATTCACCTTAACCAGTGGTCATCAAGGGGTCAAATCTTGGCACTGTGCCTCAGTTGAACAGCCAGGAAGAAAACAAAAAGAAAGAAAAGAAAAACAACGAACAGGTTTGAACCAAGGCAGGTTGGGACGGAAACTGCCTTGATCGACCTGGTGGATGACCTAGGCCGGGAGACAGACAGAGGAAGTGTGACTCTCTTGATTCTCCTGGACCTCTGAACCACTTTTGATACTATTGACCATGGTATTCTTCTGGGATGTCTCTCTGGGTTGGGACTTGGATGCATGGTTATACAGTGGCTCCGCTCCTACCTGGAGGGTCATACTCAGAAGGTGATACTGGGGGATGCCTGCTCCACCCCTTGGCCTTTGGCATGCCATAGGGATCTATTCTGTCCCCCATACTGTTTAACATCTACATGAAACCTCTCTGTGAGACGTCGTCCATAGGTGTGAGCTGCAGTGCTGACCCAGCTCTACCTATCTTTTGAGTCAGCAGACTACCTATCTTTTTAAGGTCATCTGAGGAGGTTCGTCGCCAGTTACCACCAGCTCATCTGGTGGTGACTCAGAGGCAGGCCTTCTCTATAGCTGCTCTGGGGCTGTGGAATGCGCTCCCTGTGGAAATCCGCAATTTGAATTCTCTATTAGCCTTCAGGAGAGCCCTTAAAACGTATTTGTTTGGCCTGGCTTTCCAGGGTTTTTAAATCGGTTTTAATATTCTAACCCGATTTCGGGGCTTTTAATCACTGTAATTGTTTAATTGTTGTTTTAAAATGTTTTTAAATAGTTAATTATTGTTATATTGTTTTTAATTTGTTTTAGCTCTTTACTGTTTTAGTGGTTTGTTTTAACTGTAAACCGCCCTGAGCCATTTTGGAAGGGCGGTGTGCAAATCAAATCAAATCAAATCAAATCAAATCAAATCAATCAATAAGATGGTTTGGAAACTGCAAGCTGGTCCAGAATGCTGCTGGCTACTGGCAAGAATGCTCATGGGCGCAAGTCACTTCATGAGTGTCACACCCATCCTGTGGTAGTTTCATTGGTGACCAGTCCGCTACTGAGCTAGATTCAAGGTGCTGCTCTTGATCTTTGAAGCTCTACATGGCTTGGGGCCGGGGTATCTGTTGGACCACATTCGCCCATATGAACCTGCCAGGGCCCTCCACTCATCATCTCAGGTCCCGCTCATGGCCCTGCCTCTAACAGAGATCTGGTTGGCTGACACTAGAGACAGCACCTTTTCTGTTGTGGCCCCTTGGCTTTGGAAAGCCCTCCTTGAAGAAAATCTCTCCATGCAACTTTCACCTTGTAAAGAACCTAAAGCCTGCTTGGCCAAACCAATGTTAATGAGGCCTAGCTAATATACTATAGTCTGACCCCACCCCCCGCCATTCTTATCCTAGAATATTCTTTTAACCTCCTCCAACAGATTCCCATGTTTTTTCTTTAGAGGGATACTGTATTTCTTCAGCATTATCGAATATTTACAGGGCTTTAGAGTGTTTTCAAGGTTCTTTAAGGCAGTCATGATCGTCATTTATCAATGTCTTCTGCACTGTTGATGTGGGTGATTGGTGAACATTTAAAGAAGTGCAAAAAGGGGGCCCAAAGGGACAAACTGCCCTACAAGCCTCAGGATCCCAACATTGTTATTTTATTTACTGGCACATTTGATGGGGGAGGGGGGAGGTTTTGCCATGGGCCTGGCAAAAGACTAGGTTTTGCCATGGGCCTGGATTACCTCTTTGTAATCTTGAATGTTTGCGTTGTATCTTATGTTGCCAATATTGTGGGTACTCCACTTTGAATAGTATTGTTACATTTCACACTGTTTCAGCAAGCACGTCTTTAATACTTCTCATTTATAAAAAATATTGTTGATTCATACATACCAGTGCTTGTTTTTGTGTGTGTTCATTACAGTTGTGTGTGAAGAGAACTTTTTACAAATCTCTACTAAGCCATGAAACTCACTGTAGTCATTCGCACAAAAATGGAATGAATTCAGTATGAATTGTTCTTATATTGTTTTTAGCATTGTGTTTGAATTGTGGATTTTATGTCTTTTCAAAAAGTTGTTATACACCTCCAAGAGCCTCTGGATGGGGCGGTTTATAAATGTAATACATACATACATACTGTTCTACCTGGGTTTGGGAGCTGTGTATGCTCCCAATTTTTGTTTGTGTGGAAGCAACAAAAAAGAAAAAACTGGGGAGAAGTGATTGTGTGGAAGCAAGGTAGGAGGAAAAGCTACCCAGGTTTTCCTCCCACCTTGCTTCCACACACACAAAAATTGGGAGCGCACACACAGCTTCCAAACCCGGGTAGAACACAGTTTTTTATTGTGTGAATGACCTCACTATGTGCCCTTGGATGAATCACAATCCTGCAACCTCTCCTACCTTATAGGATCATTGTAAGAATAGACTTGGGGTAGAAACAAGAACTTTACACACTATCCTGAGCCTTCTGGACAAAGGGTGGGATAAAAGTATAATAATTAGTAAGTAAGCCCCACTGAACTCATAGGGACTTACATCTGACAAAACATGTATAGGAATGAGCAGGAACACTGGATGGACAAAATATTTTCAGTTTATTTTCATAAACTAAAAATAATTTTCATAAACTGAAATTATTTTCAGAAAACAAATTATTTTCAGTATTCCATGGATACAAGTTTAAAAAACAGAGAACAAAATATCTGCTCATACATGGGAATAGATTTACATGTATAATAGAAAAGGCTCAAGAGCTTTTGCTAAGCTGGTGAGACTATATTTCATAAACATAACACATATTTATCAGCCGAGAGTCCATCTTCTCATCTTAATAATCCTTTTGAGATTATATCCTTTCTTGGTTTTCACCCAACTGTAGCCCTGCAAGTTTACTTTTTGTAAGTTAAACCAATGGTGGCATTAGAAAAGATATGGGGGTGGCACAGAATGAACAAAGTGCAAAGAACTTTGCCCTGCACATTCGATTTCTGAATGGAAAATAATGGCATGTTTCACATTGACACTCCTATGCTAAACATATTTTCTCTGAAGAAAGTGCTGTTGGTTTTGATGGGGTAAACTTTCAAACTGCAGCCTAATTTTAATTCCCAGTTTATGATTCAGCAGTGGGTCCAGCAATGTTGGGGAGGGAGTTACTTGCCTGGTGAATGCTTGCTCCCCTAGAACTCCCTATGAGTTGCTCTCTTGGAACTCCCTATGAGCTGCTGGAACATGGTGCATATGTATTCAACCCATTTCTGCTGCATTACAGTCCAAACATTATGGTTCTGAAGATGCTATAAGTTTTAAGAAGAAAGCTTCTTCTGTCCTCAATGGAAACCTTCTTCCAGGACTAACAAAAATGCAGTTTTTGTGACCGCCCAGAGACATATGTTTTGGGTGGTATAAAAATATGTTAAATAAATAAATAAATAAATAAATAAATAAATAAATAAATAAATAAATAACAATGTTAACATCAGCTAATAATAGAAGCTAATACCCAGGAGCAGAGCTAGGCTGATGGCGGCCCATGTGTGGCCACTGTTGCGGCCCCTGGCCCCGCCCCCCGTGTCTGATGTCAGATGCCGCCGGCTAGCCATGCCCCCGCATCTGACATCAGATGCAGGGGCGTGGTCTCCCTTCCAAACGGGGCCGCGCGGCCCCATTTGGAAAGGAGATCAGCCCGCACTGCTTTGAGCAGCGCGGGTTGGAACAACTCTCCCTGCCTTAAAGGAATGGCTTTTAAGGCAGGGAGAGTAGCACCAGCCGTGTTGCCAATGCAGTGCAGGCCGTTTGGGACCGAAATAACACCCCTGCGTATGATGTTAGACACAAGGGGCGTGTCTGAGACTGCACTCGCGGCCCCTGATTGGGCATGGCCCGGGTTCTTTGAACCCATTCGCCCAATGGTGGCTCTGCCCCTGCTAATATCATGGTCACACCCTCTCTCTGGCTGCCATTTAACTTACAAAAAGCTAACATGCCAGTTTAAAGTACATAATATGACCCTTGTAATTATCACTGGGGAAACTTCTGATTAGCAGAAGCAAGTATACAAATTTGTTAAGTAAAGTTTCATGCAACACTATGATATCACTTCCAAAACAGGGAAAACAGCACAAAAATTGCTTATCCACTGTGTTTTCCCCACAAAAATGAGCTGAAGCAATACAAAATTAGTCATTTTTAATGAAATTGGCCTGTCCTTTGCTGTAATTTATTACACCCCAGTTCACAGCAATTTATGTAATATGAACTGCCTAACAAGCTGGAAAACTGAAATATTGGACATATATTATCACAAGGGGAATTAATTTTGCTTTAACTTTCAGTGTTATGGCAATATGTTCCAGTAGCATTCTAGTGAAGGGATGCTGAACAGTGAAAGTGCAATTACTCTCTGTGCCTCATTCTAGATAGTAAAGCATCATAAGGCACTAAGGACTGAAACCAAGAAGACTAAGAAAGAAATCAAGTAATCCAAGAATAGCTATTTTAAATAGCTTCATTCTTTAAATCTACTAGAGGTAAAACTGGAAGAGAGCTGGTTTGAGTTCATTGAATCATTGAGTAAATGATTTTAATGTTAATGATTTTAATGTTTAAATTATTTTAATTGTAAAATGCCCAGAAATGCAGGTTTTGGGTGATATAGAAATACGTTAAATAAATAATAAATAAAATAATAGTGCATTGCAAAAATATTTATGAGGCAAAGAAGAGCCTGATCCAGACATTAAGCTATATGAGTATACAGGTGTCTGTACACTCCTTCATGTGTTTGTGTGAATGATTGAACCTGTGTTGATTTTAAAAGTGAGCCTAGATACAGGCCCTTCAAATGCATGGTACATACAGGAAGTGTACTTCTCTACCTATGTTCAACTTAACATGTGAATGACTTGTACCTATGTACATAGTACACTCGTATGAGTGTTGAGCGTAATGTGGGAATGGGCCTTAAGAGTGAAGGCGTTGACAAGGAAGTGGCTCCTATCGGCACATATCTCTTTCTTTACAGTTGGGAGATGTTGCCATTCTTGGTGGACAACATGTTCCGCAGCATAACACATGAGGTACTGAGCTCCCACTGGTGGTCTTGCGCTTTGCTCAAGAGTGCAAATATTTAAAGTATTGTGTCCACACTCGACTTCTGGAGTGTGGGTGGACTGCTTTAAGTTTTTGCTTTGATGGTGGTGTTTATAGACACAGCAGCATGTGTTGCTCAGAAACATTATGCCGCAGAACATGTCAGTTGGTATCTTGCGGTATACCAAGACTTGGGTGCTCTGCCTTCTCATTCATTCCCTTCCAATGATGCGAGGCAGTCCAACAACATCTGGAGACCCAAAGTTGGGAACCCCTGACCTAACAGATCCTTGGCAAGTTCCAGAGTGAGACACTTGCCCCAGATAGAAAACAGTGGTAGTGCCCTCCTTCTACTACAGACCATCATGACAGGAATTAACTTCAGCGCCTTGATACTTGCACCTTAAGATTTTTTTTTTTGCTGCCAAAACAATGCACTATTATTTTATTTATTATTTATTTAACATATTTCTATACCACCCAAAACCTGCATCTCTGGGCATTTTACAATTAAAATCATTTAAACATTAAAATCATTAACATTATAATCATTTAAAACCCAACGTTGAAATAATATAGCTATCAATCTAATTAAAAGCCTAGGTGAATAAATGTTTCTTCAGTGCCTTTTAAAAAATTGCGGAGGCTCTTATTTCAACAGGGAGCGCATTCCAAAGTCCAGGGGCAGCAACAGAGCAGACGAGTTGGTGGCAACCACAGCCAAAACTCTCCAGATGATATTAACTGGTGGTGGGGCTCATGGTGAAGAAGACTAGATATTGCTATTTTACTGTCCAGCATCCTGGAGGGTAAATTTTTGGCACCTATGTGGCTGTTGGCTAGTGCAGCCTCTGAGACTAACGCATCTTATTTTTGTGAATGACATACAAGGACAAAAACAACAACAGGTAGACTCCACATGAACTGGAGTCTAAAAGTTAGAAAATCCAGACTTGGAAAAGAATATCCTAGAATTCATTTCCCCCCAAATATTATGTACCTGCAGCACAAAAGAACTGCTAAAAGAATAGAACTGCAACAGTAAATTCTCATCCATGGATATTCTCAAAGACAGCCAACATTTGAATTCATAAAATCCTGTGGTTCGGGGCACAAAGATGAATCTGGGCACAACTGAATCTGTTCTCTTTTACATAAGAATGGAAGCTGATTATTACCAGCTTAGCACCAGGAATTAGTGCATTTCCACAGGGGAGGTAAAATGCCTTCCCTGAAAAAAACAACTGTTTGTTTAAGGTATGGAAGAATTTTTAAAAGTAGCTTAGTAGTTGAGAAGGAGAATTGAACATGGGTTCTTTCCTCACTGCTCTGAAGACTATGGTATGGCCACGCTCAGATTAATACAAACAGATTGGTACCTTTTGAATCTAAAATTCTATTATTTTCCTGTGAGTCCCCAGAGAATCCAACACTCATCACCCTATCATCCATTGCAGAAGAGCACAGCTGAGGACTCAAGCTTGAGGACCCAAGCTTAAAGACCAAAGCTTGAGGGACTACCACCTCTTTTCAAGCCTTCCATTTAACCTCACCTCACCTCCAGTCTGACCTAGCCTCTGGCTAGGCTGGAGGTGAGGTGACGAAGCAGGCTCAAGGTGAGGCTAGAGGTGAGGCAAGGCTGGATGTGCCTCCAGTCTACTGCCTTGCAACACCTACAGCCTCATGCTGCACCTTGCCTTGAGGTTCCCACCTTACCTCACCTCCAGCCTCTCGTCTTGCTTCCAGACGCACCTCCAGCCCAACCTCCTGCATCACCTCAAGGCTCCCACCAGTCCTTGCCTCCAGCCTTGCCTTGAGAATCCTGTCTTGCCTCCAGCCTTGCCTTACCTCACTTCGAGGCTCCCACCTGGCCTCAACAGCCTGGCGTTGCCTCCAACCTAACCCCACTTTGTCTCCAGCCTGATCTTGCCTTGCCTCAAGCTTTCGACCTTGCCTCATGCATCCTGTATGACCTCACCTCAAGTCTCCTGCCTCACTTCACCATATGCCTCCCACTTCGCCCTTGCCTCACCCTGAGCCTTCTATCTCACTTCACCTCCAGCCTCCTGCCTTGCCTCAAGCCTCCCATCTTGTCTCACCTCCAGCCTAGACTGCCTCACCTCCAGGCTCCCTGCTTGCCTTGAGGCTCCCACCTTGCACCTTTCCTCTAGCCTTCCACCTCGCTTCCAGCATCCTGTCTCACCTCAAGGCTCCCACTTCGCCTAGCACCTCCCACCTAGCCTCAAACCTTCCACTTTGCTGTCAGCCTCACCTTCAGCCTCCTACTTCACCTTACCTCCAGCCTAGCCTTGCCTTGCCTCCCACCTCTATCCTAGCCCCACCTCACCTCCCTCCTAGCCTCACCTCCAGCCTCCTGCCTTCTGCCTTGCATAGAACCTCCCACCTCACCTCCAGCCTTGAGCCTAGCTTCACCTCAAGCCTCCCATCTAGCCTTGCCTGGCCTCTAGCCTAGCCTCACCTCCCAGCTAGCCTTGCCTCCTGCCTCACCTCACCTACAGACTCCCACCTTGCCTTCCCTCCAGCCTTGCTGGAAGCTAGGTGAGGCTGGAGGAGAGGCAAAGTGAGGTGAGCTGGGAATTCCTCAAGCTTGGGTCCTCAATTGTGGCTCCCGTCATGGCCTGCTGCAATGGAAAATATGGTGATGGATGTTGGAATCCAGTCACAGCTGGGGACTCATGGTGAAACAATAGAATTTAAGACTTTTAAGGTACCAATCTGTTTGTATAAATCTGAGCAAGGCCATACTACAGAGTTCAGAGCAGTGGGAAAAGAACTCATGTCCCATTCTCCTAATCAACCATTAAGCTAACCAGGTGGCCTTGTGCCAATCTCACAGTCAGATTAATCAAAAAGCAAATTGATTAATTAAAAAAAGCTTTGGTCCAAATCTTAAAAGAAACTGTCATTTTCAGAGAAGGCATGACTCTGTCTCCCATGTGGAGAGAAACTAATTCCTGGTGCTAAGCTGGTTATTAATTAGCAAAAAGGTGCAGATTATGTTTTCATTTGCAAATGAAGCCACAGGATGAGAATTATTTGAAGAACATTTTAAGAATAATTGGAAGTTCAGCAGGATTCTTAGAATTTCCCACCTCACATATTTGCCATGAGAATCACTCGAGAATACTTTGTGGCATTTTCATACCAAGTCTAACCGCCCCCCGCCCCCAGTATATCTAGCCATATACTGATAGATGGTAAAGCAAATATAACAATTCCAATCTGCAAGAATCCTGCAGTTTCTCAGTTCTGGCAATTATATTAACCTCCTCAACTAGTCCATATCTAAGATCAGTAGTTTTAAGAACCTTCATAGAAAGAAATCCAGAATATGTTTCCACCAGAAGCAGTCTCAACACCCAATTTACTGCCCCCCATCCTGAAGGGTAAATTGTTCGTGCCTTTTTAGCTACTGGCCAGTTCATCTTCTGAGACTACCATATCCTAGTTTTGTGAATTATGTACAAAACAAAATTACTCTGCCCCACAGTTATGCTGTCCACAATACATGTGGACAGTGTCAATACATAGCTTGCTTCAAAAGTTCATGTGCTAGCGAGGGTGAGCATAGGAGCAGCAATGCAAATGTGAAAAGCAGATGAAAAGCCTGTTTTGCTCCAGATCTTCTAACTGTCATGACCCAATACTGACTAGTGTCTCCAGGTCTGAGGCACAACTAGCACCAGATCCAGCCCTGACTCCTGACACTAGGCCAGAGCCTGAGAACTCCAGAGATGAAGTCACCCAGGACAGTATCCATAGAGCCTGGACTCCCAGAAACTGAGACCCTGGGGAGCTGGCTCCTTCCCTTCCATCATCCTCCCTGCTATCTGCACATCACCACCAGCAAAAGGCAGGGCTAGGTAAGCTGGGGAGGAGGAGAGGAGCCAGATTCCAGGCCAGAAGGCTGCCCCTTTAAGGCTGCTGCTCTTCAGGCAGGGAGGTGAAGCCCAGCAGAAGTAGATTGAGCTCAGAAGTATTAAGAGTTTCATTTACTTCTGGCTGTTGTTGGATCAACATATCCCACAGACCTATCCATGGTGCTATCCTGGCCAACCCAGATTGCCCAGCTGACAGAAATTGTGGGATAGGACTGGACACTAACCAAACAGGACTTACAGCTGTAAGTCAGATGATCCAACCGTCAGCACGCACAACATAATTTGTGAAAGGGCCGTGCAGGGAGGAACCTATTGCATTATTTGTTAATTACATGAGCTGAATGGGTTGGAGAACTGACTAGAGGAAATAAGTGGGCCAGACTTGCTTTGCATTGTGTACAGTGGCCAGTTCCAGCATGGTTCTTCTAAAATGGCAACCCTGTCGTTTTACCACTGTGGATCAGCTTGGAGCAATGTGTAGGAAATTATGGATTGGCAACCAACAAAAGGATGTATAATGCTAATATGACAATCACAAATATTTCAAAATATTCAATGACTGCAAACATTGCTACTAGACATCCAACTCCTTTTTGCTTACCTTTAACACTCCAATTTGGGGGGAGTTACATGTCCAAAACCAGAAGCGGAGTCTGCATATACCCTGGCTGGCTGGGAAGTATCTGGCAGTAACTATTCTTGCTTTGTCCCATTCTTGTTGAGCAGATGAATTGACATATAAAAAATTACGTCCATTACCTTCAGGTGGATAAAAAAAGTCCTGTTAGTGTTAACATTGCATTAAAGTGGAGGAAACATATTAATCCTCAGCTACCATACACAAGATATGGTCTAAGTTAAATTTTTATATCCTTTGTTGTGTTCACAGATCTCTCTGCAATAAAAGTTTGAGTGAATTGGTTTATAGTCCATGACGTTTCATGTCAATGAAGTGGCTGTGGAATCAGGGGCGTAGCAAGGTTGAAGTAGGCCCTGGAATGGAAAATGAAGATTTATTTATTTTATGTTTACGTTTATATACTGCTCTTCCTCCAAGGAACCCAGAGTGGTGTACTACATACTTGAGTTTCTCCTCACAACAACCCTATGAAGTAGGTTAGGCTGAGAGAGAAGTGACTGGCCCAGAGTCACCCAGCTGAATGGGGATTTGAACTCGGGTCTCCCCGGTCCTAGTCCAGCACTCTAACCACTACACTATGCTGGGCCCTTGCCTCCCCCAACCTCTCCACCTTTTACTTCTGAGAGCTGGGAGAAGAAGAGTGAAAAGCAAGCTGTCAATAAATGGATGGGCGTACTCTCCCTCAGAGGCCCAGGGACATTTCTCCCCGTGCCTCACACCTTGTTCAACTGGATGTCAAGCACTGTTGCACCACTGCAGTGCTAGTCTAGTTGTCAGCCAATATGCTTTTATTTGCTGGATAGAAATTTTTCTTTTTCTTTTTATAGACCAACAAAGAAAATAACTCAGCGCCAAAATAACACTTCTAAAAGCTTATGTTTCTTAATTATTTATGTACTCCCGCAAAACATGGTCAATACTCGGAACGTTCAATGCAGAAACGACAGATCACGCATACGGTATATTTTTTATTGCTTCGAAAATATTGTCAGGTTTAATAAGCACATTTTGCTTCTCTCTCCAATTCATCATTCTTATCTTTAATTAGGACAATACGTTTCTACCAGATACTTAATCTCTGTGGAGTCAAGCTGCTTCTCCACTACTGAAGAAATACAAATAAACCTTTCCAGAATTTTCAGACTGATTTAAAGTCAGGAAGATCCAATGATCTTATGTTCTAAGACAAGTGAACATCCTTAGAGGTTAAGGCATCCTTGTACCATTGTATACACAGTGAGGCTGTTCTCACGAGCAGCCTAGCCCAGACTAGGCTGCTCATGTGGAGAGCTTAACCCTGCTCCTAAGCCCAGCTCTTAGCCAAGGTTAAGGGAGCAAGCACTCCCTTAACTCAGTTGCCAGGCCCATGTGTCTCCTTGCCTTCATGGAGCCAAGGAGACACAGAGACGGGTGCATAGAGTGTCTGTCTGATGGGGGAATCCCCCAAGGCACCATGTTCACTGTGCAGCGCCTTATAGGATAAGCTGAGGCTGGGAAAATGAGTCCTGGTCTCTGTTGCTCTGCACTGCTGAGAGCAACGCAGAGAGTCATCCATGTGGCTCCCAGCAACACAGGTCATGTGGGCACGCGCCTTGTGAAACAAAAGGATAAAGAGGGATCATCAATAGAGCCCCTGGTGGCGCAGTGGTAAAACTGCCGCCCTGTAACCAGAAGGTTACAAGTTCGATCCTGACCAGGGGCTCAAGGTTGACTCAGCCTTCCATCCTTCCGAGGTTGGTAAAATGAGTACCCAGAATGTTGGGGGCAATATGCTAAAATCATTGTAAACCGCTTAGAGAGCTCTGGCTATAGATCGGTATATAAATGTAAGTGCTATTGCTATTGCTATCATCTGGGGGAAGGTAGGTTGAACCCTGCCTTCCCCCTGCCCACCTGGTTGTGGGCTACGTAAGAGAATTAACCATAACTTTATCCTGCAGAAAAGCACCATTCAAACACCATAATACTTTCCAGCAAAGATACTTGTTCTGTAACAGTGCCAGGTTGCTTTAATATTTCCCCTGTATGTTGTACCCCATATCATTTCCCTTGTATTATTTCCCTTGTATGTCATAAGCAGATCTCATTTGAAAAATAATACAACTGAGTAAACTATGTCAAAGGAGGACTTAGAGTTTATAGAAGTAAGGAATCTTAGAGAGAGCCTTCTTCTGCATGATCCCCACCATGCATTAAGGTCATCTGAGGAGGTCCATCTTCAGTTACCACCAGCATGTCTGGTGGCGACTCAGAGGAGGGCCTTCTCTATAGCTGCTCCTGGGCTGTGGAATGCACTCCCAGCAGAAATCAGTAATTTGAATTATTGGTTTTCATTATTATCATTATTATTCATTATTTCATTATTATCATTATTGGTTTTCAGGAGAGCCAGCCATTTGGCCTGGCCTTCCAGGGTTTTTAAACTGTTATAAATGTTCAGCCTGGTCATCCAGGGTTTTTGCATTATTTTAAATGTTTTAATTGTTAATTGGTTTTATGTTGTTTTGTAGTTTTTGTTTGTAACTGTTAATTGATTTTTAATTGTTTTTATTTTAATGTAAATTGCCCTGAGCCATTTTTGGAAGGGTGATATATAAATCGAATGAATTGAATGAATGAATAATGGTTTTATGTTCTTCAAAGAACTGCAGCACCAACCTTCAGGGACAAAATGCAGCATAAATATGACTGGTGGTAAGTATACCAGTGATTCCTATATAGGTACCTGTATGTTTTCCAGAATGGTCAATTTAGACTAGAAAGATGATGTGAGGAAGAGTTAAAATCTCCCTCCCTCATGCCACAGTCAACCCACAGCTGTTTCTAACTTTTTTTTTTTTAAAGCAAAATCCTGATTATGGCTCTCCCACATCACATTTTAGTTTAACATTTTGTCTTAATCCATCATGCATTTTTAACAAATGCCCAAGAATTGCTGTTCTGGATCAGAGCAAAGTTTCACTTAGACTCAGAAATTATACTGTTAATGGGTTAGTACTGTATGTGTGAACAGGCCTTAGAAGGTGCTACCGTATTTACCCCAATATAAGGTGATTCTGAATTTATGGTGATGCCTTAAAAGATAGAGTTCAAATACAGGCTATACCTGTATCCCGCACACACCCCCACCCAAGGACTTGAATTCATGATGACCCCTCACAATATTTAACAGGAAAAAATGGGAGTGGGGGGACTTCTTCCTGGAGTCAGGTAAATGTGGTTACCACAGTTGGTTACATCTTCTAGTCTAGCTGCTGTGAACTTGCATGGCCCACTTCTTCAATATGCTGTTCATGCCTGTGGCATTCTAGTGGAATGAGAGGCAAAAGTTAGATTTTTTGGAAAGCAATTCTGGGAAGTGATTAATACACAGTATGTTGTGTTTGTTATTAAGATATCCAGTGAGAATACCGGCTAATGGAAAATGTTATTAGCAACTGATCATGCATCCAAGTAGCAATTCTTGTGTTCAGGTGGCAACAGGCAGCACTCTACGAAAGTGAACACGGCACAAACAAAATGTGTTTGTGGGAGGGTCTTAAAGAGTCTGGCTCAGCTGAATTGAGGTTACAATCTCAAAAGACCATTTCTAGTTGTTGTGAGATGTAATTTTGTCTTCTTTACTTTGAAAGTGAAGGGATCTAATGGGTTTCCAAGCTGCAATATAACATATCGCAAAGACTTGAAAATGGCTGCTTATTTTCAGACTTGCAGAGTTCATCCCTCAGACCTATGTAATTTCTTGCTGTCATTCAGTTTTCAATGGAAAGGTTAGCAACTGCTGGAAAAAAGCTCCCAGGTCACATTCTGAAGTCACAGATGATGTCTTCACAGTTCAGTACAGTACAGATAACAAAGGTAGGGATCTCATGAGCTTGGAAATTCAGAAGCTCAAGAGAAAAGAATTTGTTTTACAAGTAATTATTTTACATTCTCTAGGAATGATTTATTTCCATGGGAGAAATTAAGTATAACCCATCATACTGGTGAGCTTTTCCTAGCTGAAGAAAAATATCAATAGTCATATCATTATTTTATGTGTTATTCTTGTGGTCTGTTCTCTTTTTCTTAACACTATTCTGATAATACTTACTCAGAAATATAAAGCTACATTTCCCCTTCATCATTTCCCCCTGTAAACCCCCCAATATTCCAGTTAGAGGGAACACAGCCTGCAGTTCCACAATCGGATGTAATGCAGGCTGCGTTTAACTTTGGGTTGGGGTGACAAAACACTATAACTCGAGGGTAAAGAATTTCAAAAAGCAAACCTCAGGTTGCTCTCCTTTTGGAACCGGAGTTTCTTGCATTTGGATGTACAGGTTTGGGAACCTCTGGCCCCCTAAACTCTGGTTTCACATTATGTGTGAATGTGGCCATTGCTTGCCTTAGGCAAGCCACTATTCTTAGTTTCAACCCACCCTCCAGCAACATCTGTCTAAACAGGGCTTAGACAAATTCATGGAGGACAAGTCTATGGCTACTAGTCCTGATCGCTATAGGCTGCCTATATGTTCAGAGGCAGGATGACTCCAAATACCAATTGCAGGGGAGCAACAGCAAGAGAGGGGGCATGCCTTCATGGCACCTTTTAAAAGTGGTGGTTCTCTTTAACAAGGGGAGAGCAACTGGCCCTATCCCTCCCCAGCACCCCAAACCCTCTAACAGCTGTCGCTGGTGTCTATCTTATATTTATTTTTTAGATTGTGAACCCCTTGGTGGACAGGGAGCCTTGTTTGTTTGTTTGTTTGTAAACTGCTTTGGGGACTTTGCTTGAAAAGCACTATATAAATATATTCACCACATCTCCTGGTTGTGCGGCTTTCCAAGGCATTGTGAGAAAACAGGGTTCTGTAAAGACATTCCTTTGGCCTGATCCAGCAAGCTCTTCTTATGTAGAAGTGCCCCTTTGCTAACTTGGCAAAGAGTCACCTTTTAACGTGGTGATTCTCTTTATTTAGCAGGGGGAGAGTAACTGGCCCTATCCACCCCCAGGACATTACTTCCAGTGATTGTTGCTGGTGTCTAAATTAGGGGTTTTTTTAGATTGTGAGCCCTTTGGGGACAGGGATCCATCTTTCTTTCTTTCTTTCTTTCTTTCTTTCTTTCTTTCTTTCTTTCTTTGTGCAAACCACCTTGAGCCATTTTTGGATGGGCGGTATAGAAATCAAATAAATGAATGAATGAAATTAATGTAACATCTGCAAGATAGTAGGACTGACCTTGTTTACAGGCCTGTTGTAAGGATAACTAGATGAAATAATGCATGTGTACTTGTAACACTCTAAAAGCGCCATATAAATGCTAAAAGTGCCATATAAATGCTATGGAGATATAAGCAGTACAGACTAAAACATGTCTAGAAGTCATTTATTTCTCCAAAGAGCTCTGGGAACCATGTTCTTTGAAAGGGGCTAAGAATTCAAACAGGATTCTCCACACCTCCACCAGACAGAGAAAGCTGTTTCCCATTATTTGGGAAAGCCATGATAGTTGACCTGATAAATGTGTTGGGATGCCACGTTACCTGGTTGCTTGGGTGACTCTGTGGAGTCTGGAGAAGGGTGTGGCATCCCTCCTGTAGGGCTTTTGTTTCCTTCAAGGAGCAGTAGGGATGAGAAGGGCCCAGGCTGGTCGGATCCCAGTGGGGTTGAGAGGGCAAGGCAGGGAAAACTGCAGGAAACAGCTCCAGGGAGACAACTAGGTTGGGTGTAGCAGGAAACAGGAAGCAAGGTTAGGAAGGGGGCAGGGCTGGAAGTCAGCTTTAAGCCCTCTCAGCTCTGCACTGGGGTATTTAAAGACAAGGCAGCTGATGATGAGGAGCTGCTTCTGAGTATGGGAGCCAGGAGTTCTCCAGGAGATGGAACTGGCTGAATGCAGCAAGCCAGGAGCAGGACAACTGGGGTGACAAACTAACCTCCTCCCCTGCCTGTTCCTGAGGCTGACCTTTTTTTGGTGTTTACTCAGTCATTCTGGAGTTCAAGAAGGGCTAGGAGCCCACCTCGTCCCCTGGGAGTCTCACAAAATGTCCTTAGTGTTGATATGCCGTCAATATCATTATTTTGTTTTTTTTATTAATTACTACCCCACCTTTCTGTAAACAGTATATTCAAAGAACTTAGCAATAAGTAAAAGAACAACACTACTCACTAAAGCCAACAATTACAATAATGCACCAGAGTAAAAACAAACCTTTCAAAGACAATGAGGCTGTTCTCACCAGCAGCCAAGACTGGGCTAGGGCAGCTAAGCCTGGGCTTGGTTGCCTGTGGGAGCTGCCATGAGCTGACCAGCTCCCTGCGGTGCCTCGGCGGCAAACCTGGCTAAGAAGCTGGGCTCTCAAACAAGGTTAAAGGAGTGAGCACTCCCCTAAGCCCACTTACATGACTGGGTGTCAGGGCCAGTTGCTTTGAGCTGGTGCCGAAGCACTGATGGGCACCCACCCGTCCATAACTGGGGAGATGCCCACAATGCACCATGGTGCACTGTGGGGGTTTTTTTTGGGGGGGTCGGGGGTCGGAGCAACACATCCTGACCCCTGCACTTCTGCGCTGCCCATGGCAGCCATGGACTATCTGGACATGTGAACTGTGTGCCCAGACTGGCTCCCCCCATCACCTGTGGGGAAGGCAAACATCTGCTGCTTTCCCCACCACCCACCCTCATGCCCTTCGTGAGAAAGGGCTCAATAGATTTCAATCTTATTGAAATCCTTTATTTATTTAACATTTCCATCCTCCTCTTCTTCCAAAGAGCCCAAAGCAGACTACATGGTTATGTTTAACCTCACAACAGCCCTTCGTGGTACGTTAATCTGAGAAGTTACTCACTGGCCCCAAGTCACCCAGTGAGTTTCATGGCTAAATGGGGTCTCTCCAGTCCTACTCCAACTTACTACACCACACTGGCTCTTTATTGTCTTTGGAAAGTGGGCAGTGATGGGACTGGAATACCCTTCCAGGGTATTCCAGAATCAGGGTGTCACAGCCAAAAAGAAACTTTTCCTTATGGACACTTGCCATACTTCCAATGGCAGGGGAATAACAAGAGAATGAAGGGTACGGGCAGGTTCACATATGAGATGACAGCTTCTACTGTAGTATTATTATTATCATGACCACAACAGCAAGACAAACACACCAGGAACAAAGAAACCTTAATACTGAGGCAAGGCCTATCAGAGGTTAATAGTGTAGTAGGCCATAGGGATGTGCGAACAGGTTTGACGTTTGAGAAATTCGATGTTGAACCTGTTCAGTTCAAAGGTTTGGGGTCGTAACGAACCATCCCCTATTCGGTCCGACCCTGGGCCAAACACCCCCTGACTGTTAGGGGGTTCACGGACCTTTTTTGTTTTGTTTCTTTTTGTTTTAAAGATTTTTTTTAACTT
Source organism: Hemicordylus capensis (assembly GCF_027244095.1). Lineage (NCBI taxonomy): Eukaryota > Metazoa > Chordata > Lepidosauria > Squamata > Cordylidae > Hemicordylus > Hemicordylus capensis. Next base: position 138,626,914 of record NC_069662.1, on the reverse strand, counting down.
ATCCTCTTTGGGATAAGGAGGCGGCGTGTGTGAGTGTGTGTGTCTATGGGGGTTCCCCCTCCCCCCACCGGCCTTCCTTCGGCCAGTTTTTGGCCTTCTCCCGGTAGCACGGTGGCCATTTTGAAGGCCACACACCTGTGCAGACTCCAAAATGGCTGCCGGGCTACTGGGAGAAGGCAGAAAATTCTGGCTGAAGGCATAAAGAAGGCCGGGCAGGGGGAACCTCCATGGACCCCCACCCCCGCCACCTCCAGGAACTCCCCCGAGGGGGGTAAGGTTAAAGAAAACCTTTTTTCTTAAAAACAACAACGCTTGTGACCCCCCAGACCAAATTGAGCTGGGGGGGGTTGAGGGGGTTCTGGACCAAACTTGCCCAGTCGGGTTCGATTCCGGTCCAGACTCGAACCGAACCAGGCCAGCCAGTTCCATGCTCATCCCTAGTAGGCCAAGGAGGGCTCATGACCACCACCTACTGGTCATCAGCTAACCTGCACTAACTACAGTCATTTATAGAGGCCAGTAGCACGCAGGAACTTCCACAGTGCTCTGTTCACTGAATCCCAAAGCTTCCTGTGCAGGAAGACAGCCTCTAAATGCAAACTTGCAACACCCAAGTCCTGTAATTCAGCAAACAGTATTACTCACTCAAAACAAAAAGCCAAACAGTGCCAAAGGGCATGAAAAGCTATTTACCTCAAACCTCAGACCACACACAGGTCAGAATCAAGCCCACCAATTGCAAACAGGTTGGCAAGGCTGACCTCAGGCAGGATGGGTTCAAATTGGAGTCTGGAGAGAAACTTTGGGTCACACAGTGAATGGGACCGGAGTTACAAGCCTTTGAATGTAACAGTAAGGAAACCTCATATCCTTGGAACTCTGGTAGTGTGTGATGTGCGAATGCGGTCGGTGTGTGTTAAATGAACTGGGCTCAGTTTCAGTGACAGACTGCTAGCAGCCACCAGGGTTAAATGCTACTTAACCATGCTTGTATGATGATCGATGCAAGTACTGAGAAAATGCACTAGACCAGTGGTTCCCAACCTGAGGGCCTCCAGATGTTGCTAAACTACAACTCTCATCATCCCCAGCCACAATTCTACAACTCCCATCATCCCTAGCTACAATAAATTGTACCTGGGGATAATGGGAGTTGTAGTTCAGCAGAATCTGGAGGCCTTCAGGTTAGAATTACTGCACTGGTCAATTTGCACAAAAATGCCTATACAGCAGGAGATAGGATTGTCACCAATTGTCACTCTAGCTAACAATTATCACGCCAGTTGTGACTCTTAATTCTTCAGCCAAGTAGATCTAGCACGGGAAAAGTTTACAAGCACCACTTTAATTAACAGCATTTTTGAAGATGCATGCAAATGTACAGGAAGCTTATTTAATCGACCAGAACATTTTCTCTCTCCCAATGTGTCCTGATTAATTAGTATCTTTACATTTTATTTAGCAGTTCATTATCTTAAGAGATGACTAAACAAATGCACCCAGCCATAGCAGAGAATGGAGAATGATACCATCAGGGCTTGAAAGCGAACAATCTATAAAATTACACTGCCTGTTGCTAACTCAAGCAATGATTAAAATGGCCGATAGCTGGCCATTCTGTCAGGCTTTTTTGTTTTATTTCCAGTCAACTTCGACATTAGACAAGATTCAATGTACTCACTTTGTCCAGTGCTACTCAACCTTTTCAGGTATCTTATTTTCCATTATATTCTCACCCCAGAAAACAAAATAACCTTCTTTTATTGGCATTTTGCAATTAGCTCCCAGTGGCATTTGTTCACTATTGCTTGCTTGCTTACACAACACACAAGATTGATTTCATGTCCACTACTAACTTGACTTGCTGTTCCTTCAACAAAGGGCTTGAAGATATCAGTTTGAGGAATAGCAGCCTTCAGTCATTCGCTAAAATTGGCTGAGAGAAATGGCATATTACCTGGTGTGTGATCCGAGTCCGGGCCTCCTTGTTCTATGACAGCCCTATTGCCAATACGCCAGTCGAATTCATCATCAGAGTCCTGTGTCAATCCGCACACAGCAGTCCAGTCTTGACCTTGCGTCTCAAAGTTACAGCTTCCTGGGATAGTGGTATATTGGCCTGCAGATACACACACATACACACAGCATTGATTTATTGACCTTTATAGACCACCCTCTACAGAAAACAGTGTAGAACAGTGGACAAGCAGGGCCAGAGTCAAGTTTCAGCACTGATGGGCAGCTGCTGAGGGCTTAGGGCCTTCAGAAAGGCCCACTGCTGATCCCCAAGATAAGGTCTGTGCCTATAGGCTTTGTATAGTGGTGGCAGAGTGACTCTCTTGAGGTTCACCCAGGTAGGAGGAGGCCCATGGAGAGCTGCTTGCTGAGAGTCCCCTGAAACCTGAAGGACTAGGTTTGGGGACACCTTGGATCAAAGCCCTACATAGCTATGAAACTCATTGGGAGCCTTGAGCCATTCACCATTTACACAACGGAACGTCCCCTGGAAACCATGGAAGTTCCATTGCACAACAGGGCATGCACTGTTTTAAGTAGTTACGCAACTTTGCTCTTGTGCCATAATGCTGGGGCTGACTTTTAGATGTGCAGCAGAGCCAGCCAATCAGGAACACTGGTGTTGTGTTGCCCACCACACTGGGCTGTATACATGTGAGTTACCGGGAACAGGCAGTGGGAAGAGCTAGAAGAACCCTCAGTTGGATCCTGAAGAACTCTTCTTACACTATTGTACACGATGTCAGGGCTTCTCAAGAGCTATAGAACACCACAGGATCAGCTTTATAATAAAAAAATCACTTTGATAAATACTTGATAAGCCTTTGGGAGTAAGTCCTGAACAATGAACACACTGTTATTTATCAAGGAGCAAATGCTTTCACACATGAAGAATTTGGATCAAAAGACTTTTGTATGTAGTCTGTGGAAATTGATTTGGGAAAATGTTGTGATGAATGAAAGAACCTTTGTTTATGGCTTGCAAGGACCAAGTGCGTTCTGTGTATTTTGTGCTTTCTTGTACCTGAAAAGTTTAAAGAGTGAACTCAAATTTGAAAAGACTTTAATTTAAATTGATTTTTTCCCCCTTTGGTATCTGAAGAACTCTTGATTCCCACGTTTTATTATGTGACTATAAATGAATCTGGTCTTCAATTAAAAACCACCTTGCCTGAGTAAAAGAAATCAATCTAAATAGGCTGGTTTACTTCTGGTATCTTCAACAACCAAGAGTTTAATAGAATGCTCCAGCACTGTTTGTAAAAAAGAAGCAAAGGAGATTTATTTAGTATGCCAGACCAACGCAACCATAAAAAATAGGTAACTACAGGTCTACTTATTAAAGATATTCCCAACTGAATGAATGGCACACTATTGAGCTTGGTTGAAAGAGTGTCTTGATTCTGGCCAGGCCTGAAAGAGAGTGATAGCAGATGAGTATTGTTATGATTTTTTAAAAATTATGTCATCTAAAAGTCACAAGGATGATACTACAAGAACACCTGTTGGTATCTGAAAATCAAGATCCAGGGTTCTAAGTATTGGAGAGAAAGCAGAGATATCTTCACACACACCCCAATGTGAGGGCTGCTTCCACACTGTGCAATCGCACCAAGTACAACTACTGCAACGAATATCTACTCACCACTCTCCAGGATCTCAAAGCAGTTTACACAGAAAATTAAATAATAAATCAATACGATTGTCCCCTGTCCCATAAGGGCTCACAATCTAGCAGGAAACATAAGGGAGACACTCAGTAACAACCACTGGAGGAATGCTGTGCTATATTTGGATAGGGCTAGTGCTCTCCTTCTGCTAAACATAAGAGAATCACCATTCTTACCAAAGAGAACCATTCTTTGCTCAGTTAGCTTCTTTGTGGGTCTGCTGGGTGAACACATGGTAATGAATCAGGGGACATGGCTGTCTGCTTGGGTCTAGATTGCTGGCCCAAGTCTGATAGTTTCCCCTCATCTGCTTCTTTCCAGACCAGGCTGTGGGTTCACCAGGCACAGATAGGAGGAAGAGCCTAGAACTTAGATTGAATACCAATTCCAAAGCTCCAGAAAACTGCAGATTAAAGGAAGGGGCTGTTTCTGTGGGTTAGCATCCGCCCTTTCTCTCTGGAAAGAAAAGGGTGGAACCTGGACAACAGAAACAATTACCAGGGACCAGAAGAGACTCCCAAGCATCCTGCTGTAATGGTACCTTTTAATGTATTTTAATTTTAAGTTTCTTTGGGAGGTAATCTTGGCAGAAATGCTGGCTGTAAAGAGGGTGGATTCACACATAGCGCAGAACCTACTTGCAATCTACTTTGTCTGCAGAACCTACTTGCATAGCGCAGAACCCACCTAGTTGGCTGTGATTATGTGAACCCACTCTAGGGCAACAACTCCATGTTCCCTTGGGGCGATAAACCTAGATGTTGTCAAGTTGGCTTCTCAACCCTAGTAATGCTCCACCGTAGGGTTGCATCATGTCTGAACTCTTTACGAATCCTATATTTGTTCTAAGTGAGCCAGCCTCCTTCACAATTGAGATCAATTGTTGTGAAGCAGACGATGTAGAGAAGGGTACTGCAAAGCAGGCTGGGATAGCATCCAGGGCCTCACTGGGAAGCACAGAGAGGGGGGTGTACCTTTGCTTCAGCTCAACTACTTCCAACAAACTGAGATATGTAACTGCCTGTGGCAAAAATTTCAGGTTCCAGCTACAACCTGGGCTGCTGGAATTGCAGATTTCTTGCTGTGTGTGAACCCACTCTGTATATTACAGGTAGGTATCTGGTTTTTTGCTAAGTGCCATGTGTGGTATAGTGTCCTTGAGTTGGTGTCAAGACTCACTGGATGGGACCATGACGAATCCAAATTTAAGCACTTAAAAAAAAATTCAGCACACTTATGCACACTCTCTCCTACTGTGTATCGGATAAAGTAAGCTCTTACCAATGGAAGCTCATGATACAATAAATTTGTCCTTAAGGCATCACAGCATTCTGTTTTTGTTTCAACAGACTAACACAACTACTCTTCTAGGATCACTACCAGTGAAACGGAAGGGACCAACGTGTTTAACTTTGGCTCTCTTATGCCTCATGATATCATCATTATTAAAAGGACTATCTGATAACAGGATCTCAATAATAATAAGTAATAACTTGCGGGAAAAGAAAATCCGAAGCTGCAAAGAGAATTACAATGGGAACACATAGAACGTAAAACCTTAAAAGCTGTGTTGAAGACATTTCATCCTGGAAAGAATCTATCTATGTGGTCACTAAGAGTTGACATTGACTTGACGGCACTTAATCAATCAATCAATCAATCAATCAATCAATCAATCAATAATTCATTGCATGTTGCTTACAATAAATATTAAGAGCAATTTGAGCTTTTAAATGAAGTCTGCTGCCTCTTTGTACCTGGTCATTCCTTCATTTTTGATGTAAAGCAAATCTATTTACAGGTGATGGGGAAAGGACTCTTCCATTTGTCTCTAAAATTGCTTTTATTTCGATATGTCAAGGTATTTGACTAGATGGTTCATCAACACTGAGGCTTGCTTTTAATAAAACCTATGTGTAATTGAATGCAGTTCAGAAAAATGGAAACTGCTTTCAACGTGCATGCAGTTCTCCCTCACGTCAATACTGTCACTGATTTTTAAAGGGTATAAGGACTGTGTGAAACTGTCAAACTGAAAGACAAACATGTTTTAAAGTTTACACTGCAAAAAGAAAACACTGTGTGCCTTTTTAAAACTGTTTTCTTTTAATCTCACAGCAGCAGTTCTATAAATTCAGTGGGACTTTACTTCTGTGCAAAAGCATTTTCAGCTGAGATTGATGGGAATGTAATGCCAGTCGGCCTAATTTGGTTGCAATACAGAGAAATGCACAGGTGCATTTAGTCCAGATTAGAAAATAAGGATTGCTGGCCTTGAGTAGTGACATCAGAGACTTTAAAGGAAAGTGGTAAAAGTGGAGATTATCCTTACTTTGAACTTTAGTTTTTGAGAAAAGAAGAAAATAATACAAGCAAAGATACAACACAGCAAATCAGACTGCTGGGTGCAAATTGTAGGGATGTGCAAAAAATTTCGGGCACAGAACGATCTGTGCCCGAAATGAACAATTTCGGGTGATTCGGGGCTGAACCGAATCACCCCCGATGTCCCCCGATATTTTTCGGGCACGAGCCGAATCACCCGAATTTCGGGCACGAAAAATTCGGGTGATTCGGTTCACGGTTGATTTTTGGCGATTTTTTAAAGTTTTAGTGACTTTGGGGCAGTTCGGGGGCATAGCATGGGATCTGGGCAAAAGTAGTGGGGTGGGGTGGTAGAGCCTAATGGGTGCAGGCTACCACCCAAATTTCAGGGGGATTGGGCAAAGGGCTGATTTTTGGTAAATTTCTGAAAATTTCATGTCTCGGGGGCAGATTGGGGCATATTGGGGCAGAAAGTGGGGCCTGGGGCAGAATAGTGGGGTGGGGTGGTAGTGCCTAATGGGTGGAGGCTACCACCCCAATTTCAGGGGGTTTGGAAAAAGGGCTGATTTTTTGAGAATTTTTGAAGTTTTAGTGACTTTGGGGCAGTTTGGGGGCAGAAAGTGGATCTGCCCCAAAATCTTGGGGTGGGGTGGTAGTGCCTAATGGGTGGAGGCTACCACCCCAATTTCAGGGGGATTGGGCAGAGGGCTGATTTTTTGAGAATTTTTGAAGTTTGGGTGTCTTTGGGGCAGATTGGGGGCAGAAAGTGGATCTGCCCCAAAGGAGTGGGGTGAGCTGGTAGATAGTGCCTAATGGGTGGAGGCTACCACCCATCCCCAATTTAAGAGTGATTGGGCAGAGGGGTGAATTATGGTGAATTTATTTTTATGAGGTTTGTCTTCATAAGGTGAAGTGTGCTAAATTGATTACTTCCTCATATTATCCATAGTAAAGGAAAGTGTGAAAAAGTGAAAGTGGGGTCATGAGAGTTGTTTAATTGAAAAAAATCTCATTTGCTATGATAGAATGAGAATTCACACCTCAGAAAAAACTTCTGAGGTGTGAATTCTCATTCTATCATAACAAATGAGATTTTTTTCAATTAAACAACTCTCATGACCCCACTTTCACTTTTTCACACTTTCCTTTACTATGAATAATATGAGGAAGTAATCAGTTTAGCACACTTCACCTTATGAAGACAAACCTCATACAAATAAATTTACCATAATTCACCCCTCTGCCCAATCACTCTTAAATTGGGGATGGGTGGTAGCCTCCACCCATTAGGCACTATCTACCAGCCCACCCCACTCCTTTGGGGAAGATCCACTTTCTGCCCCCAATCTGCCCCAAAGACACCCAAACTTCAAAAATTCTCAAAAAATCAGCCCTCTGCCCAATCCCCCCGAAATTGGGGTGGTAGCCTCCACCCACTAGGCACTACCACCCCACCCCAAGATTTTGGGGCAGATCCACTTTCTGCCCCCAAACTGCCCCAAAGTCACTAAAACTTCAAAAATTCTCAAAAAATCAGCCCTTTGTCCAAACCCCCTGAAATTGGGGTGGTAGCCTCCACCCATTAGGCACTACCACCCCACCCCACTATTCTGCCCCAGGCCCCACTTTCTGCCCCAATATGCCCCAATCTGCCCCAAAGACATGAAATTTTCAGAAATTTACCAAAAATCAGCCCTTTGCCCAATCCCCCTGAAATTGGGGTGGTAGCCTGCACCCATTAGGCACTACCACCCCACCCCACTCCTTTTGCCCAGATCCCATGCTATGCCCCCGAACTGCCCCAAAGTCACTAAAACTTTAAAAATTCACCAAAAATCAGGATTTTGCCCAATCCCCCTGAAATTGGGGTGGTAGACTCTACCCATTGGGCACTACCACCCCACCCCAAAATTTTTCCCCGGGGCCCCTTTTTACCCCCCCGAATCGATTCGGATTCGGATTCGGATTAAATCCGAATCCGAACCGAATCAAGGGTGATTCGGGTGACCCAGATTCGGGCACAAAACAGAACAGGGGTGATTCGGTTCGGGTCCGAGCCGAATCACCCAGAATCCCGAATTGCACACCCCTAGCAAATTGTCAACTTTACTTGTGGCTAGGTATGTACATGGCAATCACATTCTAAAGACTGGCTGACATCCTGACTAATACAGCACTGATATAACACTAGTGCTTCTGAAGAGTTCCAGACTAATGCTGCACTGGTGCTGGTATGTGTATGTATGTATGTATGTATGTATGTATGTATGTAATTTAACATTTTTATACCATCCAAATTTGCGTCTCTGGGCGGTGTACAATAAAAACAATACAAATTAAACAAAACCAAAAATGATTATTTTTGTTTGTGTGTGGGAATTTCAATTACCCTCCCCTTTCCCTAGAAGCTCTCTATTTCACCCGAAAATATGTCCCTGAGGGCTATATGGCCCCCAGGGACATATTTTCAGGTGGTACAAAGCACTTCTTGGGGAACAGGAGATCATCAAACCTTTCCCCCACCACTGAGACAGCAGTGCAGCTGAACTGAACTTTTCAAATGCTTCATTATTTAGGATGCCAGCTATTATTTTTCTCGACTTTATACAGAAGGGATATCCCTGCTGTTACAAAAGTGTAAATCATGCATCAAAGACCAAATAGGCTTTTCTCAAAGCAGCACATCATCTCTTGTTGTCAGTCTGATGAGTCAGCGAAAACAAGAAGAAAGGTCCTCTTGCCAGGATAAAGAACTAAAATAGACAGGTATTTACTGAGCAGTGCTCAGCTGTAGCTCATTCTCTACTGGGCTGCTGTATTATCGTTAGCATGGAAAGGACAGAGATGTAAGGACTGAAAGGTGACAGTATTCTGAAGCTGTGGTGGAGGGTGCACACTCATGTCAAGCTGAATGGTAGACATCAGGTCACAGAGCAGCAAAGAGGTACATTGTCTATCAGCCTGGAGAAAGGAAAGGTCCAAAAGGCCAGCTAAACCAAGGTTAAAGTACAACAGCAAAGTGGTGCAAATACCTTAGGATCAGAGAGAGGTGATGTACCCCTTATATTCTCTCCTCTCATTGCTTGTTATTAGAACAAAGTACTGAATAGTATGCCTTTCTGCTTTCAATGCTCCCGGAACAGTACTGTACTTTTTCATCCTCTGTGAAAACCTTTCATCCATTGTTGTAACGTTTGGGTGGCTTTACAGAGGCTCAAACTGATTTATGGGATTGTATGCTCCTATTCATTGTCCGAATGAGGAAAGAAAGCAGATGCTATCAATAGTCCTTCAGGGAGTGCTTTCAAAAAACTACTAGCAAACACAGTATCTTCGAAGAGCATGATGGAATAAATCATGATTTTCATTGGGTTAGCTGAGGGATAATTACAGGGCATTTCAGGTGGGATGCTTTCCTTTTGGAGGCTATAAAACATTTTGAGAAATGAATTTTAAAAGTGCTTTTCAAAGTAAAACTCTATAGAAATGTTGGTGTAATATTGCAAAAAAAGGAAAGCTCCCCACCCCACCACCGGGCGTATCAGAATTTGAAACCATTTTTGTTGTTGCATAATGTTCAGTCTTGATTAGTCCATAGGTATAAGGCTGATTAAAGGCCAAACTATATCATATATCTGTTTCCAAAAGAGCTGGAAATGTTATGATCCTTACAGATGCAAAACTGGAGAACCTGAGAGGGAGATAGGGATGTGCGAACTGGTGTGTGTGTGTGTGTGTGTGTGTGTGTGTGTGTGTGTGTGTGTGTGTGTGTGTGTGTACACACACACACACACACACACCCCACTGGGTCCAGCGGTCTCTGTGGGTGCTCTGTGGGGGGGGGGTGTCTGCCATTTCCCCTCTCCCCACTGGCCTCCCCCCGCTCTTCCAAGGGCCATTTCGGCCTGTTTTGAGGTCATTCCAGCCCCTTCTCCGGTGGCAGTGGCTGTTCTGGAGGCTGCCACACATGCAACCTGGCCATTTGCATGGCCAGGTCGTGACCCAAGTGGTGAGTGTTTTTTAAAAACAGCAGCAGCAGCAGCAACAACAACACCTTGAACCAGGCAAACCAGTTTTGTGCACACGTCTAGAGGGAGATACTGGCAGACTCAGGCTATGCACAGATACACCAGTTTCACAAAAATCTGAAGAAAAAACCCTACATTTGCCCTAGTGTAACTAAATAGAGTGGAATGTTCATCAACTCAGAGGACACTCAACAGACAACTGGGTTGAGGTAATGGAACTCAGTGGTGAGGAGAGGAGAATAAGGGCTTGAACAAAAGAGTAGGAAATGTCTATTCTTAGAGTATTCTTAGTTTGAAGAATACTCCCTCAAGACAGTCCCAAGCCCTTCTGCTTCTGTGGGGGGAAAGTGCCTAACTCATTCACCATGCTCAGGCACAGGCTCAGGCAACACATGCACATCAGGGTTATATTGCAACATTTTGTTGCAGGCTCATCCTTGTCTAATCTTAAAAGCATTTTTAAATAGTGTGCTTGGGACTGGCAGTTGGAGGAGTTCCAAAAAGCACTTGCAGGGGGAGCTGATCTGAACTAGGACCATGGTGCAGGAGGAGGAGGAAGATTTAATCCTATCTCTTCATGTCATTTTTCTGCAAAAGATCCTCACAAGCTCATATTAGCCCCCAAGGCTGCTATTTGCTGCAAACATATCTTTGGGGAGGACTTCTGGCAACAAAGTTGTTGATGACAACAACAAAACTGTACAAGGAGAAAAGGTAAACCCCTCCTCACCTGTGACATGGTCATGATCCAGAATTCTCCCCCATCAGCTACATTTTGTTATGGAAGAAATTTGGGCATATTTACACATATGTTTAATACATAATGTCGTTTGGCCTCAAGAAATGCCCAGAATAATGTAATAGAATTAGCATAACAAATTGTCCTTCAAAATAGGTCTGATTTAAACAAGGTGATGTCAATGCATACTGCTCCATGGCAAAGATTTTCAACAAAAGCACAGCAAATGACACAACAATTTTGGATGCATCAGATCATCATGTATTCTCTCTTCCTAGAAGCAGCTTATATGTGAATTACATTGTGCCATGACTTCTGAGACCTGGGTTTAATGGTTTTTGTTTTAGTATAAACCTAGTGAACCTTTGTCTCTTCTATATATCTGTTGCAGTTTCAAGGGGAATCTTGCATTAAACAAAGCATAATTTAACCACATATATATAATTTAACCACATAATTTAACCACATATAAATGCACAACAAAGCAAGGGCTCAGCAGCTATTGAGGTCCAGACAGTTGGCACATCGAAAAATGGCTTAACAGCCTTCAGGAAATATCTTCTCTCTCTTTTCCCTCTGTGCAGCAAGGAACACCACACAATGGAAGACTCCAGCCATACTCACACGTAACATGAAACTGGAAGTGAAAGAATCTTTGGTTTCAAAAACTGTACATCCCAATGGGCCCATGGTTTCCCTCATAAGAATGTAAGAACAGCCCTGCTGGATCAGGCACAAGGCCCATCTAGACCAGCATCCTGTTTCACACAGTGGCCCACCAGATGCCTCTGGAGATCCCACAGGCAAGAGGTATGTGCATGCCCTCTCTCCTGTTGTTGGTCCCCTGCAACTGTATTGAGAGGCATCGTGCCTCTGAGGCTGGAGATGACCCACAACCATTCCAGGGTGGCCAGAACCTCAGGGGTATACTCGTGAGTCAAATGGACTGTAACCCAAAATTTGTCTTTAAAAAAGCCAAATCTGGCAACAGAGCCTTAGACTAGTAGCCATTGATAGACCTGTCCTCCATGAATCTGTCTAAACCTCTTTTAAAGCCATCCAAGCTGGTAGCCATCACCACATCCCATGGCAAGGAATCCCATAGATTAATTATGTGCTGTGTGAAAAAATACTTCCGCTTGTCGTTCTTAAATTTCCCAACCTTTAGTTTCATGGGGTGACCCCTGGTTCTAGTGTTGTGAGAGAGGGAGAAAAATTTCTCTCTGTTTACCTTCTCCACTCCATGCCTAATTTTATACACTTCGATCATTTCTCCCCTTAGTCGCCTCTTCTCCAAGGTAAAGAGCCCCAGATGCTGTAGCCTAGCCTCATAAGGAAGGTGTTCCAGGCCATTTTGTTTGCTCTCTTCTTCACCTTTTCCAGTTCTACAATATCCTTCTTAAAATACAGTAACCAAAGCTGTACACAATACTCCAGATTAGGATGCACCATAGATTTGTATAAGGGCATTATAATATTAGCATTTTTATTTTCAGTCCCCATCCTAATTATTCCTAGCATGGAATTAGCTTTTTTCACAGCTGCCACACACTGAGACAGTACTTTCAATGAGCTGTCCACCACGACCCCAAGATCTCTCTCCTGGTCAGTCACCGACAGCTCAGATCCCATCAGCGTATACGTGAAGTTGAGGGTTTTTGCCCCAATGTGCAATGCTTCACTTTACACTTGCATACATTAAACCGCATTTGACATTTTGTCACCCAGTCCTCCAGTTTGAAGAGATCTTTTTGGAGTTCCTCACAAAGCACTGTGGATTTCACTACCCTAAATAGTTTTGTGTCATCTGCACATTTGGCCACTTTGCTGGTCACCCCAACTTCTAGATAGTTTATGAACAGGTTAAAGAGCACTGGTCCCAGTACTGATCGCTGGGGGACCCCACTTCCTACCTACCTCCATTCTGAAAACTGTCCATATATTCCTACTCTCTGTTTCCTGTCCTTCAACCAGTTACCGATCCACACGTGAACCTGTCGCCTTATTCCATGACTGCGAAGTTTATTCAAGAGCCTTTGGTGGGGAACTTATCAAAAGCTTTTGGGAAGTCCAGGTATACAATGTCAACCAGATCACACCTGTTGACACTCTCAAAGAACTCCAAAAGGTTAGTGAGGCAAGACTTTTCCTTGCAGAAGCCATGCTGCTTCTCCTTCAACAAGGCCTGTTCTTCTATATGCTTAACAATTTTGTCCTTAAGTATGCTTTCCATCAATTTACCTTGCACCAAAGTTAAGCTGACTTGCCTGTAATTTCCCAGATCCCCCCTGGATCCCATAATGAAAACTGGAGTCACATTGGTTACGTCCCAGTCCTCTGGTACAGAGCCTGATTGTAGGGACAAGTTATATATTGTTGCTAAGAGATCGGCAATTTCACATTTGAATTCCTTCCGAACTCTTGGGTGGATGACATATGGCCCTGGCGATTTGTTAATTTTTAGCTTTTCAAGACAGTTTAGAACATCTTCCCTTGTCATCTCAAATTCGTCCAGTTCCTCAGCTGCTAAACCTGAAAAACTCAATTCTGGAGAGAGTATATGGTCAGTATCCTCCTCCGTGAAGACAGATGCAAAGAACTCATTCAGATTCTCTGCAATCTCCTCATTCTCCTAATAATCCCTTTCACACCCTCATCATCTAAGGGTCCAACCACCTTCCTGGCAGGTTTTCTACTTCTTATATATTTAAAGAAGTTTTTGTTATTCCCCTTGACACTTCTAGCTATATGCTCCTCAAACTCTCTCTTTGCATCCCTTATTGTGTCCTTGCATTTCTTTTGCCAGAGTTTATGTTCCTTCCTGTTCTATTCATTTGGGCAGGACTTCCATTTTCTGAAGGAAGTCTTCTTCCCTTTTATAGATTCCCTGACTCTACTTGTTAGCCACGCTGGCATCCTCCTGAACTTGGTGGTACCTTTCCTCCTTCTTGGTTTACATTCCAACTGAGCTTCTAGTATTGTGGTTTTAAATAAGTTCTGTGCTTTCTGGAGTGATTTGACGCTCTTGACATTCCCTTTCAACTTCTTTCTTGCAGAAGTTTCCTCTTCTGAAGTCCTCAGTTCCTTAGCCGCTAAACCTGAAAAACTCAATTCTGGAGTGGGTATATGGTCAGCATCTGTGTTGCACTTCCTTGACAATTCTCCACTTGCATATATGCTGAATTGGATCACACTATGGTCACTGTTGCCCAATGGTTCTGCAACTCTGACATCTCACACCAGGTCCTGGGCACCACACAGGATTAAATCCAAAGTCGCCATCTCTTTGGTTGGTTCTGCAACTAACTGTTCTAAGGCGCAGTCATTTAGAATTCACCCTCCCCAGACAGTGATATGTATCTTCAGTCTCTAGTGAGATCTGCCACCTGGACCACTGGTTCTGTGGTGCCAGCGTTATATCTGAATATTGGCACTGCAATCTGGTTGCTTTGCAACTGGAGTTGAGGGAGGAAGCTCCTCCCTCTCTCCAGCTGCTATTGGCTGCTAGGGCTGTCCTTCAGTAAAGAAGGAAGCCCAGGCAGCCAGTTCCCTCTTCTCTCTGCAGCCAGAGAGGTTCCGTGGTTCCACGTTATGTCCGAAAATGGCCAAACTCTCAAGAATGTCTTAATAATAATAAAATTATTATTATTAAGACTATTATTATTATTATTATTAATGCCATTTCCCAACAAAATGGTGCTCAAAGCAGTTACATATTTACAAAGAAACAAGATGTCTCCCTGTGCCCAAAGGACTCACAATCTAAAAAGAAATATGGTAGATACCAGCAACACCACTGGAAGGATTCTGGGCTGGGGTTGGATAGGGTCAGTAGCTCTCCGCCTGCTAAATATAAGAGGATCGCCATTTTGAAAAGTGCCTTTTCCCTCATCTGGCAGGGTCTGAATGGACCTGAGTTGTATGTATGTCTTTGGTTCAGCAACTGTCTCCAAGTGATAAAAATGTCAAGTCTCAGCCTCTAAGGGAACAACAAAGAAGCAGTGTGTTCATAATGATCCTCTCTTGAGTAACTGTAAGAAGCTGTGTTATAGCACTTAGGGGAAACAACAACAACAACTTGCATTTCACATTCATGCAGATAGAAGTACTTACTGCAATCAGCTTCATCTGACCAGTCTCCGCAGTCAGCCTTATAGTCACAGACAAGGTGAAATTCAATGCACTTCTTGTTCCAGCACACAAAGTCAGTAACAGTAGGGCACACCCCAGAATCTTCTCCAACTGAAACCAACAGGACAGCAAAATCAATACTTTAATTAAATCAAAGAATGCCCTTTTTGATTTGTTTACCCATTACACACCATCACTTTAGTGATTTACTGCTTCCAACAGATGTTATTCAATCCCACTCACTTTTAATGATGGTTTGTACCTGCTTAGACTACGCTATTGCCTACTTTTCAGGGCTTAATGGATGGACTGGAATTCAATTCAACACCAGGACAGCTTATCACTTGTCTAGTTTGTTCTCCAGATGAATGAGAGTATGATAATGTTGATTGAAAATAAGTACTGAACGAGAGCCAGGGCCAGGTTGTGATGGATCCTTGGACAACGCTCTGTAGAGGCCCGCTTTGTAGAGGCATTGGGCTACTGTCCTCCTAATGGTGCACATGTGGCACCACCTGGTCTCCCTGATGCCTGGAAAAGGCAGCAGATGCTCCTCATTCAGAGCTGCCATTTGCTATAAGACACTTCCATGCATAGTGTGCATGGTGTATAGGAACCTCTCTCAAGCATTCAGCTGAACATGTGGATGCAGAGGTGCACCTAGGTAATTTTGGAGCCTGGACCAAAAGGCCTTTGGAGGCCCCCTCTTCCCTGAAAATGAAGCATCATCATGCTCGGCTGGGTGACCACACCACCCAGGACAAATTAAAGATGATTTGGAGGGGGAGGGGCTGTGGAGGCCCTGGACTTTGGCACCAAAGTCCGTGGGTAAGAGCGCCTCCGTGTGGATGCCAGTCCATGCCAACATTGGAGGTGTGGCCAAAGGCATGGCCCCACTCCAACTTCCACACATTCAGTGAATGGAAGGAGTGAATAAGGTAGAGTGACATCCAAATGTGTGAATGATCGTAAGATGACATACCACTCCTTTCAGCTATTTTGTTCAGTTCAGGCTCAGTACAGACACTATTTAATCATTTTTGCATTTTATAGGACTTTAAATTTTACAGTAAAACAAATACTAAGGTCATTCTCACAGCCATAATAGGGGTAGGGAGGGTGGATGTGGGGGGAGGCAGGGTTGAACCTACCTTTCCCCCAGATGAACAAGGAGCTCCTCTTCGGTGCACCGGAACACACTCACATGATCCACGTTGCTCCTGGCAGCATGGATCACTGGAGGCCAGGAAAATGAGCCCAGGCCTCCATGAGTCCCATAATGCATCACATGATGAGCATGGTGCATTGGCAGATTCTCCTGCGAATCAGGCAATGCATGCAGCCTGAGCACACACAAGATCCCAAACCTGGAATTTTCAAGTGCACAGCTTGGGAGTACTGCTGGACCCAGCTCTGCTTTTGGAAGCTCAGGTAGAGGCAGAGGCCAGAGGTGCTTTTGCACAGCTTCAGCTAGTATGTCAGCTGTGTCCCTTTCTCGAAAAGGCAGATCTGGCCACAGTTACCTACGCCCTAGTCATGCCGAGGCTGGATCACTACTCTACGTGGGGCTGCTCTTGAAGGATATTTGGAAACTGCAGCTAGTGCAAAACGTGGCAGCTAGGATTGTATCCGGAGCTGCCTGCTGGGATCATATCACACCCATTCTGAAAAAGATGCACTGGCTACCAATTTGTTTCTGGGTCCAATTCAAAGTTCTGGTTTTGACCTTTAAATCTCTTAATGATTTGGGCCCTGGATATCTGAAGGACTACCTACTCCCCAAGGGTTTCTGCCCACTTGACAAGATCATCAGAAGGGGCTCTGCTCCGTGTGCCAACAGTGAGAGAGGTGCAGTTGTTGAGCACGCAGGACAGGGCCTTCTCAGTCATTGCCCCCAGGCTTTGGAATGTTCTCCCAGCTGGAATTGCTTCTTAGTCTCCTTGACAGTTTTTAGAAAAAAGTAAAAGACATGGCTCTTCAACCAGGCTTTTGAATGAAAGTATTGTTTTTATTGCTGCTGATTTGTGTTTTATGTATTATTTTTAATGGGTTATTAAATTCTTAAATAGAGATTATTTTTATTTTTATATTATCTGTACCTTTGTATTTTAATTATGCATTGTTTTAATTATATTGTAAACCACTTTGAGATTATTTTAATGAATAAATAATGGTATATAAATTGAACAATCAATCAATCAATCAATCAATGAAATCTGATTAAGAGCAGGGGATAAAGGTCAGGCTAGTGGGGGTGGAAGCACCAGGATTGGGAGTGATCCTGGTGCTCCACACGAGTAGCCCAACCCAGGCTGTTTGTATGAATAGCTTCACTGTGTTATAGCCCTAAGCTTTACTGTTAGGTTTCTTAAGAATCTGCTTTGCTGTAGTAGCACAGGCCACAGCAAATACTTCTTAACAAGAAGTTCTGTAGCAACAACAGCATTTTAAACATGGCAACCAAAGCAGAGAAATGCAAGTATATGTTACCTGCTATAGGAAGGCTATAATATCCCCTGGTTGTCATGAATTTATTCATTCATTCATTTATTTAACACATTTATAAGCCACCCACTACAAAAGTCTCTAGATGGTTTACAACAAACCAAGCCAAAACATTTTTAACACATTCAAAACATATATAAAATTTAAAGTTAAAACAATCAATAAAATTCAACTAAAAACATCAGCTAAAAACTTCAACTAAAGGCTTGGCTGGAGAGATGTATCTTCAGTTGTTTCATAAGTGGTCAGGATTCTTTCAAACAGGGGTTTATTTATTTATTTAGCAAATTTATTGACCGCCTGATGTCCATAGACTTGAGGTGGTTTATATAGATTAAAACAATCATGGAGACCAGAGGAAAAAAGGGGAAAACAGACACACGCACACACTAAAAACTAAAAGCCTGGCAGAATAAATAAGTTTTCAAAAGCTTCTTAAAGGACAGAAGGGAGGTTGCATTATGAATCTGAGGAGTCAGGGTGTTCCATAAGGAGAGGGCTGCAACAGAGAATGCCCTCCCACAAGCCCTGGCCCCCAAGTACCTCCCCTGGGCCTGTAACTCTGAGAAGGCCCACCTGAGACGACCTCACAGGGCGGGTCAAAGTTGGACAGGAGAGGTGGTCCTGAAGGTACACAGCCACCAAACCTTGAAGGGTTTTCTAGGTGATAACCAGCACTTTGAATTGGACCTGGAAGCTAACTGGCAACCAATGAACTGACCGCAACAAAGGTGAAACATGGTGATATTTTCTGCTGCTCATAAGCAGCTGGGGTGCAGCATTTTGGGCCAGCTGAAGCTTCCGAGTCATCTTCAACGGCAACCCCAGGTAGAGCGCATTACAATAGTCCAACTGAGACGTGATGAGGGCATGAGTCATGGTTGCCAGGGTCTGCCAGTCGAGGTAAGGCCACAGTTGGTGCACCAAACAAAGCTGGGCAAAGGCTCCCCTGGCCACGGCTTCCACCTGCTGTTCCAGCAGGAGCCACAAGTCCAGGATGACCCCCAAATCACGAGCCTGCTCTTTCAAGGGGAGGGTGACCCCATCAAGGAAGAAACTTGAAAGCAGAACCTGGCCAGATTGAGAACTAAACAAGAGCAACTCTGTCTTGGAGGGATTAAGCCTGAGCTTGTTTTGACCCATCCAAACACTTACAGCCTCCAGACACTGGGTCAACACATTCACAGCAGCCCCGGATCAGCCCAGGGTGGTGTTGTACAATTGGGTATCATCAGCATACTGATGATACCTCACCCCAAACCGACGGATGACCTCACCCAGCAACTTCATACACTGTAGATGTTAAAAAGCAAGGGAGTGAGGACTGAGCCCTGTGGCACTCTGCAAGAAAGAGGCCATGGGCTACAGCACTCACCTCCAATGCAAACCGTCTGAAACCGTTCTCAACTGGGTTCCCCAGAGGTTGTTGGACTTTAACTCCCACCATCCCCAGCCACAATGGCCAAAGGCCACAATATGTGGGGACCCAAGAGAACCCCTGCTTTAAAGTCTTATACAGTTTGGGACCAGTGTTCCCCCTTAGGCAGCGTATGTGTGCACACAAAAACTTTTTTTATGCCCGCTCAGTTAATTTTAGATCCTGCTCAGCTGAATCAGGAAGGTCCTATTCTAAATGCATGGGCGCACATACTGCCTTGATACTTCCACTCAGTTCAAAACTCATTCCATACACAGATGAAAAAAATTAGAAGGAACATGGTTTGGGACCAGGATATCTGAAGGCCCTCCTTTCCCGCACAAAACTGCACATCCCATGATAACTTTCTTGTGTGTCTCTTCTCTTTCAGAAGCAGGGTATGCAGGGTTGATGTCAATGCAAGAGAGGGCTTTTTTGGTCACTGCCCAAGCCCTGTGGAATTCCCTGCCCCAGGATATCCAGCTGGATCAGCCTATCTTTGACAGTATACCGCCATCTTGTTAAGAATTTCGTTTTGGCTGCTACTCCCCTTCTCCCTCTAGTTCTTGTTTGTGGCACTATGCTAACTTTTTAAAATTTTGTTTAATATATTTGTTTTATTATCTTTTTTGATGTTTGTAATTAAATTCTTTTGGAAGCTGCCTTGAATTTTATAAAGAAAGGCAGAATGCATATATTGAAAATAAAAATTTTAAAAATGAACTTGGAAACAGATAGTGCCCTCACCAGGGATTGTTAAGATCCTGTATAATGTGCCATCAGCAACTATTTTCCGGATCCACTCTGAGTAAACTCCTTTCATAGCCTGGCTGTGCCATGAAGGGATTATAGGAAACATGTTAGGTCCTTCCTTGTATTTGGCAGACAGACCCACAGTTATGTGGGTCTCATAACAAAAGGATATGAAGTGAGTTTGTTAAACAGCCTAGATGCTTTTGCACTGAGGATGCTCTTTTGACAAAAATTAAGAGGATCCTTGTAAAAAGGAGTGTTTTCATTTGCTTTGATCAAAGGAAACTGGTTTCATACAAGGTATTCCCTGATCTGTTCTGTATTTATCAGCTGAATTTTTGAATTTCATTAATTGGAAAAAGTCTTTATTTCAAAATAATGCCAATCATAATGAAGTCCATCCCTTCATATTAAATATAGCTTACTTTACAAATTCTAGATACACATACACAATCCACAATACACACACACAACCAAGAAAATAAGAAAGGAGGTTTCTTTTACCAAACGAAACTTAACATCTCAGTCAATCAGCCAGGAATAAAATTATGGAAATGTACAAAAGAAGACATCACAGAAAAATTGTGAAACTGTATATCAAGTGCAGGCAATTTACAAGAATTTCCTGTTTTTACCTGCTGTGTTTCTCAAGTGTATTCACAGGGCAAACTATGGGGAGATGCTGAACTTGAGAGAAACACGGAAATCCTGAAAGGACGCCATGCTGTGGGTGGCCAACCCCTGAGTTCAATCCCATTATATCTGAGCCCTTACATTTATTTTGAAAAATCAAGTTCAAATGAATACTTGAGACTATAAATACAATTTATTTCAGTCAAGAAATGTGTCTCACTGAAAGCAATGTTCCAGGGTGCTAACAAAATGGTCCCAGGAAAAAAAAAAAGCTTGTATATTTTAATGAATGGGGAAATGATCTTTAGAACTGTGCATAACTAAGTGTTCATTTGTGGTCAAGGGGAAAAAATCAACTCATGGATGCAGTAACTCTGCAAAGTAATTAAGTCATTTAATCATCATTTTGATGTTGGGTTTTCTATGAGGGTTTTATTTGGCAAGGGTGTAATGTACATTATCTTGGACTATGTAAACAACATAATTTGGCAAGACTAGCAAAACGATAAAGCAATTTTGAAATAAGTTCATTACAGAAATAGTGTAAGAACTTAATGATACATAAGGATAAAATCTATGTTTGTCATAAAATTAAGCATCATACTGGGCTCCCACCATAGTCTAGGAATATTTTTAAAAATACTTTGGCCTGGTTAGACACACAAGCCATGGTTAAATCCTTGTCCTGGATTGTAAATCACATGGAAACCACAGCTCCCAGGCAGTAGCAGAGCCAGGCCAGTGTGGCCATGTCTGGCCGCCATTGCAGACCCACCTCCTATGTCTGATGTCAGATGCGGGAGGGGGGCGTGGTCTGGCTCCCAAACGGGGCTGTGCTCCCTGTGCTGTGTTCCCTTAAAGGCAGGGAGCAGGGGCGTAACAAGGCTGGAGTGGGCCCAGAGACAAAATTTTAAAATGGGCCCCTCGCTAATACACACACACACACACTTCACAATATGAAGTCATGTGACTTGCCTCTGGGGGGGCCCTCAAGGCGTGGGGGTCCCCAGGCAGCCGCCTCCCCTTGCCTAATAGTAGTTACGCCCCTGGCAGGGAGAGCTGCTTCTGGCCATGCTGCGAATGCAGCACTGGCCATTTAACTCCCAAATGGGGCTGCACAGCCCCATTAGAGATTGAAACCAGCCACCCTGCATCTGATGTCAGATGTGGGGGGCACATTGGGGCCGCGAGGTGTGGCCCCTGAGGGGCGGTGGCCTGGGTTCTTTGAACAAAGTCACCCAATAGTGGCTACGCCCCTACTCCCAGGTTTGGAGGACATGAGAAGCTGTGGTTTAACAGACCAGAATTGTGGTAGCAAGCATGACATGTCCCCGTAGCTAAGCAAGCTCTGCCCTGGTTGCTTATGAAAGGGAGACTAGAAGTGTGAGCACTGTAAGATATTCCCCTTAGGGTATGGAACCGCTCTGTGAAGAGCAGAAGGTTCCAAGTCCCTCCCTGGCATCTCTAAGATAGGACTGAGAAAGATTCCTGCCTGCAACCTTGGAGAAGCCGCTGCCAGTCTGTGAAGACAATACTGAGCTAGATGGACCAATGGTCTGCTAGATGGTCATATGGCAGCTTCCTATGTTCCATCACAATTATGGGTGCAAAGTGAAGAGGGAAGGGAAGGGAGCATGTGAATTTACCAATCTGTCCACTCATGTTTCTCATCCAAGAGCTGAATGGTTTGTTGTATCTTTTAACCAGGGTCAATGTATCAGATTAGATCATTTCATTTACATGATTTTGCAAATAAATACTTTTAAAAAAAATCTAAAAAACACTTCTGAGGTAACTAGAATAATAATATTGTTCTAGAATAAGGTTCACATAACTTTTATCTTGCTGAGTTTGCTCTTTGCTTCTTCACAATTTTTAGTCTTGCCCAGACAACTGAACAGAGGAGAATCAATAGGCAGAAAGAGAGGAAAGGAATCATGCCCATTAGCTCTGCTTTCATTGATTGGCTCTGTATAGGCAACGATTGGCCCTGTATGTGCAATCTGTATATGGAGGTCAGTGACCATGATCCCATAACCTTTCTCACATTTTGATTCACTCTGCCTCCAATCATCTGTACAAGACTTCAATCATTTTCTTCCAGCATCAAAACTCTTGCATTATGTGACTAAATCCTATGAAGCAGTTATGTACCAATTATGCTATAAGAAGGAATTACTTTTATACTCAAAGGTAATTCTAAGGCCCAGCTCAGATGACAAGCAAAACCACAGGTAGGCTTACTTGAAGTTAACCTCAGAAGCCAAAAATAGTGCCGCAGACAACCCAGCAGCTGTGGTTTCGTTGCCTCTGCCAGAAATCCCCTTCCCTTTTCCTCCTCCACTGAGTTGGTCACTTGCCCAGCAATCATTGGTTGTGAAAGGGGGGGGCATGCTCGCGGGAAGAGCTTCAGTGCAAACCCCAGGTTGCTGCATTCAGATGGCACTAGGGGGTCAGCAGAGCTCCAGTTCAGCAACCTGTCCAACTTCAAACCGAGGGTTCAATCTGCAGTTTGGAAGAGGCAATGGAATCATGGTGATGGGATTTCCCCACATGTGGATGATGAGAGACGCCAACCTCAGGTTAAGTAGAACTGAGGGTTGCCTTCTTGCCTGAATCCCATAGTGAGAAAGGCTATAATGAGAAAAGCTGTATGGCCTTTCTTGGAAGAAGATAATGATAATTTTTCAGCACTGAATAACTTAGACATAGTTCTTTTATTTATTTTTTCTCCAGAAGATTTTTTGTGAAAACCAGATAATCATGCTTACTTATTTATTTAATTTATTTATTTATCTATATCTATGTAAATTGCTTTGGGAACTTCTGCTGAAAAGTGGTATATAAATATTTGTCGTATTTGTATTATTACTCCAAATTAGGGATGTGCATGAACTGGCATTCAGATGGTTTGACAGCCGAGAGGTTACTTTTAAGGAGCGGGGAGGGTGGTCATCCCTCCTGCCGTGATTTCCCTGCTGACACTGATGTGAAAACTGCTGGTGCAAGGCGGTAGTGTACCTCCTTGCTGCCCTGGGCAGCATCGGACTGGAAGTGGCCAGTGTGCATTCGCTTTCAGTCCAATGCTGGTCGAGGCAGCAAGGAGGTACGCTTGCTGTGGAGGTACGCAAGGAGGTACGCCAACAGTGCCGGCGGGGAAAATGGGGGGTGGATGAGCACCCTCTCCGCTCCTTGAAGGTAATCCCCTGCCACCGCCGAACCCACCTGGAACCGGTCCATGCACATCCCTAATTGTGTTGTTGCGTATGTTTGCTTGAAAGCCGCCTTGAGTCCTATGGGAGTAGGGCGACATATAAATCTAACTAACTAACTAAATAAATACTCCAAATCAGTAAAATCCTCCAAATACCCCAAATTTCAAGAGGAATTGAAAATGAACCATAACTCAGATCTTCTTCTGTTATGTACAGAATGGACAAAGGTAAATTAATCATGATAATCAGCATAAAAGCTTTTTATATATGCACCAACTCCCTTTTAAAAATGCATTTCACCTATTCTACAGTGTTGATATAAGAGTTTCTAAGATTATATCTTTTAAGCACTTAAAAAACTCAGAATGTGCTACATAAGTGCTAAATAAATTAGTTGTTATGTCTTAGGACTGTTTCATTTGTCAAGCAACCTCTTGGTTAAAGTCTGGCTCTGCATAACATTCCTCTGAGCCTCAGGAATGCAGGCTCTCCTCTCCCATGCACTGAAATAACCTACTATCTGATACCAAGGTTTGAAGTGAGTTACAGGTTAAAGTTTATTTCATATAATAAACCAAAATGGGTCAGTTTGGGTGTCACAACTGATCTTGGTTTAACCTCAATCAGTAGTGGCTGCTTGCATGGTCATGGGAAGGGGGAAGTTGTGCTCCCAAATCTCAGGGATGTGGCACAGAGCTAGCCTATAACCGTGGTTCCACATGATGTCAGAACCAGCCTTTATAGTTTCGTAGGTATAAAGGTTTTTGTGACACTCATATTGTTGCACAGTTCTCCAGAACAAACAATAAGCCTAATATGTATTTTTATTTGACACATGGTATTTTATATGACATTTACATAACAAATCACATCTGTACCCATTTCGGTTTTGGCATTCTGTTTTCTCTATTGATCAGTACTGCTTCATGAGTCAACCCCCTGCCAGGCCTCCTTAGTTTATAATGTTATTGATGAGCAAACCCAGGATATTTCATAACAGTTTAAAAAAAAATACAGCTACAGCAAATAAACAATGACACTGAAGACAGCCAGAGGTGCACCTAGGCAATTTTGGAGCCTGGACCTAAAAGCCTTTGAAGGGGCCCCCTCCCCTGCAAATTAAGCATCATCATGCTCAGCTGGGCGACCACACCACCCAAGAGAGACTAAAGAGAATTTGGGGGGGTCCCAGGGGCTGTGGAGGTCCTGGATTTTGGCCCCGAAATCCAAGGGTAAGAGTGCCTCTGAAGACAGATAACAAGTGTAAACATGTAAACACAATGCACCATTCACACAGGAGGAACTGGGTTACCAATAGAAATACTATGGATTGTCAGTCATACATAGGTGATCTGATTCAACCCAAGTGATCAATGTATGAGGAAGTAAGTCCCACTGAACACAGTGGCTGATAGCCAAACTAAGCTACTCAACAGTACTACTCAGAAGTTACTCCAAAGGGTGACTTAATTTCAATAGGGTTACTCAGGTGTCAGTCTGGATGTCAGTCATTGGGACGAAGTCCTAGTAAACTTGCACAAGATTTTGCTTTGAGTCCTATGTATGACATACACTACAGAAGATAGTTTGCTTTCATATTTTACTTAACAATCAATTTTTTATTACAGCGGTTGGCCAACCAAGAGATAAAAATCAGAATAACAAATATAATTAATATACCCAGATAGTAACTGATAATAACACACAATATAACAGTATACAAGCATCCAGGATAGATTACTTTAAAAACAGTAAAACAGCTCCTAAAATTGAGACCTCAATCTCATAGCAATATAAAAAAAATTGGCCGCCACTTTTGTGATCTCACAGCTTGTATCCGCGAGGCAATATTGTGTATACAAAAAGCTCACACCTTCCAGGAAATCTAACTAACGGGGGAAATAAGTTCTTCTCTGACACCTCGATACAAAGAACAATATAACAGAACATGGGTAACAGTTTCCAGGAGGCCAGAGCCATAAGGGCAGAAAACTGTAGCTGAAGAATCCTTAGCGAACCTCCTTTCCAAAAGAGAGGAGGGCAGCACATTTAAGCGAGCCCAAGCAAACGCAAACCAAAACTAGGAAAAGTGAAACGTTGTTAGATAATTTGCAGCTCTATCTCCCATAGGGGGGAAAATCCCGAAATGTAGGGGAGAGCAGGTCCTGTTAGTCGAAGAGATAAGTTCCTGATGTCCAATGTCATGCAACCGTAGAAATAGTATTTCCTTCACCTTATTATTCTCCAGAGTAAGTAGTTCAGAAGGAGAAAGTCTCAACGGCATTATTTTGTTGTTTACATAAGATAGCCAGGGGTTTGGATAAGAGTCCAACCATAAATAACGGAAGAAAGAAAATTCCCGAATCTCTAAAAAGAGTTTAATCCATCTAGCAAAAGTAAATTCTCAAGCTTTACAGGCTCTAGAAAGACCCAGATTCCAGGCAAAGAACAAAATATGGCACACACCTAAGCACTGCAAAGATTGCTCTTAGGAATATAGACTATACTCTCTCCAATTCAATTGTTACCCCCTATATCCATAGTGAGGCTCCAAAAGGTAATTGAGCCACAATCTTAGCCCGAAATACCTGGAGTGCCATAGGTATATACTGGCCTCCTTTAGAATAGTAGAAGAGCAAAAAGGCACTAAGAGTTTTACAGGCTATATGGATGGAGGACAGACTGTGAGTATTCCAGTTAAGATTATACTGGGGAAAAATGCCTAAGTATTTATATTTGTAAACCTGCTCAATATAGTTCTGATTTACTACCAATTTGTATAATTTCCTTGATTTAGAAAAAACCAGGACCTTTGATTTTTTTATAATTGATAACTAACTTGTTATTGTTGCAGTAGCAGGCAAAAGCATACAGCAATCTTTGCAAATCTAGTCTAGTCTGAGATAATACAGCCACATCATCCGCGTATAACAACACCGGCACTCATTTATTAGACAGCTTCGGTGCATGTGAATCCACCTTTTCCAGACATTGGTGCAAATCATTAATAAAGAGATTAAACAATGTAGGGGCCAAGACACAAGCCTGTCTGACCCCACGAGTAGAAGGAATTAAATCAGTTAGAGCCCCATTAGTGGCATACCTAACCTGTAACGAAGATATGGAATAAAGCTGCATCATCAGAAATAACAGTCTCTTATCTACTGTAATTTTTTCAAGTTTGGACTATAATAAGTGTCTGCAAATGGAATCAAACACAGATTTTAAATCTATAAAAGCAACAACAAAATTGCCTTTAGGGCCACTACTTAACAATACTACTGAATTTTATCCAAGCACTGTTTGGAGGTCACAATTGGCATGTTTGTAATGTTCACCGCTAATCTTCTAAGATAAGCATTACGATTCAAAATTTCTATAGCAGATTGGGTTTTAATACATGTTTTGGAAGAACTTAAGCACCCATTACTTCAGCCCCCGCCCCAAATACCTTTCCTAGCTCCTTCCTCTCTTCCACCTCTTCAGTTGCCAAATGGGTAGTAGGAACTGTAGTTTCTCCAATGCATTAAAGCCTTAAACTGCTTAGGCCCTGGGTATCTAAGAGAACATCTTCTTCTCCATGACCCCATGACTCCATGGGGTCATCACGCACAGAGGTCATCTGGAGAGGTCCACCTGCAGAATGCCGAGATGGGCATTCTGTTGCTGTCCCAACACTCTGGTATGCACTCCCTAATGAAATGAGAGCCTCCCCATCCATGTTCCCTCTAACAGGGATTCACAGATGTTGTTGACTACAACTCCCAGAGTCCCCAGCTGCAATAGTTTTTGCTTGGGGATTATGGCAGTTTTAGTCAACAACATCTGGGAATCCCTGTTAGAGGGAACACTGCTCCCCATCTTTGTCAACTTTGAAAAAGTCATTAAAGACTTACATTTTCACCGAAGCTTTTTAATTTAATTGTGGTTTTACAACATAGAGCACACTTAAAGATCTATGCTCAGGCAATACGTGTGGCAAAGAAGCAATTCTTTTCTGCCCATATTGCTTCTGTGAGTTCATGTCCGGCAGAGTTGTTCAAGGTTGTGAAGGGGCTAGTATCTGCCCCCACCCCCAAACCAGAATTTGGAAGCATCAGTCACCCACTGTGATGTGTTTAATGAATTTTTCGCAGACAAAATCTCTCAGATTCAGGCCGACCTAGATGGAGACTCCACAATTAATTTGATGTCTGAACTGGAGGTGTCCAACAATTTCTCTTATGTGATTCGACTAGATCAATTTCAGTTTGTGACTCCTGAGGATGTGGACAAGCTGCTTGGATCGGTAAGGCCTACCACTTGTTCTCTTGACCCTTGTCCAAAATGGCTTATTCTATCTAGCAGGGAGGCTGTTGTAGGCAGCCTGGTAGAAATCATAAATGCTTCTCTGAGGCAATTATTAGACTTCTTCTAAAGAAGCCTGCATTAGATCCCTCAGAGTTGAGCAATTATAGGCTGGTCTCTAACCTCCCGTGGCTGGGCAAGGTAATTGAGAGGGTGGTGGCCTCTCAGCTCCAGACAGTCTTGCACGAAATTGATTATTTTGACCCATTTCAAGCTGGCTTTCGGCCAGGCTATGGGATGGAGACTGCCTTGGTCGGCCTGATGGATGATCTCCAATTGGGAATTGACAGAGGAAGTGTGACTCTGTTGGTCCTTTTGGACCTCTCAGCAGCTTTCGATACTATCGACCATAGTATCCTTCTAGAACATCTGAAGGGGTTGGGGGTGGGAGGCACTGTTTTACAGTGGTTCCACTCCTATCTCTTGGACAGGTTCCAGATGGTGTCGATTGGAGATTGTTGCTCTTCAAAATATGAGCTTAAGTATGGTGTCCCTCAAGGCTCCGTACTCTCTCCAATGCTTTTTAACATCTACATGAAACCGCTGGGAGAGATCATCAGGGGATTTGGAGCTGGGTGTTATCAGTATGCTGATGACACCCAGATCTACTTCTCCATGTCAACTTCTTCAGGAGCTGGCATATCCTCCCTAAATGCCTGCCTGGAAGTAGTAATGGGCTGGATGAGGGAGAATAAACTGAAGCTGAATCCAGATAAGACAGAGGTACTTATTGTGCGGGGTCAGAACTCCAGGGATGATTTTGATCTACCTGTTCTGGATAGGGTCACACTTCCCCAAAAGGAACAGGTCCGCAGTCTGGAAGTACTCCTGGATCCACACCTCTCCTTGGTTTCTAGTTTGAGGTGGTGGCCAGGGATGCTTTCTATCAGCTTCGGCTGATATGCCAGCTGTGTCCATTTCTCGAGATCAATGACCTCAAAACAGTGGTATATTTGTTGGTAACCTCCAGACTTGACTTCTGTAATGCGCTCTACGTGGGGCTGCCTTTGTATGTAGTCCAGAAACTTCAGTTGGTTCAGAATGCGGCAGCCAGGCTGGTCTCTGGGTCATCTGGGAGAGACCATGTTACTCCTTTGCTGATGGAGTTACACTGGCTGCCGATAGGTTTCCGGGCAAAATACAAAGTGCTAGTTATAACTTATAAAGCCCTAAACAGCTCAGGTCCTGGGTATTTAAGAGAGCGTCTTCTTCGCTACAAACCCCACCGCCCACTGAGGTCATCTGAGGATGTCCGTCTCCAGTTACTGCCAACTTGTTTGGTAGCTACACAGAGACAGGCCTTCTCGGTCGCTGGCCCGAGATTGTGGAATGCGCTCCCTGCTAAGTTACGATCGTCCCCATCTCTGGCTATTTTTAAAAAACATTTGAAAACCTTTTTTTAACCCAAGCCTTCTCAGCTTTTTAATTAAAAATACTGTTTGTTAATTTTATGGTTTTTAAATTATTTTATTGTTTTAACTTTAATATATGTGTTATATGTTGCATTGTTTTAATTTTTATATATGTTTTAATTGTTAGCCGCCCAGAGATGTATGTTTGGGTGGGATATAAATTTATATACCCAGTACCCAGAATGTTGGGGGCAATATGCTAAAAATCATTGTAAACTGCTTAGAGAGCTCCGGCTATAGAGCAGTATATAAATGTAAGTGCTATTGCTATTGCTATTGCTAATAAATAAATAAATAAATGTACAACATGTCTGAATAATGTCATAAGAAAACAGCCAGTGTTTTTTCTTTCTGTAAAGATATTTTTCCACAGTCCGGCAAATATCATTACTGCCTTTTCAGAAATATAGTGCAAAGAAATAAAAAGCAAATATTTTCTCTTCCATGGGACTAATTAAGTTAGATTTTTAGGCATATACATTCAGAAACATTCCTTGGATGTAAAATTAAGTGATAACAATCATTAAAAACTAACAACTAATTCAGGCACCTTTTAATGTGGTTATTCTCTTTATTTAGCAGGAGGAGAGTAACTGGTCCTATCCACCCCCAGCACAGTACCTCCAGTGACTGTTGTTGGTATCTACGGTATCTTATGTTTCTTTTAGATTGTGAGCCCTTTGGGGACAGGGATCCATTTTATTTATTTATCATTTCTCTGTGTAAACAGCCCTGAGTCATTTTTGGCATGGCGGAATAGAAATCGAATTTATTATTATTATTATTATTATTATTATTATTATTATTATTATTAACCATTCCAGAAAATATTTTAAACACGTCATTTTCAGGCCTTTAAGGATCAGCATGTTTTGCCACATGCTCGGATACTTAGAGGAACAGCAGCGCATTATCGGCATGTTCATCACTAACATCTATGGCTAAGGATGACCTTGACAGTTGTCTTCAAGAAATGCTAGATAAAGCTTTTCCTCAGGCAGTAGCTAGGTCATATAAAATATGGTGTGATTTCAATTCAGAAGCTGTAGGGAATTTTACCCAGCCACATATGTCATGTAAAAGGCCAGGACTAATCTGAAGACATATATTGATTCTGACACAGAACAGACTTAACAAATTATATTGGCTTCTTGAGAATTCTGTCTTGGGGCATTGTAGCCTAGCCAGGTGGGTCCCACAATAAGTAACGATTTGTTGGCTAAGACATCAAGATATTGATAATTCAAGCTATAGCCACAGATTTGTCAAAATGTAATAATCCCTGAATCAAACTTCATAAATTTCCAGTTCTGCTAACTTCTGTTTGTTGATGTAGAGTAAATCATACTGTGAAACAGTGTGGAGGCAAGAAGCGGGTGATAAATAACTGCCCATAGATGGAAGTTTGAGGCGGTCTACAAATCCAGAAAATGAAGGAAGGAAGGAAGGAAGGAAGGAATAGGTGAAGGTAAAAGGTAAAAGTAAAAAGGTAAAGTTTGCACATCCAAGAGAACGATTCAGGGGGGATAGAAGGTAAAATGACTGTCCTCACTACTGGACCACAAAATATATCTAATTTAATTGACATAGAGCCTGGGAGGTTCAGGTTGATTGATGCTTTGTTAAAGTTGAAGAGTCTGAGAAAAGCAACATAGTGCTTTACATCCAGACAAATTTTGAACACATGCAACACGGGAGGGGCAATTTTCAACAATCTCCCATTCTCTGTGCAGTCCACTGTGCCTCCTGAAAGTATGTCCCTGAGAATTGTCAGACACTAAATATTTTTGGAAGATGCAGAGAGCTAAAGGAGGGAGCAGTATTCCCTCTAACAGGGATTCCCAGATGTTGTTGACTACAACTCCCAGAATCCTCAGCTGCAATGGCTTTTGCTTGGGCATTATGGGAGTTGTAGTCAACAACATCTGGGAATCCCTGTTAGAGGAAACACTGGAAGGGAGAATTGGTGAAAATGGCCCTTTCCCATTAATTGCACGAAACATTTTTCAGCACATGCCATTTTAGTCTTGCATGTAAGTCTGTGGGAGCTCAGAACAAAATGGGATGTACTTGCATCTAATTCAGCTAACTGCTTGCAATGAACTAATTTGGCTCATAGCTTCAAGGAAAGCTTTTTCCACATGGATATTAACTGACACAAAAAAAATTTGATGAGCAAAAACAGGCAGCATAACAAATGAAATAAACAGATGATTTAAGACTTCCTGTGCATTTTGTGTATGGCCACCTTCACATAGAACAGCAAACTGCAGGTCCAAAGACTCAGAGTTTGCCTCCATCCACCCTGGACTCATGTGCTCCCAGATTATCACTATCTTCAGTCTGGGAGCAGCAACAGGGGTAGGACTGGCTGAGTGGGCTTACTCCGACCTTGGAAGGACAGCCCGCACCAGCCAATGGGAGGGAAGCCTGCAGGAGGAGCTTCATCCGTTAACCTGTTTGGGTTAAATTCCCAATCTGGATGACATGGACGAGGGAATTAACCCTTGGTTGGGTGACAGTTCACTACAAACTAAGGGTTCATTTCCAGGTTTGGGGACAAAATCGGAACTGTGGTTGGGTCCGCGAGCCATGGTTCTGATGATTCAGACAACATAGGGGCTGAACTGGAGGTGAGTTTGTCTCTAGTTTGGCGTTATGTGCAAAGGCAGCCTTTGTCTCTGTATTTCTGTTATATTTGGAGTGATCAAGTCCCTCATATTCCCCCTTCCCCCTGCTAACTGAGCAGAGTGCCAACTTTTTAAAGTGGCGGTTCTTTTTATTGAGCAGGGGGAGAGCAACTGGCTCTATCCATCCCCAGCACAGCTTCTCTCCAGTGGCTGTTGCTGGTGTCTAGTTTATCTTTCTTTTTTTAGATTGTGAGCCCTTTGGGGAGAGGGAGCCATTTTATTTATATCCATGTAAACTTTGGCAACTTTTGTTGAAAAGCAGGAAATAAATATTTGTTGTATTTGTATTTATATATTATTTGGACTCAACATTTTGCCAGCGCAGAAAATCTGGAAACCTGAGGGTGTGTCCACCTTTTTCACAGCAATTCTAGAAAGAGTTATGGGTTTGTTCTTAAGATAGTCTGCACTTGGTCATAACCAAAGGACTACCTTCTTCCACATGGTCTTGCCCAGCTTATTAGGCTTTTGAGGCCTTGCTCTCTATCTATCCACTACCAGAAGTGCAGCTGGTGGGCACAGGAGCCACACCTCCTCAGAGGCAGCACACAGACTGTGGAACACCATTCTCTGAACAACAAGCTAAACAAGGGTGTAACCTTACTTGTGCTGCAGTTCTTGTATTCAATGTCATCGATTGCTGCTCCGCCTCCAAGATATTTGGCTCGAATGCCCTCAAATATGACTTCAAAGTTCCTCAGCTTTCCCAAGAGTATTTCTGCTCTCCTCCATTGGCCACCATCATTTTCATTTTCTCCAGAATGGCTCCACATCTTTAAAAGGCTACTGTCAGTCTGAAGAGTTAAAAAGAGAGTTATGTGGCATATATCGAGCTCAGAATGCCCCCTATTTTCAGGAGCCACAGTGGACTGCAGAAGGAAGAGGGATCAGCAAAAATCACCCCGGCCCCATTGTGCGTACAAATCATATTTCAGCACATGCGAAACTCATCTGGATAATCAGCCCCTGTACTTAGGAGCTGAGAACAGGATAGAATACACTTGCACCTAATTCAGCTATTTGCAGTGAACTAATTTGGCTTCAGGGACGTTTTCTCCACATGAATATGCAATCTCCACATGCAAATGGCCAGCACGCATGCATGGCAGCCTCAAAAATAGATGTCGTGTACACTCAAAGGAACAAAATAGCCCCCAAATGGGCCAAAACAGCCCTTTGAAGACCGGGTGAGACCAGTGGGGGAAGGGGAAGCCACCAGAGACCAACCCCCACCACCCACCACCCACGGCTGCAGCAGCACCCTCCCAGAGCTGCCGAACCCAGAGGCGGCAGTAAGTACAACAAAAAATTACTCTTGCTAATACCCCTGAACTGGTTCTAATTCAAAATGAGCTGGGCCCTCATTTGGGGGTGACAGAACTGAACATGCCTGGTCCAGTTTGAATCCAGTTCAGATTAGAACTGAACTGGGCAAACCAGTTCTGTGCACATCCCTAACTGTCTCCTGTCTCCCACACAATCACTTCTCTCCCATCATATCTAGTTGTTTACTTCCACGTAACCAAAAGTTGGTAGCATGCACCGCTCCCAAACCTGTGTTTTATCCAGTTTTCGGTTGTGAGATCCAGCCTCATTTTGTCACCTTGTAAAACACCAATACATATTCTCCAGTGTGTGACAATGGAAATAAGTACAGCGTAGCTAGTTGACACAGAGCCCAGGTGGGTAGATTATAGGGATGTGCAATTTGATTTGCACCAGATTGGGACTATTCACACATTGACCATTAGTCGAATCACCCCTTAGATGAAGGTACTGATTCAAGGTTGAATTGAATCAGACACGAATTGATTCATGTGATTCGCATCACGGGTGCTATTTTGTCTCTGTGTTTTTCCCTTGCTGATTGGCTTTCTGGCATTGGCTTCCAGTTTTGGCTTGAGATATCCTTACTTCTTAGTTGGGTTGTTGTCATTCAAATCAAGTGTTGGCATGGGCAAGTGTGCCCCCATTTGCTTGGGGGAAGGAGCAGGGAGGGGCTGATTGAGCAGAGAGAGCCATTGCTGTTTTGTGCCTTGGGAAAAGAAGGCTGAGAGAGAGAGAGAGAGAGAGAGAGAGAGAGAGAGAGAGAGAGAGAGAGAGAGAGAGAGAGAGACTACAGCGGCACTGAGAAAGAAGAATAGTGGTGGTGATTTTGCCTGGCCCCCAGTTTGTTTTTCCTATAAACTTGGAGTGCCAGCTGCTCCCCCCCCAATCTTTTAAAGCACCTTTGGCTTAACTGGGTGCTGCCCAGTTATATTTTATTATCCTTGCTTGTAGCCACCCCACCCCAGGTGGCTTTAATAACTGGGGTGCTGTGCTGTGTCCCCCCCTTCTCTTGTAGCTTCAAGCTGCACCTCTTCTTGGGTGCTGCACTCTGGACTGAATTTTTTTTTGGGGGGGGGTAGGCTGGTGTGCTGTGACTTCTGATTATGTTTCCATTGGTGGAGGGGCCTTTTTTGTTTTGTTTGGGTGGGTGCTTGATTGATGCCCA
Organism: Hemicordylus capensis; assembly: GCF_027244095.1. Lineage (NCBI taxonomy): Eukaryota > Metazoa > Chordata > Lepidosauria > Squamata > Cordylidae > Hemicordylus > Hemicordylus capensis. The sequence continues at coordinate 138,592,539 of NC_069662.1, read as the reverse complement.
CCTGCTCTCCACCCAGCTGTTCAGTCCTGGTGTATGCTCGGACTAAGAGTGCCTCCAAGAGTAACACCTCACAGACTCCAGCCAAAGATGCCACTGGAAGCCCCCAGCTGAAGACATTGGAAGGTGAGAGACCCCCCTTCCCCATGCCTTGGTCACATTCAATTTTTTTAAATAGGGCATAGTTTGGGGAAGATGGCAAGACTGTAGGACAGGAGGGGTGGGTTAGAGATGGGCCACAGAAATCCCCTTCTTTGCCTTCCCTTCCATTTGACTTGCCCCATTGTTGTTCAGTCCCCTCCAAAAACAGCCCCCCCCCCACAAATAAAGACTGAAGATAGTGATAATCTGGGAGCACGTGAATCCAGGGTGGGTGGAGGCAAACTGTGGGTCTTTGGACCTGCAGTTTGCTGTTCTGTGTTAAGGTGGCCATACACAAAATGAATGGGAAGTCTTAAATCATCTGTTTATTTCATTTGTTATGCTGCCTGTTTTTGCTCATCAAATAATTTTTTGTGTCAGTTAATATCCATGTGGAAAAAGCTTTCCTTGAAGCTATGAGCCAAATTAGTTCATTGCAAGCAGTTAGCTGAATTAGATGCAAGTACATCCCATTTTGTTCTGAGCTCCCACAGACTTACATGCAAGACTAAAATGGCATGTGCTGGAAAATGTTTTGTGCAATTAATGGGAAAGGGCCATTTTCACCAATTCTCCCTTCCAGTGTTCCCTCTAACAGGGATTGCCAGATGTTGTTGACTACAACTCCCATAATGCCCAAGCAAAAGATATAGATAGCACTGTGTGTGGCACACAGAGCATAAATAGACCACCCTTGGGTCCAAGCCCCCATAAAAGTGCTTCTTCTCTCCCTCCCCTTCATCAGAGTTAGGGCTTAAATTTTAAATAAACCCAAGATGTCCAGGAGGGTCCAAAGCAAATCCAGGAGCACAGTGGCAGGTAGAGGGAGGGGTGATGCTGGTCATGGTGGGTGATGGCAAAGAGGGGCCTATTCCCCAAGTCACTTGTGGAGACTGAGATAGAAATTGTGGGGAGGTCTTCCCCTTTCAGGGAAGAAGCTATCCTTTCCATTGCAGTGGAGGAGGTGTTGTTGTTGGCTGCTACCCCAGCCAGAACACTCTCTCCATCCTTCCCAATCCCAGTTGGGAGTGCGACCCCCATGTTTGAGACTGAGGAAGAGCAGGTGGAAGTCATTCCAGTTATTCCTGGACCTTCTCAGCCCTGGGTGGATGGCAGCAGTGGTGGTCCCCAGAATGAACCAGCAGCCCCAGTACCACCACCACCAAAATGATCCCAGACCAAGAACAGCATGGTGTGGGACTACTTCATACTCTGCCATGGTGACCCACACCATGCTGTCTACATCCACTGCAGAACACTACTCTGCAGAATACTGCAGGGTACCATTCAAGCACTGCAGAACACAGGTCAGCAGGGGTAAGAACACCAAGCTTCTTGGGACAATGGCAATGCTGCAGCACCTGTGGCGGCATCACCACCCAACCCACTTTGGTGTCCCTAGGACCTACTTATGGAGAACGAATGAAGTGATTTGAGTTCCCTTTGGGCAAACTGTGGAATTTTCATAAATTTCTGATTTGATTAGTCAAACCGGCTGGCTATAGCTGGCCAGTTGGACCAATTCAATTTTTTGCTATTTGATCCGAAGTAAAATTGAATTGCAAAAAACTATCCTTGCATGACTCTAGAAGATAATACATGCAGCAGGAAAGATACAAGGCTGAACCTGGGGCTTGCACACTCTACCTCATCACACCTATATTAATCAACCACAGCCTATGCCTGGCAATTCAAATGAGGTGTACCTGTATAGATACCTCTCATATTACTCGTTCAGCATGCAATGGGGAGAGGCGGATAAACCAGCCCATTAAGACAACATTATGGTTGTGACAAGGCATGCAATCACATATCTAAACATATATTTCTCATAGTGGGTTTAAAAGAGTGCTTTTCAGTGACGTAACACTGTTATGCATGTTACCAGAAACACCTGCTTTTTTGCATGTGTGGCTTGAAGAACAGTGTGCAGTTTGACAATATCAATGCAGGTTCAAAGCTGCATTTAGATATGCTCACCAGACTGCTAAGAACCCCTGAGAAGACTAGTCAGACAGCAGGTTGAAGCATCCAATTGTCTAGCTCAGACAAATTGCTTCTTCACTTGAGGGGAGCAAGCCACCAATGATCCCAAGTTCCCCAGCTCCTGAGGCTCATCATTTTGATATCATTATTTCAAATGACTGCACTGATGATATAATCTATACTGCTGTAACATCAGCCCTGAAGGCATAGCAGATTTGTAGTGAATTGCTCAAAATGTACAAGAAGCGAAATATCCATTCCTATGTGCATGCTAAATTCAACATTCAATGGCACGTGAATAATTTATCCAATAGCTCTCTACGGTTATATATACAGTATCTCTCTGTGTATGTACACTATCTCTCTGTCTTGTCGATTCCAGTGAGTGAGCACAGACATTCTGAGCCTTTACACCCTTTCTCTCCTGCATGCAGTCAATTTAGAAGCTATGGCATGATTAGTTAACAACAAAATAAAACAAACAGGGCCCTCATTGATACTTAGCTATACAAATGATATGGGTGCCAATGAAAATCAATTATAATTTACATAACTAATTTGCCTACTCCTGAACTCCTGAACCTTTCCTACCTTGGAAGGCAATGCATCTATTTGTTATATATGGCAAACTCATTTTTTGGCCCTCAACCAATATCATTAAAGTAGAGTGAAATTTTTAATTGAACAAGCATTAACTTGCCTTAAACTCTTTCTACAGCTAGAATGTACAACTGCCAGCTTTTCCTTGTGCCTCCTGTGTCATCTCCCCAACTGCTAGCAACCCAAGAGATAATATAAGGATGAAAATTAAACCCTAGAATGCCTCTGGTCATGAGATGCATCCATTTCAGTAGAGAGAAATTAAAGCTGATCAGAAATAACATATCCATTCACAAAATATGTAGCCCACAAGTACAAACTATGGCTTGTAGCTTGTAGTAAGTAAGTACATTTGTTGTTGTAATCACTGTAATCAGCTTCTAGTACATAGGAATGATCTCACACTTGCTTCCCCACACACCAGTGTTATTAGAGCTACATATTTCTTGTGGGTTACACATTTCTTAACAGTATGTTGCTTAACATTTGAAAAAGGCCATCCGGTCATAGAGAGAGGGCAGCAGTGGGTATGAAAACGTAGGTTAGCCAATGTAAAGTTGAGTGTAGTATATAATTATCTGGATTACATACTGAGTAAAATGAGGAAAAACACTCATAAGGGAGAGATCAGTGCACTCTCTGTGTCTAAGGGCTCCTTAGCTGCCAAATACAGAGTCTCATCCAGCTGAAAATGTGCAAACATATACCATGAGTGCTGTTCACATGGCGGCTGAAGTCTGTACTTCAGGGAGGGACGTGGCTGACATGTGTCCTTGCTATTTTCTGATAGATTGCCTATGTAACAGTAAATTCCTGTAAAGTCAGCTACTTGAGATGAGAGTGCATGTCTTCTCAGGATTCCCTGCTGTTTTACATTGTCCCTCCTCTTTTCTGTTCCTCTACCTTCCTTATACTAGGGGCAACCCAATCCACCACACCTCTCAGTTCCTTCCGTCCAGTTGTTTCTCCTTAACGGCCTTTTCCTGGCCCCTACATATTCCAGCCCTTCCTGTTTCTTGAGGACCCCCTCTTTGCTCCCCCCCCCCCCCATTTCAGCATCAACACAGGGCACCTGGTATGTTTGCCAAGACCCAAGTGCCCCAGGGAGGCCACTGCCAACGTTTGTCCTGGGGTCTTCGGGAAGGATTAGGTCCCACTGGCAGCTGACAGTCAATGACTGGGCAAGTCCCCTCCTTACCTTGGCAGCAAGTATTTCAGTCTTGGGTTTTAGGGCAGTAACAACAATGGTGTTCTTCTAACCGGCAGCCACTGGTTGCCAGTCAGCATGTTTTTTTTCTCCCAGAGTGCCCCATATGCTGCATCAGAGAACAAGAGCGAACACATGGTAACTGGCAGCTGCTGTTCAGAATGCTATTGTTGCTCCTGCTAGCCCCCTGCTGCCAGAGGCAGTGGTGGGAAGGAGAGCTGGTCTTGTGGATTGTCCCCTTTGGTCTTGTGAATTGTCCCCTTTGCTAAGCAGGGTCTGCCCTGGGTTGCATTTGAATGGGAGGCTACATGTGAGCAGTGTAAGATATTCCCCTTAGGAGATGGGGCTGCTCTGGAAAGAAGGCCCCAGATTTCCTCTCTGGCATCTCCAAGATAGGGCTGGGAGAGACTCTTGGCTGTAACCATGGAGAAGCTGCTGCCAGTCTGTGTAGACATTACTGAGCTAGATAGCTCAGTGGTCCTATGTTCCTATGTAGCAACCCTTTCATCAAGGTAAGAGGAAGGTCAGTGGGCCCACTGAGGCAAGCCACCTTTCCAAGGGCCTCATTAAACATGGAACCAGACACACTTTCTCCCTCAATAACCCCTTTTTGCTGCTTCACTAATTAATATACTACCCTTTCCCATTTTCATTTCTGCTTCATGCTGTCTTGCGTCCTATCTGCTCTGCTTGGCCACTGTAGACTCTTCCAAGCAACGGTTTTTGGAACAACCTTACACTATCCTACTCCCTTTCATCTACTCCTTGCCCCTTACAAATTGGATAGTTTCCAAACATTGCTGCTTACAGTATTTGCATTTACCACTGAGGAATCTGGGAAGAAGTGTTTGTTGTTTCTTTCTTCCAGCTATAAGCCAACTATAAGCTAAAGAGGTCACGAAAGCATCAGCTATGGGAATAGCTAGCAGAGACTGTAATACAATCCTTTGGTTAATCTATTGGCTGTTTGAGTTAGGAAGCTTCCCAGAGTTGGGTTAGACAATTCTAGGGTTGAACAGCTTTTTCTTCAAGGTTGAAGAGTCACTGGCTGGGCTTTGTCCACTCAGTCCTAGGGCCTTTTGAGGCCATTTGCTTATATTTGTTTGAACTGAGGTTATTGTCCAGAACTTGAGCAAAAAAAAAAAAAGAAAAGATAGAGTATTATAGTATAACAGTACAATCAACAAAATGAATTGATTTAGAATTCTGAGAGAAAAAGAGATTTTCTTAGAGGTCTCTAAAAGCAAATTGCTCTCCAGATACAGTGAGATGTGCCAAAATTCAATTGCTTGTGGACTAGGAAAAAAAATTTCAGTCTGGCCTGAAGAAATAAATTTACTAAAACCAACAAATAAGTCCAACAGAAGCAGACCTGCTACGTTAGTGCACACTACAGGGTAAATCACCAGCCAAGTTAATGCGAAGAAAATTTCTTTTGCCATCCTGTAATTTGGAGATCAGTTAGACAAATCTGTGAGATAGCATGGTTTGTGATACCGATAAAAACCTAAGGCAATTATTAGGCTCTTGCGTTTAGTTCTGTATCGTTGTAGACTAAATATTCAAGCACTTAATTGCATCTAATCCTTTAGTTGTCTCTGCACCTACATCCATTTTGCCCTTGAAATCTTTTTGGTATGGGAAAACATTCCAAAGCATTATTAATAAGAAAGACCTGATTAATTTTATAGAAGTATAAGAGAGATAACTATTGATTTGGGAATTAAGGAGGACCTTTAATTGAAGTGAAAATTAATAATGGTAAATTATAACAGAAAATTGATCCATGTAAGTATTTACTGGTGAATTAGGCATATCTAGTGTTCCCGCATTTGGACACTAATCTTGGAAGACAGAATTGCTTTGTCTGCTGTACAGGGAATAGTCCCACTGAAATCTATAGCTCCAATCAACCACCAAAGCATCTTAGATCAGTTAAAAGTATGGTTCTTCTGCAATTTTCTGAACATGTGTATCTGGAATTACTGTAAGAGACCATTATCATAATGCTTCATACCTTTTGCATTTACAAAATTTCTAAATATCTAATAAAACATCAAAATGAAAATACTAGAGCATAAGTATACAACCCCTCTTAACTAAAATTCTACTTGAAATATCCCATCAGGGTCAGTGTGTACATTGCTATCTGCAAGGATCTGCACCTATGTCCTCACCTAAAACATGGTTGGCAGGCACTATGAATATTAGCAGTGCCTGTCAATCACCTGTTTGAGGGCAGGACTGAATTCAGCCAATTGCCCAATCCCAATGGTTATGCTTAATTATGATAATTTTGAATTGATCGCTTCTTTAGCAATATTTGGACTTTATCCAAGGGACTGGAATTTATCTAGAGGCAAGGGATTATGGCTATTGTGGGCACTAGTTCTGAAAAATGTCTTATACTTCAGAGATGGAGAGTGAAGAGCATTCCTGCGACAGAACAGTGGATTACCAATTTACTGGTTTTGGTTGCATGTGAAAAAAAAAATAGCTTATTTTAAAAGGGAAGCTCATGACATGTTCCAGATAATTTGGAGACCATTCTTGGAATCCTATGCATTGTGCAAGATGTAGAAAATAGTGGTCAGAGTGATTGTGTGACTGGAGTCTTTTTGTTTTGTTTTGTTATTTTTATGTTTATTTAAAGGAGGAAGAATTTTGAGGAATGTGATGGATATATTTCTATAATATATAAAAGGGGGAGGGAATATGTTTTGTCTTAATTTTGCTAAAATTTAATTTTGCTAAAATTGTTCATCCTGTCTGAAAAATTATGAATAAAAAACACAGGTTTTTCAGTTGGATTTTACCATTATTTATTCCAAATAAGTAATTTGTTATAATCTTTACTCCACGTATGTTCCTGACCAGTGTTTCCTCTAAGGCATGCACATGTGTGCGCACTCACACGTTTTTTGATGTCTGCTCAGTTAATTTTAGATCCCACTCATGATGAATCAGGAAGGCCCCACGCAGAATTCACATGTGCACACACTGCCTTGATACTGCCGCCCAGAACAAAATTCATTCTGCACACAGATGAAAAAAATTAGAGAGAACACTGTTCCTGACAAGAATCTACTTTTGTCTAAAGTCTTCTTTAGCTAGTTTGTGTTGGTGTCATTGATATTGCTTCACCAATATACAGGAATATTATGTCTGCTGCTAGTACTGAAATAGGAAACAGTAATGTAGCAATGATCAAAATTCTAGATAATTTTGCATTGTGACCTCAACTGAAACCAAGGCAGGGGCAGAAATAGGAAAGATGAGAACAGCAACCTGTCTAATTTAAGGCAGGCTAATTTTATTAATTACAGTTTCCAAATCCAGAAGTAGTTTGGCAGAAGCAGGGACCCCAGATAATTATGACATCTTTACTCCTGACACTGGTATCCCCAGTTCATTTGTCAGGGATGTGATCAGGGAGGAAGGCAGTAAACAGTATAGGCCCTTCAAATCTTCTGTCACCAGGATCAGGGGTTGTGGCCAATGTGTCAATTTCATATAAAAGGCTGGCCTCCTAACACAACTGATGCCATACTGTTTTTAATTGATTTTAATATTTTGAAATTATTTTATGGCATTTTATTGTATTTTAACTTTTGTAAACCAAATTGGGATGAGTTTTATGAAAGGCGATACAGAAATTAAACAATACATAAAAGTTCCCAAAGTCCCTTAAGGGACTCCCAAGGTGGAATATAGGACGTCCACTTCCACTAGCCCATTGGCTATGTTCACTGCCCAATGTCACAACACCAGAACACAGCAAGTAGTGACGAGCAAGTCAAAGCAAAAGCAAAACACCAAGGTAAAAGTAAAGTTGGGCTGTCGAATTGGTGTTGACTCCTGGCAACCACAGAGCCATATGGTTTTCTTTGGTGGAATACAGGAGGGTTTTACCATTGTCATCTCCTGTGCAGTATGAGATGATGCCTTTAAGCATCTTCCTATATTGCTGCTGCTAGATATAGGCATTTCCTATAGTCTGGGAAACATACCAGCGGGGATTTGAACCAGCAGCCTCTTGTTCCCTAGGCAAGTTAACTCCCTGCTGTTCCAAAGGAATCATTAATTTGTACTGAGAAAGACAAAAACACCCCTCATAGAATCAAGGGACAATGAGGACCATGGGTAAAATTCCTCCCCATCCTCCCCAGGATGCATCTAGTGAGTGACACTAATCTATAGCAAATGAGGGATGCAAAACACAATGGAAGGAGGGAGGATAAGCAAAGAAATGATGATGGGCACCGTGGTTGGGCCTTCAATGTATAATTCAAGAATGGACCAGAGGAAAAAAAGCTCACCATTGGTCTTCTCCAGGGCCCTACCTATACCCCATGCATTTGACCTAAGCCTATTGGTCCAGGCAGTTATGAGGATGTTGACTGATGGTCAGACAACAAAAGGAGCCTACCAGGTATTGGCCATTCCTTCTGTTTTCATGCACCACTTCCTGCACTAATCCAAAGAATGCCTCTGGTTAGACAAAGAGCCAAACTTACTTTCAATGGAGATGAAAGCCCATTTCAGACCTTATGCTGTATGAGTGTACAGATGTTTGTACAGTCATACACATGTTTGTGTGAATGTACCTGTGTTCATTTTAAAAGTAAACTTGGATACAGGCCCTTCAAATGCATGATACAGATAGAAAGTGTACTTCTGTACCTGTGTTCAATATAACATATGAATGACTGTACTTGTCTACAAATCTGTACCTGTGTACACTGTACACTCATTGCACAAGTGTTGAACATAACATGTGAATGAGCCTTCTGTTCGTCTAAGTTCTATTATTCTGATTTTTTAAAAAAACAACACACCAGACTTTTCAGTACAGTCATAGCAAAAATGTAAGAGGTATCATTCCTAATCCTTTGCTTGTCTTGCAACAAAATCAATAAGCTGAAAACAGACCTAACAGATTAACATAATTTTTCTTTTGTTCCTGTTAGTATAACAAGGGAATGATTTCAAGGCCACTGTAGCAACTGGCACGTGGAAAGAAAAAGAAATGAAAAGGTGACTTTTGTTTTGTTTTATTCCTTCAAATACATGTCCAAAAATACCGGATTACCGTTTCCTCTTTCTCATCTGGATTCACATGAATCATTTATTGTGATTACTAAATCCAGTTTATATTTCTTTCCTAAAATAGAGAGGTCACTCCAGTTTATATAGTGGAATTTTCTTTATCCTTTGCAACGTTGTTGCTTACACTTCTACCCACCAAAGCCCCAAAGAATGCAGAGAATGAAAGATGTATCTTGCCTCTGACCAGTCTACTTCACCTCACCTAGCTTTGACCTTTGCAGGTGGTTGTCCACTGAAGGCTTCCCAAAACTGTGAATAATGCCAATTCACATGCTCTCACACAAGTTTTCTTAGAGGCAGGAGATGCCACAAACCATAAAGCAACAGTTTTCTCTCTATATCTATAATGTTGATCAATTGAGGATAACACTTCGTGAACTGATGAAAGAAAGGGGCTGTAGTTCACAAAAACATATTACACAATAAGTCTATTTCATCTTTCAGAAGCCACAAGACTCTACTTATGATCTAAACTAGAAGTGTGCTATATGCCCAAGCTTTCTCATAGATCACAACTATACCAAAAGATCACCCGAAATGACTCTCCATTATGTAAGACATACTTCAGATGTTCTCCAGCCCATTTATCCCTCTGCAGAACAGTTTTCCCTAGTCAGCCCATTCTGCTAAAAGTATGAATGGATGACACTAATGTAGAGGCTCAGATCTTATCACCACATGTTATGGACTGTGTTGGGGTGTGTGTGTTTTGATCCAGGTTGCTTCAGGTTATTGTACTAGACACTTGGTCAACCACAGTGCCCATTGTAGGAAGTGTTCTAATTATTCTAACCTGGAGTGTCACCAGCAATAACTATCCCTCACCCCCTGACCCCAGATTATCAGGTATAACTCCTGGTCTTCAAGTTCTCAAACATATTGGGTGGGGAGCTTAGTATTATGCTTTTTAAACAGCATTATTTAAATGACTAGTTTTGATGGTCACCCTCTGCCAATATAAACTATATTCCAAGAGAAGAACGTAATACTCCCTCTTGTGGTGCTGATATGAAATATTCCACTAATTCCTGGTCATCAATTTTTATTACAGCTGTTGGCCAGCCAAGAGATAAAAATCAGAATAACAAATATAACTAATATACACAAATAGTAACTGATAATAACACACAATAAAGCAGTATACAAGCATCCAGGATAGATTACTTTAAAAACAGTAAAACAGCTCCTAAAATTGAGACCTCAATCTCATAGCAATATAAAAAAAAATTGGCTGCCACTTTTGTGATCTCACAGCTTGTATCCGCGAGGCAATATTGTGTATACAAAAAGCTCACAGCTTCCAGGAAATCTAACTAACGGGGGAAATAAGTTCTTCTCTGACACCTCGATACAAAGAACAATATAACAGAACATGGGTAACAGTTTCCAGGAGGCCAGAGCCATAAGGGCAGAAAACTGTAGCTGAAGAATCCTTAGCGAACCTCCTTTCCAAAAGAGAGGAGGGCAGCACATTTAAGCGAGCCCGAGCAAACGCAACCCAAAGCTAGGAAAAGTGAAACGTTGTTAGATAATTTGCAACTCTATCTCCCATGGGGGGGGGGGGGGAATCCCAAAATGTAAGGGAGAGCAGGTCCTGTTAGCCGAAGACATAAGTTCCTGATGTTCATGTCATGCAACCGTAGAAATAGTATTTCCTTCACCTTATTATTCTCCAGAGTAAATAGTTCAGAAGGAGAAAGTCTCAACGGCATTATTTTGTTGTTTACATAAGATAGCCAGGGGTTTGGATAAGAGTCCAACCATAAATAACGGAAGAAAGAAAATTCCCGAATCTCTAAAAAGAGTTTAATCCATCTAGCAAAAGTAAATTCCCAAGCTTTACAGGCTATAGAGAAAGACCCAGATTCCAGGCAAAGAACAAAATATGGCACACACTTAGGCACTGCAAAGATTGCTCTTAGGAATATAGACTGTACTCTCTCCGATTCAGCTGTTACCCCCTGTATCCATAGTGAGGCTCCAAAAAGTAATTGAGCCACAATCTTAGCCCGAAATACCTGGAGTGCCATAGGTATATACTGGCCACCTTTAGAACAGTAGAAGTGCAAAAAGGCACTAAGAGTTTTACGGGCTATATGGATGGAGGGCAGACTGTGAGTATTCCAGTAAAGATTATATTGGGGAAAATAACTAAATATTTATATTTGTAAACCTGCTCAATCAGGTTCTGATTTACTACCAATTTGTATAATTTCCTGGATTTAGAAAAAACCAGGACCTTTGATTTTTTTATAATTGATAACTAACTTGTTATCGTTGCAGTAGCAGGCAAAAGCATACAGCAATCTTTGCAAACCTAGTCTAGTCTGAGATAATACAGCTGCGTCATTTGCGTATAACAACACCGGCACTCGTTTATCAGACAGCTTCGGAGCATGTGAATCCACCTTTTCCAGACATTGGTGCAAATCATTAATCAAGAGATTAAACAATGTAGGGGCCAAGACGCAACCCTGTCTGACCCCATGAGTAGAAGATAATTCCTGGTCATGTTCATTTTTACATGGTGTGAAATTTGATATATAAGAACAGCGCTGTTGGATCAGGCCCAAGGCCCAATATCAAGCAACAATATCAAGTCTGCTATCAGAATACAGAGCAAATACCCCTGGAAGTTTAATTAATTCAGTACACAAAGACACTTAGAGGCCAATTCAAAAACATGACAATTCACACAACCCCCAAGACAGGAACAGGAACAGAAGTGTTAGGAACACCCAGAAACTCCAATCAACAACCAAACAAAGGGAGGATCAAAGAAGGAAACAAACATCTTCTTTCCCTTCATTATAACTCCTTGCTACTGTGCCCCTTCCGGCTTTACAGCAGATTACATACAAACTATACAATAAGTTCTAAGCTGTGGCTGTTGCATATCCCAACAACACTCACCTACCTCAGGACTGCTTCACATGTGAACAAATTCCCCCTGCAAAAAAGTATAAATAATACATATACTTTGTCAGGACGTGTATAACGGATTTCCAAGTCATCAGATCATCGTAAATCTAGCTCAGTGTTACCAGGAAATTCCCAGAGTTGTTCAAAAGCCACTGAGCTACTCTGAAATTTCCTTATCCATAATTCTTCCAGGACTTTGGACTAGTTTTAGTTGTGTATTATTTGAGGTCACTTCTGAAGTGAAATGGATGCAATAAGAATTCTCAATTTTTCCTTTTTAAATTTCCAAATTTTGAACAAAGCACTATGCATCTGACATTTCTCACAGCGTTCCTTCTGTTCATTTGTGTCTTTCTCTCCAGCACACACACTATCCATGTGCACATAAGATAAAGCACTGGAAAGAAAAAGAGAAAGAATACAAAAGCAGTCTTGATGAGATTGTACTTGAAGCAACAATCATACATACAATCAGATCAAGATGGGTTTTTTGCATGTGTTGTGGTGACAAAGAGGGGGGAAAGATGCACATGAAATGGAGTAGAAAGCCATGTGCTCCAGTTTTAGAAATTATTTGAATTGAACAGAAATTTGGGTGGAGTGGAAAGCAGAGCAGAGCAATCCCACAGAACAGTAAAGAAATAGAAAGGGGAAAGTGGAAGCTCAGCTGGTGGTGACACAGGAGCAGGATAGGGCATTCTCTGTGGTGGCACTCACCCTATGGAATTCCTCAATACGTGAGATCCATTTGGCTCTCTCATTACTGATATAAACTAAAAACTCTCCTTTTCAGATGGGGTTTTCAACTTTCTTATTTATTTTTTAACTTTTTGAAAATGCTGTGTGCTTATTACCCTTGTGTTGGCCCCATTAAATTGTTTATCTCTCTATATAAAAGACTTAGGTTGTATGTGGCAAGCCCTGCCTTCACCCTGCTGTCACAATGCTAAACCAATCAGGACACTGTGGGAGCGTACACCCTCTCTTGCTGATGCGCACACTCCCCAGGCAAATTCACTTTTGGTGGCCGCCATGTTGGAGCTGAGGTGGTGGCGGTGCTCTGAGGGGCCAGAGGAAGAAGAGGCAGCAGCAGTGGTGGCACATGGCCAGCCCTGCACCAACACTTACAGCATGGCCAGCCCCTATGGAGAAGAGGGGAGAACAAGGTGGGGATGGTGGCAGAGGTGGCAAAAGCTCCTTCCGTGAGCCTTCCTGCCACCCAAATTACAGGTTGGGCCATTTGCACAGGGAGTCCCGAAATGGGCCCAAAATGGCCTGACCTGTCATTTGAGTGGCAGGAGAGTTCACAGAAGGAACTTTCGCCACCTCCACCACCATCTTGGATGGCAGGGGGGAGTTTAAGGATTGGCCGGACTGGCCGGAGAACTAGCGCGCAGATGCTCTGCGCTGGCCCAGCTAGTTATTTGAGATTGCTTTAGGACCATTGTTGTAAGCCACCTTGGGTGCCAGTGTGGAGGAAGATGGGATAGAAAATTTTAAATAAATAACATCTACTCATACCTAGTTTTAACAATACTACAAACATGTCATTCATTTATTGTGTACACACAGAACATGTGTAAACACATGACTCATGACAATCACACAGATAATTCTCAAAGGGGAATAACTGGAATTATAATTTCCAGTTATTAATTTCATCATACATGGCATGGAAGAGTTTCCCTCTTCAATTATCAAATTTTTTAAAAAGTAAGAATTAAGTTCCAAATGCACACACGAACGTTGTTGTTCAAAGATTTAAAAAATGGGTTGTAGATGTAAACAAACTATTGGGATCAGCTCTAAAATCTTCAGGGGAAATAACCTCTTTTTACTATCTAGAAAGTGAGCTTAATATTGAATATGTAAGCTCTCAACCTCTAGCTATGGGCAATGGTGAGAATCACATTTTATTGTGTTGGATATTCTTTCTCACATAGCTGTACCAAATAGTACAGCTATAATTATTTATGAGGATGCTCCTATAAGGAATTGGTAACAATCTTAAATGTTATCTGGATAGTCTAACAATAGGTATGCTTTAAAAAGATTTTAATTCTGGCACAATGCCATATTGATAAGTTCCTCAATGAAGGAAAATACATTTATTCTACAAGGGGGGATGAGGGAAGAATGATATTCCCTGAATACCATTATGGGCCGCTACAGTGCTTTTCTCCCTTTCAACCCTCTGCTGATGGAAGTTTTCAATGGCTTCCTTGCTGCATATGCATTTGATAATATCTTCAGAAGGTGAGCAGGAAATGAAACTGTGATTACTAAACAGATGAAGGCAATGGAAACAACTGCACGGCAAGCCTTTTGGCGATAACAAAGACGCTTAAGATCTTCTCTGAGAAGAAAAAGCTCATCCAATAAAGTGACACAAAAAAGGTTACATATTTATGTTATGCCTCTCCCAGCATCCCATACATGCAACAATAAGGGAACTTTCTCCAAGGCAATGAGCTTGGGATTCGCGTTAAAATGTTTCTGGCAAATTATGGGAATTACAGTAGGGCTGTTTGTAATGCTACCTCATTGCTCAAGCCTTCTGATTTTGAATGCAGTCTCTTTGGAAACTAGAATATGTTGTCCTAGTTTTTAAGAAAACACTCCGTGTTATTTGGTTACAACAATTCAGTAATGTCTTGATATGCAGAGTTGCAGAAGCACCACATGAATTCTCTTGCGCAAAAGAAGAAACAACAGAAGAATTTTGGTAACTTTTATAAAACAAATACACACATATGGAAATCTGAGAATATAAGAACAGCCCTGTACATAGGAACATAGGAAGCTGCCTTCTACTGAGTCAGACCCTTGGTCCATCTAGCTCAGCATTGTCTACACATACTGGCAGCAGCTTCTCCAAGGTTGCAGGCAGGAGTCTCTCTCAGCCCTATCTTGGAGATGCCAGGGAGGGAACTTGGAACCTTCTGCATGCAAGCACGCAGGTGCTCTTCCCAGAGCAGCTCCATGCCCTAAGGGGAAGTTCTAACAGTGCTCACACATGTGGTCTCCCATTCAAATGCAACCAGGAAGGATCCTGCTTAGCAAAGGAGACAATTCATGCTTGCTACCACCAGACCAGCTCTGGTCTTGTCCATAAGCTGCTCTGTGTTGGTGAAAAGGGCAAATTATGAGCTGTGCTAGGAAAAAAACTTCGACAAGTATTGTGAGAGACAGGCAACTAGATATGTTACACTGCTTCAAGCAACATAACAGATCTAGGTAGGGTTTTTTTACTTGAGGTAAGAGCCAAGCTTTTCAAAAAGGACTGCTAATTAGAGAATACCATCTCACTTTTCTTGTGATATTTTAACATGACCAGAATAATGAACTTTATTGCTCTCCTTGCATGATGTGTGCTTACTAGCTTATACATTGTGCTTGTCTTTCCCCAAAATAGAATACCATGTCATAGCTGAGATGAGTTATTGCCAATAATTCTGTTATAAAGTGCCACTGCACTGTCTATATTGAATTGTTATCAGCCTAGTGAATGACAAAGTGCCAAGGGACAGGCATTCTCATTCATAACTCAAAGTAAGGTCAGCTCTTGTGACCTTACAGTCTTCATTCATTTTTCTTCTTGTCAAGAGCTTACAAAGAGTTTCATTTGATTTCCTTTAAACATTATTCTTCATGGTGAAATCAGCTGGGATTTTCTTAAAGCCCCATTTGGCTTTCCTCAAGTTTTAGCATCACCAAGTGCAAAATTAAGAAGAGAACTAAGGCTTCTCATACCTGTTCCAGCTAGGAAGCACTAAGGGCAAAACCACATGTTACTTTAATAACACACACTTGTTTTTTATTCCCTATATAGCAACTGCCGGGGGTCTGATACAAAACAAGATGAACATGTGGCATGGAATGGGCGGGGTGGGGGTGGCGGCTTTCCTTCTGGATGCTACTTTATCATGGCCCAACCTGTCACCACCTGCTCTCTCAGTCATGACTCTGAGTCAGATATTGAGCGGGTGGAGCCACTGCCAGCCTCTGTCCTGGATTCCACCAATTCCACCAATGGAGATAGAGCTAGCACTGGCCTCAGCTCTAAACCATGCCACTGATCCAGAGACAAAGGAAGTCCTCAGGATCAGGGGCCCAGAAGCAGCATCCATGGGACCCAAATCCATCACAGAGTCACCCCTCCCCCATTACTATGCGCCCCGCCCACACACACACATTGGCATGCAGTGCCATCTGCAAGTCAGGGAAGAACAGTTTGAACCGAAAAGGAGCTTCAGACTCATGACAGTGACTCCTCTAAAGTAGGGGTGTGTATGAATCAAAACCTGCAATTTGATTCAAGGTCGAATCAAACTGCAGACACCCCAAATTGTTTCGTTGAAAGCTGCTGGCTTGGCCGGCTGCCTTGACGAATCAGCCCCAAATCACCCAAATCAATTTGGGTGATTCAATTCACCATCAAATCAATTGGGGCCGCATCAGGGGTGATTTGCAAATTTGACCTCGGATTGAATCACCCTCAAAATAGAGGGCCCGATTTGGAGTTGAGGAGAATCACCCCTGATTCAACGCAAATCAATTCAGGTGATTCACAAGCCATTTTGAGGCCCATTTTGCTGGGGAAATTGGCCTCAAAATGGTGCTTTTCCCCCTGGGAGAACTAGTCTACCAGTTGGGATTGGTGGGTAGATCAGCCCTCCGCGCCAGACTTAGCGCATCAGCTCGCCTTGAAGGACAGGTCTATCTGGGTAGACTTGTCCTACAAGGCAGGCTAATGTGTTAAGTCTCGAGTGGAGGACTGGTCTACCCACTGATCCTAATTGGTAATCCAGCCCATTTTCAGCCTCAAAATGGCATTTGAATCACTCAGATAGATTCGGGTCAAATCGGGGGTGATTATCCTCAACCCCAAACTGGGCCTCTATTTTCGGGCCCTTGGGGTTGAATGTGCAGATCACCCGATTCAAGCTGAATCAATTCGATGGTGAATTTAATTGCACACCCCTACTCTAAAGCTCATATCTCCAGATCCAGAGGTGAAGCCCAGGAGGGGTAATCTGAGTTTCAGAGCACTTAAGGGCTCAGTCTGGCTTCAGACAATGGTAAGTCACACTGTTCCCTGGGACATCTCCAGTGTCATATAGCCTAGTTGAGCTGAGCCTAGTCTTGCCTAGCCTAAGCTTCACCACAATCTTCCTCCCTCCCACTGTGGCCAACCACTAGCAGCTGTCATTTGGTAAGGAGACAGAGAAAGAAATCAGACCCATTTTGCTCCCAATATCATAGGGAATCTGATTCCAGTTCATAATTGGGCTTAGAATAGATCGAGTAATTTTCCCAGTTTGGGGAAAATCCCACTTGGGGGATTTGGCCAGAGGGTGTTGCTAGGAGATAGTTGCTCTCTTAAACGAGAGCTACCGTTTGGTGTCCCTCAGGGCTCCATCCCATCTTCAATGCCTTTTAACATCTACATGAAACCGCTGGGTGAGATCATCAGGAGATTTGGAGCAGGGTGTTATCAATATGCTGATTACACCCAAATTATTTCTCCATGACATCATCATCAGGAAATGGCATAGCCCCCCCTAAAAGTCTATCTACAGGGAGTAATGGATTGAATGAGGGATAATAAACTGAAGCTGAATCTGAGCAAGATGGAGGTACTCATGGTATGGGGTCATACTTCAAGGGATGTGGTAGATCTTCCTGTTCTAGATGGGCTTGCACTCCCCCCGAAGGAACAGGTATGTAACTTGGGAGCACTTCTGGACCCAGGCCTCACTCTGGTTTCTCAGGTTGAGGCCATGGCCAGGAGTGATTTCTATCAACTTCAGTTGATACAACAGTTATGTCCATGCCTTAAGGATAATGATCTCAGAACTGTGGTGCACTCTTTGGTAACTTCTAGGCTTGACTACTGCAATACACTCTACATGGGGCTGCCTTTGTATGTAGTCTGGAAACTTCAGTTGGTTCAAAATGCTAGATTGGTCTCCAGGGTTTCTCGGAGAGACCATATTATGCCTGTTTTAAAGCAACTGCATTGGCTGCCAATAGGTTTCTGGGCAAAATACACAATGCTTTTAATGACCTTTAAAGCCCTCAATAGCTTAGGACCAGGTTACCTGGGCGAGCACCTCCTTCTGCATGATCCCCACCTCACATTAAGATCATCAGGGCTGTCCTTAGAGAGCTCTGGAGGTGTGTGAGCCCCGGGGCAAATCAGCCAGTGTGGGGCCCCCTTCCAGTTAGTTCTAATGGGGGTTAAAAGAGTGGGACCTGGCCCAGGGCGGTCGCCCTGCTTGCCATGCCCTAAGGACAGCCCTGAAGATCATCAAGAGAGGTCCATCTCTGTATACTGCCAGATCTTCTGGCAATGACTCGGGAGCGGGTCTTCTCTATAGTAGCTCCTGGGCTGTGGAATGCTGTCCCTATGGATATTCATGGCTTAATATCTTTACCAGCCTTTAAAAGAGCCCTTAAGACACACTTCTTTAGCCAGGCTAATATAAAATAAATAAATAAATAGCTCCAGTTTCCAATCACCATTAGAAATCAAACTCCTTGCATGTGCGTGCATGTGTGCATGCATGCATACATGCATGCATGCATACATACATACATACATACATACATACATACATACATACATGTGTGTCTCATAATTAGCCCCCAGCACTACCACTTTTCTATTAAAGATGGTATAGTGTAACAGCTGAGAATACAAAGCTGTGAAATCAGGAAGCCCTAGATCCACTCTTGCTTCTGCCATGAACTTACTTGGTGGCTTTGGTAAGCTGATTTCTCTCAGCCGTAGCCATCTGCAGTATGCGGGATACTGTTGTATCTTACAGGTTTATTGTATGTAAAGGGCTTTGAACCTTTCCAAATGCTACATGAAAACTAAGCAATGTATGTTTCCAACTATAGCAAAAGCAATAATTGAATCACACCCTAGGAGTATATCTTTATAACTATCTTCACAGTGTCTTGCTTTTCTCAATAAATGTAATGGATGTGATATTTGCTTTGACTTTATTTCTGAGGTTAGTATAGCAGTATTTCATATAAGTGCTATTTCTACGAAATCCTTTTCATTTCAAACAGTATTATAGGATCCCGCCCCCACAAACTGTCATGGTTCAGATCTAATATTTACTTAATATTTCTACAGGTTACTGTATTTTTATTTTTTATTTTTTTTAAAATCAGGTTCTATGTGCAGTACATCTAGCAATCATCAGCAAACATTTATGCAAATGAGCAGATTAAATGTATAGCACATTCCAGGAGAAAGTAAAACCTTTGATTCTTACAACTGCAGCATTGCTAATTCTATCCTTCTGTTGAATATTGTAGAGTTCTAAATAGTATGTTGCTTTGGCCTATTGCTTTGGACCCATTTGCATGGGTCTCCACATCCTAAGAGCTTAGGACAAGAGAGGAACACATTTAGATATTCACATGGATCCTCCTTTTTTCCAGAATGGATTCAAGGCCCAAAGATATAGGAAGGAATCTTTCCATGCTCCTCCCAATCCTGTTCTGGCCTTACTCCAGTCCATTAGAGTCTCTCTAATGGTATCCTGAATGTCCAGCAGCTGCTTCCTCTTCTGCTTCTAGCTACTCCAATTGAACATACAATAATATTTCCTTTTCATTCTAATCTTGACCCTTTGTGTCCATGCCATGCCTTTTCGCAAAAGTGCAGGCATGTTACCATTAATTCTCTCTCCTCATCTCACTGGCCAGTGGCATCCATCAAGGAGTATCTGTCATTGCCATCTAGCTGGATGGCCTGCCTATCCCTCTTTGCTTTCCTCAGATATGGGAGTACTATCAACTAGATGGCTCAGGTAAGTTTCATTTGTGACAATAAGGTTCCTTTAAGGGATGGCTGGAAGCAGCAACCAGATAGATATTATTAAATGAAGGATATGGCCAAATCTAGCAGAGAGAACCAAAAAGACAAGCTGGAAAGTTCTCTATAATTGAGTCCATGTGTTAAACAGTTACATTAAAGTGTTATTAGCACACACAGTGCTTGCATTATTCATCACCGCCAGTTCTTCCCAAATGAGACAGTCTTCCTTCATTCCCTCCTTCCCATTTGGACACACCTTAGTCTTATTCTGATACATCTTGGAAAAGCCCGATCAAATAGAATGCAAACATTATACATTCACAGAAAAACTTCACATGTACTTTTCTCCAGTTATTTATACATACAGTTTGCTCACTAGAACACATTAACTCTGCCAAAACTAAGTCTGCATAACACTTCTGTAGGTTGTTGAGTTAAAGATATCTGGTAAATAAATATTGATAAAGCACAAACTAGTCAATTCTAAATCTATAGCATCTGTAAAATACAACACACCCAAACCAAAGGCATGAGAGATCAGAGGTCTTGCTAACAACTACTAGAATCAGAGGTGCAGCTAGGTAATTATGGACCCTGGACCTAATGAGCTTGCGCTCCACCAACCCCCTGCAAAATAAGCATCCTTTCTGTATATATACATTTTAGCACAAACCCACAAGTCTAGGCCAGAGTGCATTTGCCAAAAACACAAAACAACCCCTGCCCCAACAAAACACTATTCAAGCCCCAAAGAATCCATTCAGCTTCTTGATCATTCACTACAAACCCACAGATCTGTGCCAGACTGCATTTGCCAAACAAACTCCTACACAAGCTCGAATGGATTCACATAGCTTCTTGACCATTCACAAACTAACTGTGACACAACATTGTCCACTGCTCCACATTTCAAATACAAAACCAACTTAAACATACAATGCATTCATAAGGCACAGAAGACACATTTATTCACTCAGGCTTTTAATTAGATTCATGGTTTAATGTTGGTTTTAAATGATTTTAATGTTAATGATGTGATTTTAATTGTTTAATTGATTTAATGTTTTAAATGATTTTAATTGTAAACTGCCCAGAGATGCAAGTTTTGGGCAATATATAACAATATGTTAAATAAAATAAAAGAGAAAAAAATAAAACTACAACATGTGACCCTTGCTTCATAGTTCTCAAGCAGACCTTTTGGATCACAAACCAACTTGAGCATAGTGTATTTGTAAAAATAAATAAATTACTGGTTGTTTATTCAGATGTAACAGTTCCATTTTCAATTGATGTGAAGTATTCTCTAAATAGAGATAACTCTTTCTGGCAGATTTACTGCAGTAGGGAAAAATTCATTAAAAATCACAGGATTGACAAATGTTCTTGAAATAAAACTACTCCAGGTCCTGACATCTTGGATGGCATGTGCACCCAATTTCAGAACCAAGCCATTCTGAAAATGTAAAGGGTTGGAGAAAAGGGGGGTGGGTTGTACTTTTTTAATGAAGGCAAAGGGCAGATTCATTAACATGGCATAGAATGATGGTTCTAGGGAGGGCTTCAATTCCAGAAGTTTTGTAATTTTCTTCCGTGAAACAAGCTACTAATAATAGTTTTTTGAAGTTTTTTTTTAAATTCAAAAAATCATTAAAAATCATTAGATTGACCAATCTACTATAAAATCAATAAGCAGAATCCTGTTAACCAGTCCAACATCTGAACCCAATATCAGAACTCTAGGCCAAGCCATTCTGGAAATATAAAAATGATCCTCTTTTCCCTTCGGGAAAATCATGGGGCCCTTTAGGAGAGTTGGCACACGGACCTGGGCCCAGGTCCATGCCTAACGACAACTCTGACTGGAGTCTGTACTAACCCCTAGGGTTTCTACCACACCATCCGACAAGAATGTTATCAAAGAAATGATCTGGAACTGGAGCTGTGCAAGAGTTCAGGATGAACCCATCTGCCCAATTATAGCTCCACCCCTAGTACAGTCTCTCTTTTCTTAGTGATTGGGAAGTGTGAAGATCGGCATCTTGTTTTTTCTGACTACTGTCCTTAATCAGAATGACAGTAGAAGCATGTTTGGGTGCTGGTGACTTCAGTGTTGAAAGACATCTGCAGAGATATCTGCGGTAGCAAACAGGCAGAGCAAGGAAGCAGCTACTCAAGCAAGATTGTAGAAAGCAGCAAGTGTCCTCCCGTATCTGTGCTTTAACGATTGATACAACAGAAAAAGTTGTGAAACTGGGTGTGCTGTAGACATGTGTGAACCAGTTCTAATTGGAACAGGTTCACACTCGAACTGGCTCAGTTTGAGAGGTTCAACTTTGAACTGAACTAGACCCAGCTCAGTCTGAGGTCAGACTGAACTTTTCTCAGACTGGTTTGAGCCTGGTTTGAGGGTGGGGTGTGTGTTCCATTTTCAGGTTAAAAAAAATGACTTGCCGCCCAGCAATGGCAGTGATAGCCTTTGGGGTGCTGCTGAAGG
The DNA here is from genome assembly GCF_027244095.1 of Hemicordylus capensis. NCBI lineage: Eukaryota > Metazoa > Chordata > Lepidosauria > Squamata > Cordylidae > Hemicordylus > Hemicordylus capensis. Next base: position 138,570,237 of record NC_069662.1, on the reverse strand, counting down.
GGCCACGGGAGGGTCTCCTGCATTTCCTCCTTTCCCCATCAGCCTTCCCCCAGTCTCCCACAAGCTGTTTTGGCCCGTAGCCATGACCCGACTATGCAAATGGCCCCTACACATGCATGGTGACCTTTAAAATAGCTGCCATGTGCTCACAGAGGGCCGAAATAGCCCAGAAATAGGTTGGCCTGGCCTGTGGGAGATTAGGGGGTGGCCAGGAGGAGGGGGGGAGGGGGATCCATGGATCATGACCATGGATCCATCAATATAACCATGTTTATATGACTTCACCATTTTCAGTATAGTTCATATTTATATAGTAATTCTTTATGTACTTTTTCCTAATTGGATTATTGGATCTGTTGGTTTTTGTTTTGGATGACAAGTGAATATCACCATAATAATTAACAAACCTACTTCCAGGGGTCACTTCAACATACACGCACCTATTCAGTGTCCTCTCATTGTTCTGCTCTCCTTACAAACAAATAAAATTAAACAGATGTTGGCCAGGCAACTATAATGTTGGAAGACTTACTTGACTGAAAAGGGGAGGGGGGATACTATTAGGGCTGCTTTTACAAAAGCTAATAAATGATGTTGCTTTTTCTTCACATCAGCACTTAACATCTTTTCATACAAAGTGGGTCCCAACCCCTTGGAAAGGAACAGCATCTTGGCAGAAAAAAGGAAAAGAAAGAGAAGAGACTGTCCTTCAAACGTGATTCCATTGTATTAGTAGCATGCCATTTAATTTGTTAAACAAAAAGTAACTTTGTTCACCAAAGTGGCCTTTGTACAAGATCTGTTTTAACTTCTATACCTTATATGCATTTTCCATGAGGCCACACTGAATGTTTGCCCATTTTGATTTGGGGACTGAAAATGGAACTTGGGGTCCCAAAAGATTTCCTAAACCTTGTTAACGTTCACTTTTTTCAAGTCCTCTTACTACTGGCCATTGTTATTGTTTCTCCAACTGTGCTTCTTTGATGCGATTTCTTCCTGGTTTAGAGCAAGGGTGGGCAGGCTTAAGACTTCCAGGAGCTCCTTTTGTGGGTAGTGGTGGGACAGCTACCAGCATGAAAGAGTGGAATGGGGAATTGGAGCCATTCAGAAAATGGCAACTAACAGAAGCTGCCATATACCAAGTCAGTGCATTGGTCTGTCTAGCTCCGTATTGTCTACACAGACTGGCAGTGGCTTCTCCAAGGTTGCAGGCAGGAATCTCTCTCAGCCCTATCTTGGAGATGCTGCCAGGGAGGGAACTTGGAACCTTCTGCTCTTCCCAGAGTGGTCCCATCCCTTGAGGGGAATATCTTACAGTGCTCACATGTAGTCTCCCATTCATATGCAACCAGGGCAGACCCTGCTTAGCTAAGGGGACAAGTCATGCTTGCTACCACAAGACCAGCTCTCTTCTCTGGCTCACAGAGATGGAGCAATATGCAAAATGACAGCTTGACAAAATTTACATCTACAGAATAAGGGGTTTTAACATCAAGCCCCCTGAATTCCAGGAGAATTTTACTGCCAGACAGGAGAGGAGCATGATAGTCAGCTTAGTGGAGGAACAAAGCAGAGACAAATAAATGCAGAGAATGTCAAAACACCCAAAGATAGAGAGGGTAAAAATGGCACGGCCATGCCCCCACTAAGTCAACTTATCAGATGCGCAGTATTGGTTGGAAGGAAAGGCAGGGAGAAACAAGACCAAACACCTGGAGAACTATCAGCAGCTATGTCATGCTATACAAGGGAACAACCTTACTATGTAAGGGAACTATGTAAGGGAACTACCAGAAGCTATGTAATGTCCACTCCTGGTTTAAAGCATCTAATTCTATTTCACAGAGTGATCCTACATAAGCTCAGTAACATGGTTTATCCATTGTATCCAATAACGTGGATTATATGTATAAACCACCCAGAGACGAAAATTTGGGGTGGTATACAAATTTGACAAATAAATAAATAAATAAATAAATAAATAAATAAATAAATAAATAAAATCTCCTATTGCCCTCATTGTATGAGGAAAAAAACTTTTTTAATCCTGTGTGACACATTCCCTAAAAAGTTGGCAGACTGCTTTTAGATCAACACTCTTTTAAAAACTGATATAACCCGCCTGATATATAACTGATATAACCAGTCATATGCTTTTGTTTCCAAATACCATGGCACGCCTATATTCTGCTAGGCCATTTTCTATCATCAAGTCTGGCTTATTGGCTGATCAATCATGGCTAAAAACTTATGTTGCATCAGATCTTACTTAATAACCAGTAATTATTCAGAATTAATGATAGTCAGAACCAAGGGTGTCATGGAGGGGGGACCCGCAGGGACGGAGCGCCGGTACTTCTTGGCTTCTCCGGCTGTTGGGGTGGGCATGGCCATGCAGGCTGTCATGGAGAGTACCTGCACTTCTGAATTTGCAAATACATAACTGGTCATAACATTTATCAAGACCAACTAAAATGTCAACTTTTCCAGTTACCCACACTTCTTCAGGCTGGATATTATATCTATAGATAGATATAGTTATAGTTAATAATGAGAGTGTGTTGAAAAAGCCAAACTCTATACATTGCAAGATGGAGTGGTGGCAGTATTAAGCAAACTACGTATTTCATTAAATGCTTGGTTTGGCCCTTCATTCTGGGTTTTTACTGAACGTAAGGAGCAGCTACAGAATCAGAACCACAATGCATGTGGGAAAGAACCACAATGCATGTGGTTAACCTCTGCTAACTGGGCAAAGAGGCACCTTTTAATGTGGTGATTCTCTCTTATTTAGCAGAGGGAGAGTAACTGGCCCTATCCACCCCCAGCACAGTACCTCCAGACTGTTGCTGATGTCTATGTTTCTTTTTAGATTGTGAGCCCTTTGGGGACAGGGATCCATTTTATTTATATATTATTTTGCTGTGTAAACCGCCCTGAGCCATTTTTGGAAGGGTGGTATAGAAATCAAATCAAATCAAATCAAATCAAATCAAATCAAATCAAATAAATAAAGGGCATGTACTGCCCTAGCAGTACAATCCTGACAAAGATCATGCCCCCAAAGCTGGCTTGGGAGGAGAGCTCCTGTATGAGCCAATGGCAGCTTCCCTCCCACGGCAAACAGCAGCTTCAGGAAGTGATGGATTTTGTCAGAACAAGGACTACAGCATGAGGGGAAAGAGTTGACTTATTTTTAACCAGGATCAAAATGATGGTGTATGTGTGGAGGGGTATTTAAGTTCAATACTTTCTCTGCATGCACCATCGTCTTGATCTTCATTGGGTCTCATGGCTACTGCTTAAGTTCTTCATGACATCCCTCATGGTCATGGCCATGCCCACCTCAACAGCCATATAAGTTTAAAAAAAAATGCAGGGGTAAACCAAATGTTACTTTGGCCCTTAATTAGGTTAAGCCATGCTAGGATCTCAGCTAGAGATACAATATATCCAAATAACTGTGAATGTGAGATTGTGTGTGTGTGCCCACTTAGTTCATCCTAATATTATCAATTTATCCTAATAATAATAATAATAATAATAATAATAATAATAATAATAATTATTATTATTATTATTATTATTATTTCTTGTTTACACATTCAGACAGGTGTTATTGACTGGTTTGTTTTATCAAGACATCGAGTCCTTCCCAAGGACCTGGGATGGCTGAATTTTATTATCAATATTGTTGCTGTTATTATTATAGATATCGTCGCAGAATATAGGCTGTTCCAAGTAAAGTTACTTTTTGTAATTGGCCGATGGTGATTTCTGTGGCCCCTATGGTGCTGAGGTGCTCTACAAGGTGCTTTGGAATTGCACCTAGGGCGCCAGTTACTACTGGGATTATTTTGGCCGCTTTCTGCCACAGCCTTTCATTTTAAATTTGTAGATCTTTGTATTTTGTTATTTTTCTATTTCTTTTTCTTCTATTCTGCTATCACCTGGTATTGCTATGTCGATTATTTTAACTTATTTTTATTTCCTCTCGACTACAGTTATATCTGGTGTATTGTGTGGCAGATGTTTGTCTGTTTGTAGTGGTAAGTCCCTAATATTTTTGCATCTTCATTCTACAACTTTTTCAATTTTGTGGTCCCACCAATTTTTGGCTACAGGTAGCTTGTATTTTTTTGCAGATGTTCCAGTGTATCATCCTTGCTACCTTGTCATGCCTTTGTTTGTAGTCAGTCTGTGCGATCTTTTTACAACAGCTGATTAGGTGGTCCACTGTTTCATCTGCTTCTTTACAAAGGTGGCACTTGCTGTTTGTGGTAGATTTTTCGACTTTTGCTCTTATTGCATTTGTTCTTAGTGCCTGTTCTTGTGCAGCCAGTATTAAACCCTCTGTTTCTTTCTTCAAGTTGCCATTCTTAAGCCATTGCCAGGTCTTGGTGATGGTCTGATTTCCCACTTATATTGTGCAAATATTGACCATGCAGTGGCTTATTTTTCCATTTTTCTGCATGGTTCTTGACTTGTTCTTTCTTGTAGGCCTGCTTTCTTTCATTGGTGTTGAATAGTTTCACATTATTGACCATTTGAAGTGCATCTTCTTCACTGTCCTTGATATATTTTTCAAGGCCTCTTTTCTCCTCCTCTACTGTTTGATGGACTTGCAGCATTCCTCTTCCACCTGAGCTGCGAGGGAGGTATAGCCTATCTACATCACTGTGGGGGTGCAGAGCATGATTGATGGTCATGATTTTCCTAGTCTTACGATAGCGTCTCTAGCTCTGCCTGGGTTATTTATTTATTTATTTATTTATTTATTTATTTATTTATTATTATCTCTGCCGAGGTTGTGGTGGTGGTTGTTATTAGTTCAGTTCTGTTTATTCATGGATACTGAACAGAAAAATATTATTTCTTGTTTACACAGTCAGACAGGTGTTATTGACAAGTTTGTTTTATCCAGACATCGAGTCCTTATTGTTGTTGTTGCTACTATTCTTCTTCTTATGGACCACTATTTTTTATCCAGGCCTTCTTTCAATGCACAAATGCTGGTGATGTCCTTCTTCTGTATATCCCTACTTTGATCTATTTGAAGAAGTTGGCACCCTTGCCCTTCATGGATGGTAAGGCTATAGGCATCTACCCAGAAGCTGGCCACCTATACTAAGGAAAACTCATGGAATTCTCTGTATGCTGCCAAACCAAAATTCCACAGAACAGTTTTAAAAGAAGACTTCTGTGTACCTCCAGTCAAGAAAAGTAGCAATTAATGTTTGCTAGCAATTATTAATAATTTCATGATCATTTTCATTTCACTGAAATAAACAGCATGCAGCAAAGAAATGGGTTTTCCTGCTCTCTTGTTCGTCACCTGATTGTGTGGGTCTCCTCATGGTGTTGGCCCTGTCACACATTCCTGTCCTCTGTTCTGAACTAGAGCACATTGACATGACAGGGGCATCAGATACAATCATTTTTCTATTTGCTAATGGTTACAAAATTAATTCCACTAGCTCAGACTCACAGAATTAACCGGTAGCATTAAATATGAAAGTGCTTTGTGCTCTTCAAATGCAAAGATTTGCTCAAGGAAGAATTACAAACTGCTAGGCTTTATCACTGCTATGTTATTCAATAAAGGCGTCAAGATAAAGCAAGCTGAACTAAAGGGAACCATGCCTGAAATATTTCAAAGCATTTGAATGCTTTTAAAGTTAATGTTTAAAAGTTTAGGCTATTGAACAGATCTGAGGTGCCATTCTGTCCTCCTGAGAAGTCACAAAAGGGGAGCTGGAATTACTGTAAACCATTCTCCAAAGTTGGATTTATGTTGAGTTCTGCCACACTGATTTTGGTTGGCTGGTAGCAAAAGGCAATGGGAATTATTTTATTGGTTCTAAGATACTCTCCCTATGCATATGATTTGCTAGAGTCAATCCTAGGTGCCAAACTACATGTTAAACTCATGCCTGAATGCTGGCCCAACATGCTTAACCTTTCAATACTGAATAGCAACTACAGGGAAGAATCTGAATTGGGACCACAGAATGGGAGGATCCCTGCTATAGTCCTGATTCATGGTTGCTATTGCCCTGAATGGAAGCTCATGTTTCTCCAGACAGAAACAGCTGCGGGCAAGTGGTGAGGTCAAAGGTGCCACAACTCTGATCCAGATTGGCTCTCTGCACTCCTGTTTAAGCAAGACAAATCAAGCATGCCAAGCCAATCACATTATTGACATAGAGGTGCAGAGGGAAAGCTTGAGGAGCAACTCCTCGCTTAATTCTTTTTTGCCGGCGAGGGGAGGAAACACACGTTTGTGGGGGAGATATGAATTATTAGATTTAGTAGGGGGTTAAATAAAAGGGGGGGGGCACATCAAAGGCCTAAGAGGGAATCCTCACCCTTGACTGACATACATGCCGGATGAAGCCATGGTGGAAAATGATTTGCCACCACACAAAGTGTGGAGTGGCTCTCCCAGGCTTGTTAATAGCAATAGCAATAGCAATAGCACTTACATTTATATACCGCTCTATAGCCAGAGCTCTCTAAGCGGTTTACAATGATTTAGCATATTGCCCCCAACATTCTGGGTACTCATTTTACCGACCTCGGAAGGATGGAAGGCTGAGTCAACCTTGAGCCCCTGGTCAGGATCGAACTTGTAACCTTCTGGTTACAGGGCGGCAGTTTTACCACTGCGCCACCAGGGGCTGTTAAGCTTTTGACAGTGTCATTGACCAGCACAGTCAGGAGGAACATGGGGAACTTACTGGTAATCCAAATCTGAAAGGTTTGCAGGAGAGCAGTTCAGGGGATGAAGCAATATTTAGCTATCAGAATCCTTGTGGATCATGTGGGTGGAGGTGATCTGATAATGTATGTATTGGGGCGGGGGGCAGTGGTGATTATGAGTTAATTCCTATAGAAGAGTTATATATCCCTGGAATACCATATATGGAGATCAAGCAGCAAGAGATGGCTAATGCCTTTATGTCTTACTTTGGGGCAGCTGTGAGACCTCTGTTGGAAACAGGATGCTGAACTCGACAGTCCTTGGTCCAGTCCAGTAGGGCTCTTCTTACTCTCTTAGTTATACTGGGAGGAGAGCTGGTCTTGTGGTAGCAAGCATGACTTGTGCCCATAGCTAAGCAGGGTCTGCCCTGGTTGCATCTGAATGGGAAACTTGATGTGTGAGCACTGTGAGATATTCCCGTCAGGGGATGAAGCCGCTCTGGGAAGAGCAGAAGGTTTCAAGTTCCCTCCCTGGCTTCTAACAAGATAGGGCTGAGAGAGATTCCTGCCTGCAACCTTGGAGAAGCCTCTGCCAGTCTGTGAAGACAATAGTGAGCTAGATAGACCAATGGTCTGACTCAGTATATGGCAGCTTCCTATGTTCCTATACTCCCTGGCTCTATTATTTATCGACAGTTACAATCCATACATGCATTGTATGGCTGTGGGGAATCCTAGATAGATCCTCTCTCCAGCTACTTATGTTTATAATCTTACAGCACAGCCAAAAGCATTGTCATACCTTTACTCTGGCCCAAATAAATGTGCTACCTTCGATACATTTGGAGGGAAGATTTTGCCATAGGCTACACTATCAATGACTTTCTCCTTGTCATTCAGGCATGATTGAAACAATTGAGCATGTGCTATTTTTCTGTCTGCTTTATAAAGATATATGTTCCTCTTTTATAGGTCTAGTTCTGTTACAGTATCCAGGCAGGCCAGCTGATTTTTATGTGAATCTTCTTCTCTCTGATGTTGATGCCGAGATTACCTATCGTGTGGCCAAATTTTGCACCACCGCCTGTATTATCAGAAAGTAATTGGTTAATGTTCCTATTGGTATGTAAGGCATAGGTCTGTGGTGCTGGGTTGGTAGAGTCTAGTAATTATTATATGAACATCTCAAATTGGTACTGCTGGAACTGTTATCGTGGCATGTGCTGTTTAGACTTGGACCATAATAAAGGAAATCTGATTCTACAATGTGTAACGTGCTTGCAGCACCCTCCACTTAGAGCACAGTTCTAGTTAATTTAGAAAAACAGTGATAAGCTTGTTTCAATGTAAACCCCTTATTTTCTTTATAAAACACTGCCGTTTCACAATTAAAAAAGAAAAAGAAAACCTCAAAGAGACTGTCAATAAAACACATGAATGAAAATGCATTCAAGTGATCTTTTATCTCCTACACCCTATGGCTGACATATTGTTGTTGTTTCAAGCTCATAATACATCCTTTATTTGCATTATTGTGCCTGGTTTATCATAATTTATCTTTCCTAAAAGGCACACATTACAGAGGCATGCTGGCAATAGATTTTCTGCACTCTTCTAATTTTTTCAGCATTTTCTCATTTCCAAATGGATGCCAATACTAGCACTGCCATTTTTTTTATTTCAAAGATTCTGGCCCTTTTGGTTGGTCCAGATCAGGCTAGGGTGGAACATAGTGCATCATGGATAGAGCTTAGCAGAACCTGGGAGGCCAAAGATAGAGGCAAATCAAGAAACTAGCAAGTCAAGGCAGTGCCTGACAGTTCTGTGTTAGTAATCAGCAGACTTCCCTTGACTTAATAGAGAATTGGCTTTTTAAGCTCTCAGAAAAAGCTTACCCTTTTCTTAGAATTCACTCCTGGCTCATAATATTGCCACATACACCCTGATGGTCCCTCACACAATAATCCCTCACAGAGGCACCTTATTATATTGCCTCTTGAAAGTGGTAATGTTCAACCAACCAACTCCCAACACATTCTCTCTCTCTCTCTCTCTCTGAACTGAACAACAACAACAAAATAGTGCATTGAACCAAACAGAGAAGACTAAAAAAAAAATGCTGTTTGAATGGGTGGTTAGATCATATCATTCCATAATGATTAATGTGCTATGAGTAAGGGGCTAATATTAAAAGAAAGAACTAGCCTGGTTCTGTTTAAAGAAAAAGCAGCTGGCTTTCACATTCATGTAGTTTCAGTGTGATCAATGATTGCGTCAATGAACATTTCATCAAGAGCAAAGTTCTAACATTAAATAACTTTTTGCATATCTGCCTACAAAGTAGGCTGGACAGCCTGAATCAATTCTTTGTTTAGATTATTTGAATGCTGACTGCACATCTTCAAAATCTCATTGTACATTCTGAGCAGGACAGAAACTTCTCTGGCAAATGATGCTCAATTCATTACACTTCCAAGCATTCTGAAGTGGACACATTCAAATTCTGAACCAAATTCTAATTATAAACTCCAGTGACATCACAAGTCAATCCAGTTTGGAATCTTAGTGCATTTCAGATCCTTGAAATGCACTTATCTGTAAGAGGATCATTTTACTGCTCAGTTCAGTAAGATACTGAACAATTCTAGTCAATAATGACCAGTAGGGCACCTTGGAATAGCTCTATGGGCAGTTCTACAGAAAATACAGTCCTAATGAATAAATGGTACCCAAACCACTTCATAAGTCACCTGGTTTTCATTTTGGGGTAAACTTTCAATTCTATGGTTCTGTTTCATTAACCAAGCACAGCTATTGTGTAACCTACATGCAATAACCCATGTCCAGATCACCATTACCCAACCAGGTCTACATTTTGTCCCATAACTACTTTTATCAATTCCTGTAGTTTTACAGTGATATTAAAAAAATGAAAGCAAATATAGAAACACAAACATGATTGATCCATCATATATACCGTCAGAGGAAAAGAAAGGTGAATCTAATTCACTCAGTCCACTTCTCAGCATCTCAAAATCATTATCTAACTTTACAAATATTAGTTGGAGCATATTAAAGAACAGAGATATTTAAAAATATCTAATCTATCATATTACTGCCATAAGGTATTCTGCTATTAATATAGACATTATTGTCTCATAAATGCACGTTCTATATATATTGTCTCATAAATACACAATAGGATTTTGTTTTCCTACAACAATTCTGGAAGAAGCTTCTCTGAAAGCTCAGAAGCAGAAACACCATGACGAATTGCAATTTAGTAGTAATTTCAGCAACATAAAATGTTGCTGAGAAAGGTAATCTGTTTGACTGAGAAAGTGCCAATTTTCTTTTGTTGCAGAACAGCTTTCTTTGCCACCTCAAAGTAATTAGATGTACCTCACACTGGCAACAATAGCACCCAGGAAGAGCATTTACACCACAAATTTATCAAACGGGCTCTGCATTAAATAGCCAAATGAAACATTTTTTATGGAATATTGAAAAGAGAAGAATGCAATGCCTTTTCTTTTTAATGAAATAGTAGTAACGCGCAGGATAATCCCAAATTCACACCATGGAAAAGCAGATATTCAAGACTGTTAGTTGTATTGGGGCTTCTGGGAAATATGTTAGTCAAACACTGCTCTCCATCACTGAGGATGAATGGATATCACCGTCTCAAAGACTCACTGCTTTCATGAGTTGAAGGTCTGGGTTCTAATCGTACTGTTGTCCAACTAGATTTTTGGAAAGGTAGAGAATATGCCTTGCATGCAGGGAGTCTCAGATTCAATCCCTTGCATTCACACTGAGAAGATTTTCAGAGATGGGGCTGGGAAGAGCTACCCATGTGACTTTCAAGAGCCACTGCCAGGCAGAACTGACAGTGCTAGGGGACCAATGGATGAACCATTGGATCAATGACCTAACTCCATATCAGAGTGACTGCTTCTTATTTGCTTCTTATGATATCATTTTTCTGCAGGACCTTGAAGGTGAAAGTGATCTCTCTTTGTTTTTATGGATTGGTTGCTAGTTGGACAACAGAGCTGAGCCACAGGTAACTCTCAAGCAGGAACCAGGACATGCTCAAAATTTTAGAGACTATCATTGGGCAGGAAAAACTGCAGCCTCAACAGGAGGCTAGTACTTCATGGTGAAAAGAGCCATGGGGTGGGTGGGTGAGTCACTCCAATACCCAGGAACTCTTACCTAGGGAAATGTTCCAAGCTGTAGCAATAGTAGCTACTCACCACATAAGGCAGCTGTGCATTGAGTTGTGAGTTTCTGGGTCTAACCCTGGCAACTCCTGACAACCAAGAGATCTTGGTGAAACCGAGATCCTGAAGCCCCACGACATCAGCCTGCCCCCCTGGTCCCCACATACTGCAAAGCAGTCATAAGGAGTTCCAGGCACTGAATGGAGGCTGCATTGCATACATATGAAGATACAATGGTGGTGTGTGAAATCCTGTCTACCTATTCCATTTTCCTATACTTCCATTCACCTACTAAAGCATGGGCTAAGGTGGCAAGAAGCTTTCTGTGCAAACATTTCCTTATCAACTTTCCCATCAAAAAACCTTTGCTTTCACATTTTTATGGGATGGAGATTGCTTTCCCTTCATTTTCCATCTTCACTGCTCACTGGAATTGCCCTAATTTCCAAATTCCTATATTAGTATCCTCCCTTCTGGAGCCTTTGAAAAATCTCTCTTTCCTTACTCTTTGACAGGTGCATACTAGATGCCATTTTTAAAAAAGCACCATAGTATTAAAGATGCTGCATTTTACAAGGGATTTAAAAAAAATTCTTCTTGGCTACCAGCCAACATTTCCCTACCTCCTGGTGTAGTCAAAAATGTATCTGTGGCAAAGAAATGAAGAAAGAGTATGCCATTCAGCTGAAACTCTTGGGCTTTGCATCATGGCCCATCATTAGTATTATATCATGAAGTACCAACAGATGGATCTCCAAACATGGCATCTGGCAGGTAGCAATGAAAGAGCTCTTTTTTGAGCTTCTTGATTGCTTTGCTTAGCTAAGGGACAAGAGACACCATGGTTCCCATCAAAAGAAATGCTGACTGCTTATAGGAATGATTACTGCCTGCAGCCCTTTTCTTTTCTAGACAAAAACTTAAGAATAATAGAATGGGAGGGGATGTAGCACAGGCATAGAACACATGTTTTGGTGTAAAGTTGCAAACTGTAAGCATCTCACCTTCATTAAACTTTTAGTGGTGGGAAGTTGCTTCCCCCTCCCTCCAAGAGATCTAAATTGCAGTGTTTTGCCCATACACATTTTGCAATCCTGCTTGGAATTAGGAATGTAGGAAGCTGCCTTATACAGAGTCAGACCATTGGTCCATCTAGCTCAGTACTGTTTACACTGACTGGCAGTGGCTCTCCAAGGTTTCAGGCAGGAGTCTTTCCCAGCCCTACCAGGAGATGCTGCCTGGGAGTGAACCCGGGACCTTCTGCATGCAAGCGGATGCTCTGCCACTGAGCTTCAGCCCCATCCCCTAAGGGAAATAACTTGTAGTTACCCATGCAAATGTATACCACAGCAGACTCTGCTTAACAAAGGGGACAATTCATTCTCACTACCACAAGATCAGCTCTCTTCCCCAGTTCATGGGGAGTATGCAGTACATGGGGTGGTGGAAGGAAACATGTTTTCTAGGCCAAAGCCCAAAGCTGCAAATAGTCCAAGAGGCTCATGGACACACAGCTCTGCCTGCTATGCACTCAAGCAAAGCAACCCTTTATGAAACACATGAGAATCTTCCCAAAACCTCCCTGCTAGTGGAGCTCAAGCTGGTGCAAGAGGCGACACATATCACACCATTCCACTCTCAAGCCAAACACAAAGATCGCCTAACCAACTGATTGCCCAAGAAGCAGGCTATTGCTCTGTAAATCTATGACTAATTAAACCTTTCAAGCAAATTTCAGTAAAGGCACTTTTGTGCAAGAGGTTAACAGCCAATGTCTGAGCATGTGCTGACAGCAGCAAATGGCTTTGAATGCCATCTGGTCTGATGATTGCCAGCCATGCAGGTGCCATCAGCACATTTGCTCATAATGTATTTTACCATCTACTATTGCTGATAGATTTCTCTTAGGCGTACCCGTCGCTAATCCCGTGGGTGGCAGCTCTCGTGAGACTTCATGAGAAGCTGCCCGGATGGGGACGGGGAGAAAATGGTGGCGGCAGCTGGCTGGCTTGTGGGCAAAGAAAACAGTGGTGAATGGTGGCAGCTGGCCAGCTGGCTGGCCAAAGAAAATGACCACAACAGCGGTGGTGGTGGGCAGGAGGGAAGAAGGCACCGGGGGGGGCACCGGGGGAATAAGACGGGGGCAGATGAAGACGGCCAGTGTGGGGGGCGAGCAGGGGAAGTAGGCGGTGAGCAGGCAGGCAAAAAAATGGCGGTGGGTGGGGTCAAAGCTCCATTTGCAACACGTACTAAAGGGAGGAAATGAAGAACAGCTGCAAACCTCAGAGCAAAGAGACACCTTTTAAAGTGGTGATTCTCATATTTAGCAAGAGGAGAGCAACTGGCCCTATCCAACGCCAGCACAGCATCCCTCCAGTGGGGAGATGCTAGTATCTGCCTTGTGTTTCTTTTTAGATTATGAGCCCTTTGGGGACAGGGGACCATCTTATTCATGTATTATTTATTTATCTATGTAAACTGCTTTGAGGACTTTGGTTGAAGAGCAGTATAGAAATGTCCATAGTAGCAGAAGTTTCCACAGCTTTGGAGCAATTACTGTAAAGGCCCTGCAAGAAGATAAATGTTTTTTCAAAGCAAGAAGCAGGTAAGAAAGTGTAAGCCTCAAGAAGGTCTGATGCTTACTAGTATGCTGCTAATACCTGCTACCCGCCCAGAGGCGCGTTCACGGGCCACCACTGGCAAATATAGGTCAGATGTTCAAGGCCAGTGCTAATTTGACCCTGAAAGGCCTTTTGCTCAATGGATGCTGGCCCCTCACAAGTACAGTTCTGAGATATCTCCTCTATAATATAATCCTTTGCCAGAATCAGACTGTCAAGAATATGACACTGCACAAGAGAAACCTTTCAAAAATGACAGTCTGCTTGATACGTTGAATCTCAAGGCTTGCCCTGTTCATTGATCAATGAAATGAGTCTACTCACACAGGAGTCATATTTGCAAAGATACCTCTTGGTTAAATGAAGAACCCATATTTGAGGGAGGGGGGGGAATGCACACACACACACACACACACACACACACACACACAGCCTTCTCAGCTAGATCAAAACGAAAATAAGTTGGAAAAGGTGAAGGAGCTAAATGGTACAAAGCAGGTGAAGATGACAGTGAACAATTCAGGTAAAGAGCCAATAGAATCTAAAAATAAGCCTCAGGTTTTAATTTGACAGATGGTAGGGCAGCCTTATCTTGCCCTGGCTCAGCAGAACAGGTAATATTTTAGCTGCCAAAGTGACACAGTCAATGTACAAAATCCAGGCCTAAACAAATGGCTTAAAAGCAGCAAGATGCTTCACTTTTGTTCCCAGATGCATCGATTCCAGCATAATACAGACAGAGTGCCTTTTCACATCTAGCCTGCTGCAGAATGCCCAACAAATAGGTATATCTTTCAAAAAACTGTTTCCCTGCAAACCTTCCAGGGTTTGGTCTTGACATTTCCTTATAAAAATAGGTCTCTCTATAGAAAGATAATCTAGAAGCTACTGTCTTAATAATAGATTATTCAATCCTGATCAAGAACTGGAATCATTCAGAGGTAAAAAGAGAAAGGAACACATCAGAAGGTTATAAATGGAAAAGCTGCCCAACCTGCAGTTGATGAGAAGGACTTTCTTTTGCAATCACCAAGGGGACCCTCCTTCATATACTAGAGGTATCTTGGCAAGCAGGTGGTTCAAACACTAGGAATTCCTCTCCCATAGTGGCAGAAAAACCTTAAGCTGCAGCCCCTCTAAAGGGACCTGGTGATAACTGTGTCTGTTCTAGCAGATTCCAGAAGGCCAGCTTATCTCCTGCCTCCTCAACATTCAGCAGGACCCCAAAGGAGGAGAGAAGGGCAGGGGATAGAAGATACAGTGGCTTTCAGGCACAGTACATTGCCTTGCCCATGAAGCCCTGATTTGTCAGGCTTTTATCTATCTACCTTTGGGTGCACTTTAAATAATCCCTCCCATCCTATAACATGCAGTGGGGGCAGGGCCTTTAGTGGGGGGGGGGCAAACAGGACAATTGCGGGTCCTCACACAGGGGGGGATCCAAAGTATGGTTCAGTATTTGAAATGATTAGATGGATCCTTTTCTTTCAAGGCGGTAAAGCTAATCAGTTAAAATATAACTCCAGGATGAAGTTACTCCAGCATTCTGGGTAATTGCATTGACATAGGATGCAGAGGCTGACATAATGAGCAACATCAGGCATGTGGTAGAATGCGACATTTGCCCAGTTGCACAAGTGCAAAAATTGCACAAATTGAGTTTTCTGACTGTGCAGCCATTATATAATAGGGCCAAATTTTTGCCCTTAACACAACTGCACAAACATTACATCCCACCATGTGCATAATGTTGTGCAGTATGTCAGCCACAGGAAAAAAACTGGGTGGGGGGCGGCCGCGATTCAAATGAATATTCTGCCCCAAGCCTCTCTTTCTTTAAGAGGCTCTGAATGGGATAGTCCTGTTGAGAATCCTTTTGATGTAAAAGTTAAGAGACGGAGAGAATGTAGAAGAAAGCTTTTCAGATGTTATTCCAGTCCTGTGGAGGCACTTCTAGGGCAGAACCATTCGAGTTGAATGAGATTTTAGAAAGCAAAAAATAAAGCCCCTTATTTCAATTCTGCTTTTAGGAAGCTTATAGGAGTTTCCTGAAAATGTTTTTAGCTGCTGCTCAGTTCTTCTAATCCTCCTCAATAAAATGCCTTGTTTGTATGGTTTGTGTTTTCTCAGTGGGTATACAATTATACTGTGATTTTATTTCTGTTATGTAAGCTGTCCAGAGATTTTATGAATGGGTGGCACAGATATTGAATAAACCAAACTTCACTTAAGCTGTGTTTATGCTGCATCATACTTGGCAGATCACAGGCTCTTCCAGGGCTAGGCCTTAACCCTGCCAAAACTTAACCCTAAACAACTACTGTGGCAGATTAAAACTTGGAAACGATTACTTAGACTCCATATTCGGCTGAGTAGTAAATTGTCAACTCAGGGACCCTACCTGTGGGAAATGTGTGGATTATTTTTTATGCCCAACTGCTGGCAGTCGGTTTTGCTATTTTGATCTCATCCTTTTGATCTGATTAGCTTGACCTGCCTTTCTAGAAGTTCATGCACTCAATCCATCACAGAAAATAATGTGCTAAATAGCACTGCTCATGGTTTATATGTGATGGCTCTCCCCATTATGGCAGCTTGTGGGATGGTGGTTCACCCATTTACCCATCTGGGGATCCGATACACATGGTGGAAGATAAGCAACCAGTGATAACTAACGCAGTGGCAAAAATCTGCACCAGGGGCGTGCCTCTGGGGTGTTGGTGGGTGGCTTCTTTAAGTGTAAATAGAGCCAGTGCTCCGTGCCACCCAGAAGCCCCCGTGGTGGGGAATCGCCTCTGCCACTTACCTGGCTCCCACGGAGGCGAGCCCCCGCCAGGTGAGTGGTGGAGGTGATTCCCCGCTGTGGGGGCTGCTGGGCGGCATGGAGCACTGGCTCCGTTTACACTTAAAGAAGCCGCCCGCCGCCCCGCCCCCACCAGAGGCGCGTTCACGACCCGCGCCTGATCTACACTATGGCTAGCAGAGTGCATCATGAATTAACTAAGGACTCCTCCAATCTATAATTGAATGAACTGAACAACTTTAAACGACTGAATTTAATTGGACTCTGTGCACATTCTTTTTCAATTGATTATATTTTATTCTATCATTACTTTTGAGGTATAAGTTCTTTACTGTTATACTACTGGTATATATTATACTGTTATATATATTATTTATATTCCCTACTGTCACATCACATCTGGCAATTTACTTACTTAAATGGTGGAAGAGCAGTGGCACACCTAGGTAATTTTTTGGAGCCTAGACCTGAAGGGCCCCCAGCTTCAGTGGGGGGTCGGGGACAAATTAAATCTTAAAAAAAAAATTTCCCAACTGCTGCTGCATGACAGGGGGTGGGTGGTGGGGTGTGGACTGAGGTGGTGGAAGCAGAGGCAGTGGAAAGAGCTCCTTCCCTGAGCCTGCCTGCTGCCCAAATGGCAGGTCAGGATGTTTTCGACCCATTTAGGGGTTCTCTGCACATGGGTGCAGAGGCCCAAAACTGTCATTTGGGCAGCAGGTGGGCTCAGGGAAGGAGCTCTTGCCACTGCCTCCACCTACCCAGCCTTGGTCTGCAGCCCATTTGCTGCCCCGTCTCCGTTACCATTCCCACCACACAGCAGCGGTTGTAAAAAACCTGATTTAACTTGCCCCCGACCCCCCTCCTGCGGGCAATGGTGAGGTGGGTGCAGGGAAGTGGCAGGGCTCTGGGGAAGTGCCCCCAGAACATTTGGAACCCCCCCCCCCTGGAGACTTGAGGCCATGGACCAGATCCCCAAGGTCCATGGGAAAGTGTGCCTCTGTGGAAGAGTATGCATGTGTTTGACTTTCTGGCATGCAAGCCTATTTGGTATTACCTATATAAGCACTAGGGCCACTGGCTCCCATTTTGCGCAACGTTCCATCTACTTTGTAATGGAATGTGCAAGATGGAAGAATTGTGCAAATGCAGTTGTGCAATGGGCAGCCATTATTCCAATGGCCATTCATTACACAATTGCATTTGCACAATTCTTGCACAACTGTGCTCTTGTGCAACAGCACACACATTCCATTAAAAGGCAGGTAGTGCCCTCCTGCCCAAGTCCTGCAATACTGCCTCATCATGGCAGGGGGGTGGTTTCCTGGGAGGGATGAGCAAAGTACGCCGGGAAG
The DNA here is from genome assembly GCF_027244095.1 of Hemicordylus capensis. NCBI lineage: Eukaryota > Metazoa > Chordata > Lepidosauria > Squamata > Cordylidae > Hemicordylus > Hemicordylus capensis. The sequence goes on along the minus strand of NC_069662.1, from coordinate 138,552,530 downwards.
TATACTCCCAGTAGGATCACCCAAAGCGTGAAGGTCATCCCAGCTGCCCAGCTAAAGCAAGCAGGCACCTATATTGGGCAGCAGCGATATAGGAAGGTGCTGGAGGCAGACGATCACTTCAGTGACAACGACAAAGGCATCATTCCATACTGCGTGGGAGAAAGCAATGGTAAACCACTCCAAGAAAAGCACATGGATAGACAAAATGGAATGATTGTCGATGTAGTGCCGGATGATGTGCCCCTCCGGTTGGATGGTACTCAACATGTTACTGAGGAAGAGCTGAGGATCTCTCAGAGTACCAATGGTGTTTATGATGTGGTTAGACTAAAGGCTTTTGGACATCTAGCAGCTGATGTTGCCATGCGGGAAAAGAAAATCCGAAGCTGCAGAGACAGAATTACAATGGGAACTGTGGAACGTAATTAGCATGAATATGGGTAAGCTCAACACAGTGAAAGACAAAATGAATCAACTACAGATTGACCTATTGGGCATCAGTGAACTGGAATGGAACACTTTCATTCAGAAAACCATAACGTTTACTACTCAGGACATGAAAACCAAAGTAGGAACGGTGTTGCTTTCATAGTCAGGAAGGATATAGCAATGACAGTACTTGGATACAATGCAGCCAGTGACCGACTAATATCAATCAGATTTTGTGGACAATCCTTTAACATGACAGTTATTCAAGTCTATGCCCCAACAACTAATGCAGAAGAAGATGAAGTTGATGAGTTTTATGCTCAAGTTCAGTCTGAAATTGACAGAACATGCAAGCAAGATGTGATGCTGGTGGTTGGAGACTGGAATGCCAAAGTTGGAAAAGGTAAGGAGGAAAACACAGTCAGCCTATATGGCCAAAGAAATAGAAATGAAGCAGGAGAACGACTTCTTAGTTTCTGCAAAGCCAATGGTCTCTTCATTGCTAACACATTCTTCAAACAACCAAAGCGGTGCCTATAAACATGGACATAACCAGATGGAGTACACAGAAATCAAATTGATTACATTATTGGGGCAATGAGGTGGAAGAGCTCAGTTATAACAGCAAAGACATGGCAGGGGGCTGATTGTGGAACTGATCACGAACTGCTCATGTGCAAGTTCCAAGTCAAGCTAAAGTGGAAAAACAAAGCTATCCAGCTTCCACGAAATGATCTTGAGAATGTACCCACCATATTCAAGATGAACATCAGGAACCGCTTTGAAGTTCTGAACCTCATTGATAGGGAACCAGAGGAACTGTGGAATGAAATCAAAGAAGTTGTTAAGGATGAATGTGAAAAGAGACTGCCAAAGACCAAGAAACAGAAGAAAGCAAAGTGGATGTCAGAACAGATGGTGGGAATTGCCAAGAAGAGGAGAGAAGCCATAGTCAAGAATGGAAGGAACTAAATAGAGAATTTCGGAAAGCTGTTAGAAGAGACAAGGAACAATACTACAATGACATCTGTAAAGTCCTTGAGGATGGAAATAGACATGGAAAAACAAGGCAAGTTTTCCAAAAGATCTCTGAACTCAGAGGGAGTTTCCAACCTTGAACTGGTATGTTAAGGGATGCCAAAAGGCAGATAGTAACTGATTCAGATAAGATCAAACAGAGATGGAAGGAGTATACTGAAGATCTGTACAGAAGGGATGTCAACATCCAAGATACTCTAGAAGATATTCCCTACTTGCAAGAACCTCTAGTATGGGAAGATGAAGTTAGATCAGCACTCCAGTCATTACCAAGTTGGAAGGCTACAGGAATTGATGGAATAGCTACAGAAATATTCAGGCAATAGAAGAAGAATCAGTCAAGGCTCTAACCAAACTATGCCAGCAAATTTGGAGAACGTCACAGTGGCCAACAGATTGGAAGAGGTCAGTCTACATACCCATACCAAAGAAAGGAGACTTAACAGATTGTGCAAACCATCAGACAATATCTTTAATTTCACATGCTAACAAAATAATGCTCAAGATCATCCAACACAGATTAGAGCCCTATGTAGAAAGGGAAATGCCAGATGTTCAAGCTGGCTTCAAAAAAGGCCGAGGAACAAGAGACATCATTGCTGATGCACACTGGATAATTGAGAAAGCCAACGAATACCAGAAAGAAGTTAATATGTGCTTTATTAGTCAACAGAAAAGCCTTCAACTGCATCAACCATGTCAAGTTGTGGAATATCCTGAGGAAAATTGGCATCCCGGAACATCTCATTGTTCTCATGAGAAACCTATACACAGGACAGGAAACCACAGTCCAGACAGAACATGGTGAAACAGACTGGTTCCAGATCGGCAAAGGAGTAAGACAAAGCTGTATACTTTCTCCTTCTTTATTCAATTTATATGCTGAACATATACTGAGATAAACTGGATTGGAAGAAGAGCGTGCTTTTAAAATTGGAGGAAGAAACAGCAATTACCTGCGCTACACTGATGACACCACTCTGATAGCTGAGAATGCTGATGATCTGCAAGCTCTAGTAATGAAAGTCGAGGAGCACAGTGAAAAAATGGGACTACTATTAAATATAAAGAAGACTGAACTAATGACAACGGGTACAGCAACCAGCCTCAGAATTGACAATGAAGACATTGAAGTGGTGGATAGCTTCTGCTTTTTAGGATTGACCATCAACAGTAAAGGATTCAGCAGTCAAGAAGTATGCCGCAGACTAGCACTTGTTAGGGTTGCAATGAAGACCTTGGAAGGATATTTAGATGTCATGATGTGTCTACACCTACAAAGATTAGAATCGTTTGGACACTGGTTTTTCCCGTGACACTCTATGGATGTGAAAGCTGGATTTTGAAGAAGCAAGATAGAAAAAGCATTGACGCTTTTGAACTTTGGTGTTGGAGAAGACTTTTGAGGATACCATGGACAACCAGGAAAACAAACAATCCAGAATTTTCACTCGAGGCACAAATGACCAGGCTCAAACTATCATACTTCGGACACATTATGCAAAGACCCAGCTCCCTTGAGAAGTCTATAATTCTGGGGAAAGTGGAAGGAAAGAGAAGAAGAGGATGACCAGCAGAAAGGTGGATGGACTCAATTACGACAGCACCACTGAGAGAACTTAAAGGTCAAGTTGAAGACAGCTCATCCTGGAGAGAATCTATCTATGTGGTTGCTAAGAGTCGACACCGAATTGATGGCACTTAATCAATCAGAATGTTGCACAGTATATCCTCTGCTAACTAGACAAAGATGCACCTTTCAAAGTGGAGATTCTCTTATATTTAGCAGGGGGGAAGCAACTGGCTCTGTTTAACTCCAGCACAGCATTCCTCCAGTGGTTATTGCTGGTGTCTTCCTTGTGTTTCTTTTTAGACTGTGAGCCATTTGGGGGACATGGAACATCCTCCTTTTTTGTATATATAGACCGCTTTGAGACCTTTTTTTCTTAAAAAGCTTTAATAACTAGTAGCTGTCATCATCATAGTAGTGGTGGTAGTAGTATGTACCACTGGGTGGCACTATGCAGGGAGTCTAGGGGTTGGAAAGAAATTTATGTATGTATGTATGTATGTATGTATGTATGTATGTATGTATGTATTTAATTAACATATTTGTATACTGCCCAAAACACAAGTCTCTTGGGGTTTATAACAAAACAATAAAAACAAATACAAAGCTTAAAACATTACAATTTAAAATTTAAAAATGTTAAAACTATTAAAAACCATCAAACCATCAAAACAGTATCTAATTAAATGCCTGGGTGAACAAATATGTCTTCACTGCCTTAGTGCCTTTTTAAAAGTTGTAAGAGATGGGAAAACTCTTATTTCAGCAGGGAGTGCGTTCCAAAACCTCAGGGCAGCAATGGAGAAGTCCTGACCTCGAGTAGCCACCAGACGAGCTGGTGGCAACTGCAGATGAACCTTTCCTGATAATAATGGGTGGTGTGGGTCATAGCAAAGAAGATGTTTCTGTTTAGGGCTTTATAGGTTTTAACCAAGACCTTGCATTTTGCCTGAAAACTTATCGGTAGCAACATGGTGTCCAGGCTCCTGTTAATTCTGTATAATGTCAGAATGGAAAGTCTCTACAGGGTACAGAAAGCTTTACAGGGCAGTCAGAGGACAGCAGTTCAAACACAAGAACCTTGAAGACTTAGCTGTTGCAGCCTTAATCTGTGTAATACTGCTACCACACCTGATAAAAGGAGAGGACACAATCTCAGAGAAACCTTAACCCTTCCAACTTACCAGGAAGCTACAGAAGATTCACAGGAGGTATATTTGAAAGGCCTCTATTCTTCCCTTGAGGAGAAACCTGGCATCTTTTTTTTAATTTTTTATTTTTATTTTACATTTTATATCCCGCTCTTCCTCCAAGGAGCCAGAGCGGTGTACTACATACTTAAGTTTCTCATCACAACAACCCTGTGAAGTAGGTTAGGCTGAGAGAGAAGTGACTGTCCCAGGGTCACCCAGCAAATATCATGGCTGAATGAGGATTTGAACTCGGATCTTTCCAGTCCTAGTCCAGCACTCTAACCACTACACCACAGAGGCAGCATTCCAGGTTCTAGTAACCCTGGACCTCTACTTTTCTATGACACTCTAATATGGAAGCAGAGGGCCTGGAAATGACATATTTCAGGCACTAGGAGTTGGGACATATAATTTCTAGGGTGGCTGAGGTTCATACTAAGGACTCCTGGAAAAGGACATTAAGAAATCCTGGCTAGGGATGTGCAAAACGTTTTGATGTAGAAACAAAATGCCCTTTAAATAAAGGGCCTGTTTTGTGCTTGGAACAAAAAAAAAACCCCAATTTTGATTCAAGATATTTTGACGTTTTGAGCTCCATTTTGGAGACCTGTTTTCCCCTTGCTGATTGGTTTTCTGGCACTGGCTTGAGATCTCCTTGCTTCCTGGTTGGCTTGTTATCGCACAAATCTTGTTATGGGCAACTGTGCCCCCCATTGGCTGGGGAAAGCCCACTAAACCCTACAGCAATGCTGAACAGTGTGTTCTGCAGCACCTGCAGGAGCCGGCCAGGAGATGGAGCCGGCCAGGAGCCGGCAGGCCAGGAGATGGAGCCAATCCATTTTTGGGCAATGCATTGCCAGGTCTGGCCAGACTTGGCAACGGTTGCCGTACAGTTCCTCTCATGCCCACCAAGCAGTGTCCAGAGCAAAAGAGTGTTCCCAATGGCTAGGGACAGGGTGACGCTCTATTGCTCAGAGACTGACTTGGCAGAGCAGCTGGTCTTCCTGAAGGCCCACCTCTGCCTGCTGGGCTATCCCACACTGGCCTTGGAGGGTGACTGACTCATGGTTACCCCCACCAATGGCAGCATCGCTAGCAATTTGCTCCACCCTGGCCAGATGTGCCACAGTCTGCCTGTTAGCACTGCTGACACATGCAGACATGCACACACACCACCGCCATGGCCTATGATGAGATGGATTGGTGCCCTGGCATCAGTCATAACCATCAGCTGGGGCCCAGCGCCAATCTGAGGCCATGGTGTTATCCAGACACAGGCAGGCAAGCAGTGCTGGAGAAGAAGAGAAGAAAGAACAGTTCTTCTCATGGTAAGAGCCTAGAAACTTTGTTTCTTGTCAGACCATTGGTCCATCTAGCACAGAATTGTCTACAGTACACAGGGTCAGACATTCCCAGGTTACAAGCAGGGGTCTCTTTCTCAGCCCTATATCTACAGATGCCAGGGAGGGAAACTGGAACCTTCTGCATGCACGCAAGCATGCTGATGCTTTTCTGAGAGTGAACCCATCCTCCAGAGGGAATATCTTAGAATGCTGCTTTCTTCTTCTTCTGGCTCCTTCCATCCTGTTCAGATTCTTCAGACAGCTGAGCTCAGAGCTGAGCTGTCCAGACCATGACTGCTCTGTCATAAGAACGTAAGAACATCCCTGATGGATCAGGCACAAGGCCCATCCAGTCCAGCATCCTGTTTCACACAGTAGCCCACCAGATGCCTCTGGGGAGCCCACAAGCAGCAGGTATGTGCATTCCCTCTCTCCTGCTGTTGCTCCCCTGCAACTGGTATTGAGAGGCATCGAGCCTCTGAGGCTGGAGGTGGCCCACAGCCACCAGACTAGTAGCCATTGATAGACCTGTCCTCCATGAATCTGTCTAAGTCCCTTTTAAAGCCATCCAAGCTGGTGGCCATCACCACATCCCATGGCAAGGAATTTCATAGATTAATTATGTGCTATGTGAAAAAGTACTTTCTCTTGCCGGTCCTAAATTCCCCAATCTTCAGTTTCATAGGGTGACCTCTGGTTCTAGTGTTGTGAAAGAGGGAGAAAAATTTCTCTCTGTCTACCCTCTCCACTCCATGCATAATTTTATACACTTCGATCATGTCTCCCCTTAGTCACCTCTTCTCCAAGGTAGAGAGCCCCATATGCTGTAGCCTAGCCTCATAAAGAAGGGGCTCCAGGCCCCTGATCATTTTGGTTGCCCTCTTCTGCACCTCTTCCAGTTCTACAAAATGCTTCTTAAGATATGGTGACCAAAGCTGTACACAGTACTCCAGATGAGGCAGCACCATAGATTTGTATAAGGGCATTATAATATTAGCATTTTTATTTCCAATCCCATCCTAATGATTCCTAGCATGAAAATCCTCTTCTGATGGCAGGCAGAATAGAAGGAAGGTGGGTTTTATTTTGTGGTTTTCTCAGCACTGAGTATAATATGCTGTGCAACTGCTGCTATAACTATTTGGTTTTGCTAGATCTCAGATTGACAATGGCAGAACTTGGGTGCCTTCCTTCCTTTTTTTGTTTGGGAGATAGTGTTGTGGTGAGAAATGGCCAGTGGCATCTCTCTCTCTCCCTCTCTCTCCCATATATGGTGATTGTTGTGATAAGTTCCATGTCTGGCCTTGAGACTAACTTGGGTTTCACTGTGCTCCGGTCTGCTCTGCAATCTGCATTGCAAGGTATACTCAGTCAAACTGTGGCTGAAGTTGCTCTATTCGAGTGTATGGCTATGCTTGCTGCTAGGTAAGGGTGCTGTTGTGCCAGTTGTTGCAATGCTAGGAAGTAAGGAGACATAAATGTGTGAGAGAGAACAACTTGTGCAAATGATGTTACTGCAGCACAGGCACTGTGGCTGGCAGGGGATTCTGGGTCAATGATGCTTTCTTGGCCATTTTTGGACTGTGTTTGAAATATGTGTTCTGTGTCTGTGTTTTCCTTTTACTGTGTGCTTCTGCAATGTTTTTCAAGGCAGGGTTGCAAAAAGCATTGCAAATTGCCATGTGACTCTTATATGTTCACTCTGTGAGTGCAGCTTGTTCTGGCCAGAGGGAGCAATGGGGAACTCAAAACACCCTATTGTTCCCCATGGGTAGCTCCTAGGGACACCAAGGTGGGTTGTGTGTAGGGCATGATGGGTGCTATGTACCACCCAACCCACCAAAGAAATGGGCAAGCGGGCAATTTTAAACAAATGTTTAACCTTTTCCCCAACCCCCAAGGGATCAGTATCTATGGGGTATGGATACCCCATAGAAGAAACCCAAATAGGATTGTATGCACTATATATACATAACATATGTGTATGCTGCAATTTGCAAGAGCATAGAAAAAGCACAGAATGTACCTGCGGGCATAAAAGGCAGCTTCCTGGGAAACTTATATTTTGGTTCTTGTTCTTTAAAACAACAACAACAAAAACTTTCTATACTTCTGCCTGCAAAGGTATGCTTGAAAGTCTGTGGGCAACATCTGCTGAAATCTCAGATGTCAAAGAAGTAGCAGAATAAGATTGTTGGGTCTATGATATGAGACTTCATTATCCTTGCCTCCTCCATAACTAGCAAAATGAGAATAAATTATGCAAAATAGTAACAATTGCAGAACAAATTATAAAAAATTGGAATAAATCCAGATTTTGTTGTTATTAGCGTGGCATGCACACAGCCCTAGATATGACTTTGGAGACAAGGAAGGCATTACATATATGTTGCTGCTCATAAATTTGCTTCTCTAACCTACAGGAAGCTGGCAGCTGCAATGGACTGACACTTCTAATTAAGCAAACTTTCGTTGGCTTATATTTAGATTATCGTTAAATAATGCAGTTTTGCTAGTTGCATGGAAGACTGTGCACAGATAGATTACTAATGGCATGAATACAGATTTTGAATGCTACCTCATTTGACCCTTTTATAGAATTAATTGGAAAGTGTCTGGCTTCTACTATCTTGGATAAAGTAAATTACTTTGGAGCATCACCAAAATTAAATATAGGATCTCCCCTCTTTGAATAGCTAGTTCAGTTTTCTTGCTAGAGACTAGAAATTAAAATCAATCTTGTTAACAGAGAACTGGATACCCCCCCCGCCCCCACCCCCCTGTTAGCGCACCTTTCAATTTTACTGAAATTATTTAAACATATCAGCTGGGATCCAAAGAGCGAATTTAGGCACACCCAAGGTTTTGTGCAAGGCCAGACGGATTGCCTTCCTCCCCCCCAACCCGCCATTGAATAATAGACTACCATAGTATACCATATTTTACGGACTAGAAGACGCTACGGACTATAAGACACACCTTAATTTTAATCCAGTTTTTCAGAGTTTTAACATATTAGACTGTTAAAACATATAAGACGCTCCTGAATTTGGGCGGATATTTTTCGAGGAAAAAAGTGAGTCTTATAGTCCATAAAATACGGTATCACAAATGGGTTTGGAAGCTCTCATCTGTTTCAAAAGTGATTTGCCAAGCACCCTGGGAGTTGCTGCTTCAGAACTCTAAGTCCAACACACGTGGCATTAGCTGCCCAGTTCTATGGACCACTCTGTTGACGTTCTAAGTCTGCTCAATTATCATCCAAGATTCTGAAGAAATGCCTCAGTTCCCCACTTCCAAAAGCTTGCATTGCTAAAGTCATATTTATTATTGTTAATACTGAATGTCATATTTATTATTATTTATTTATTTGATTTTTATACCGCCCTTCCAAAAGGGCTCAGGGCGGTATATTTGGCATCCATATTCTTGCTGAAGTCTTCCTAATGCAAATTTGTCCACTTTGAATAGTGGGTAAAATGTTCCAAGAGTACCTATGGGGCGGGACACAAGGGGGATTAGGAGGAGAGAGGACAATAAAGAGAACGTGAAAGGAGGGAGGGGTGTGTCAAGCAATCCCCATCCTTTCTTGTGAAAGCTTTCTGGGCTCACATGAGGGAAATAAATCAGAAATTCGGTAGCCTTCATGAGTCTGCCTCTCTGTCACTGGATATGTAATGAATGTATTGTCAGTAAAAAGGAACTGCATATGAAATTATTAATTTAGGCTGAAAGAATTATAATAAATACAAGTTCTTGTTTACAAGAATGCACTGTAAGAATTGTCTGACATGACTATCAAACTATTGTAATGTGTGCTCTGGGTAGAATTTGTTTTTAATTTTTGTTTCTTTGTGAGAATGTATCTGTCTGCACATCTATGAGAGAGCTATGTGTTGCAATGCATACATCTATTTTTTAAAAAAATCCCACAAAAGGTTACCTTTGCATGTGTTCTTACTGTGGCAGCAGTGGCAGCTTTAGGCACATGCAACATAATCTACAGCTTAGGGTCTCACATTATGAGGGGCCTCTGAATAATTTTTTTAAAAGACTAAATTTCAAGCTTTACATAACGTATTTTCATTTAAAGGCATTTCTACTACAAACAGGCTTATTGCAAGAGAACTGTTTTGGATAGATAATTAGTTTTTCATTGCAACATTGCCAAGTAAAAATAAAGGTTTATTGTCTCTGTTTCCATTGCCCATTATAATAATATTGTTTTCATAATGTAATGGGATCTTTTAAGCTTGACATAGCTTAGGGCATCAGCATGTCACAATTCGGCCCTGAGTGGCAGCCCAGGCCATTGTTGCTCTTAAGACAAGGCGCCAAATACGAGCCCTCCTTCCTTCCCCGCCCCTTCAACTAGAGGTGAAGGGAGGCAGGTGAGATGGAGGCAGGTGAAGTGCTGCCTTTCTAGTACATCAATAATTGACTCCTTGAGGTGACCACCTCACCTCATGGAAGGACCGCCCCTGCGTTCTTGGTTTCTCTTTGCAAACAAGTAGTCAAATTTAGTTGCACAGGAACACGGATCTCAAAACCATGGACTTGTAATGTCAACTAAAAAAGCTCACCCCCTTCCATTAAAGAACAGATCACATGCAAACAGATGCAAATCTGAGAGCCAAATGGCAGAACTATGTCCCGAAGGGTGCCTCACACTTATATTTGATCTCTATAAAGTTCTGAGCAAAATATATATTTTTAGCTGCTTCCAGAAATCTAAAATCAGAAACAGCTTTTTGGACTTGACAGTGGATTTAAATCTACTATGTTTTCCATGGTTGAAATATATAAATGTAATCTTTTGCTGTTTTAGAAGCCAGAACCAGTGGATTCAAATCACGACTGGGTACTTTTGCCTTTCAAATGTTTTCAGTGCCCTGGAAATGAATTGCCCCTGGAAAGAGGTATCTAGCATGGGAATCTTAAATCTATGAGCCATTTTAGGAGAGAAGATTGGCCAATTTCTCAAACAATTCAGGACAATCTAACTGCTGGATTCAATTCTTATTATTCCTTCCCCTGATCATTTTGAGTCTATGTAAGGAAAGCACAAACATTTTAAACATTTTGAAGTATTCCAATCAACCCATTTCTTACTATCATCATGCTATCATGAAACTTTTTAAAAAATAGTGACCCTTATGCAAAGCAATTTGGTTTTGTGTGCACTGGAAAGGTTTATTATTCCAGGTCACTAAAATATTTTGAATGAATGTTTAAATTGTGTATTTAAAAAACAACATGAGATTGTTTTCCAGTCATCTACTTGCAGTATGACTAGAATAATTTCACATTTTTCATTTGAAACAAATGCAAAACAGCCAATGATAAAATGTTCTGCCTAGATTTATGGATCTCATTAATTTCTGAAAGGATATACAGGTTGTCCATTTTACTGATTTGCTGCCATTATTACACATTTGTATGTATCTCTTGCTTCAATTACTATTTTGGATTAATTCTAGTACCATTATCCACAAGGAGTCAAGCACTAATAAGTACCTGTAAACAGTAATTCCTCACAGGAATCAATCACTTAATTGTCACAGAGGTGTGTTTCTTCTCATTTGTCTAGCTTAGGGATGGGTAAGCTTCCAAGAGTAGTAGTGTAGTAGTAGTAGTAGTAGTAGTAGTAGTAGTTATTATTATTTCTTGTTTACAAAGTCAGACAGGTGTTATTGACTGGTTTGTCAATTGTTATAGATATTGTCACAGAATATAGGCTGTTCCCAGTAAAGCTGCTTTTTGTAATTGGCTGATGGTGATTTCTGTGACCCCTATGGTGTTGAGGTGCTCTTCAAGGTCTTTTGGAACTGCACCCAGGGCGCCAATTACCACTGGGATTATTTTGGTCTTTTTCTGCCACAGCCTTTCAATTTCAATTTGTAGATCTTTGTATTTTGTGATTTTTTCTAGTTATTTATTATTATTATTGTTGTTGTTGTTGTTGTTGTTGTTGTTGTTGTTGTTGTTGTTATTTTGGCTACAGCTTGGTAGCTACCAGCTCAAACTAGTGCAGTGGCCTGGAGACACAGAGTTAGTCACAAAATGGCAGCCTGGGGAGGCAGAGAAATCTGCAAAATGGCTTGTACAAAAATATACATCAACAGAATAAGGGATTTTAACACCAAACCCCCTGAATCCCCAGATAATTTTGTTGCAGGGCAGGAGGGGAGCAAGAGAGGCTGCTTGTGGGTGAAGAAACTGGAGAGAAATTAATGGCGGAGAAAGTAAAATCAGTCAATAGAGTGATTGACTGATAACTCAATAGAGTGATCACTCAATAGAGAGAGATTAAAAATGGCACAGTCATGCCCCCATTCATTTAGCTAGCCAGTCAGATCTGCAGTACTGGCTGGAAGGGAAGGGAGGGAGAAGCAAGCCCAAATGCCTACAAAACTACTTCAGATAAGCCTGGAGCTACGAGTAACCTAACGCTTGCCTCTGCTTTAGTTCATTCAAACAGTCAGTTGTACAATACTGTTTGTACAATTCTGTTTGGTGAATAAAATAGAACTGAATGAAATTAACTAGATATGGCTAGTCTGATTAACCATGTTCATGAGAACACAATACTGTATGCCAAGCCAGGGTGTCCACCAAGGTAGGAATCCTTGGCCTACTCCAAGGGGAAGAGAAGAGCATATAGGATAGCTTTGAGCAGGACCACAAGAGAGATAGCATCATAAGAGGGATTTGCTCCAGCAACTGCTTGGAGGTGATGCCAGTTTTTATGGCTGCTGCCAAGGAAGAGTGGATTGCACAAAGCCCGTCCCTTTCCTGGGAAAGGTTCTTTTGTTTAAAGTGGCTCTTGCAGTACTGGAACCTCTACTTGGGCTGCCAGCTCCTCAAGGGACTCTTCTGAGTCAGAGGATGAAGGAAGAGCTGTGTCCATGGACCATAATAAACGTACTACTAGCTCTGGTCCCCCAGTGTCTGTATGTCGGGGGAGCCGCAGCAGTGCAGGATCTTTCAGGATCTGAGTTGTAGGGTTTTCCTACCCTGTCTCACCCCCTGAAACTGTCTGCTTTGCCCTACATTTGTGGGGGTCATGACATACTACACAGTTTGCCAAGATCTTCATTTTTTTCATACTGAATACAAGTCTGGGAGGTTTGCAATTCTTGACTCAAATACAAGGTGAGTATTATGAACTCCAAATTCTTCTGTGAGCTAAAGAAGAATTCCATCCCTACCTCTCCTGCAAAATCAGCTCTCAGCCCTTGTCCCCCATGTCCCTTCTTACCTGCACCCCATGTCCCCACTTACCTGCACCCCGCTCCTGCCAGAGTCTTAGCAGCAAGTGCAAGGAGGGAGGTCCTAGAAACAGATCCAGATTAGCCTGGAAATAAGCTGAGCGGGGGCGGTGGGATAGATTGGCTTACTGTAAGCCGAACCAGTTTGAGCATGGGAGTGTTTGCCCACCACCACTCTAGCTAGTTCAGTACCCAATCCAAGTTATTATTCCAAAGTCTTCTATCTACATCCACTGATATCATCACTCATATAATATGATTTGCACCACATGGATCCCTGACAAAGTCCACTGCATGTTCTGCACTCGTGCTGTTTGTGGAGCTGCATTCTTGCTTCCACAAAATAAGAAGGCAGCCTCACAACTGCATCTGTGGGTTAATGCAAGCCCATTGAAAAATGTTTGACTTTTGTCACATTACAAACTGCTTCTGGAATGCTACCAGAAAAACGCAGTGTCAGAACTTTCCGCTTACTGTAGATTTGGTTTCCATATTTCTAGCGTGCATTGTATTCCACTACAACTAATCAGGCTGCTTCAAAGGTCTGTGTCATCAGCACCTGGATCTAGACCAATGAAGCAAGCTATTTATATATAACTGCAACCTGCTCTCCTCCCTTCCTTATGCTAGCTGGAAAAGGCAACAGCTGTGATGCCTGATGACACCTGGTAAGAAGCTAGAGGATCCGAGTGACAGATTCCACACTGTATTAATCCATTAGCAGCTTGGGGACTGTAGCTGATGTCTCAGGCTGGCATTATGCCTGGCTTGTCAACTATCCCTGGAACAGACTATGGGACTGTCCTTGTTCAGGTTAACTTTAACTGGCTGGAATGTCTTGTTCCCCTAAATGCCATTATTGTGTTGTTCACTTATGATTAGATACAATTAATTTACTGCGGCAGGTAACAGCACTGCAAGTCTCTGGGGTATTACATACTTTAGTGTTTTCATACATTGCTATGCAGTATCTACTGGAATATATAAATCTAAGACAAAATGCTGGTGCACATCTTATGCAAATTAACAAATTACAAAATTTGCCAAAATTTGTATAACTTTTGGGGACTCCAATATTTATGTTGTCAGTATATTTGGAACTTTGTTTTGCTAATGGAGATAAAGGTGTTGGAAGAATCTTAAGTGGGGGGGAGGGAATAAGGAGATAAGGAGATTCCAAGAAATTCACAACAGGGAGGGGCAATAGCCCGTCTTTGCTGCTGTCCATCAATAAAAACTGGTATTCTGCTTCTTAAAATGGAGGTACTATACATCCAGCAGATATAAAAGAGCATATTCCATATTTTATTTCATTTCATACAAACACACAGCCTCTATATTTTTTATTACTGGCTAAAATGACTGTGAGTAGCACCCACAATCAGCCAAGACTAACTTGTCTCTAAGGGCAGCTGGGGTTTATATGGGCGACTTCTAAGGGCGGCCGGGGTGGCGGCGGCAAGAGGGCAATCTTACTGGTGCTGCCAGTGGCTCCTCTAAACCCCATCACTCCCTCCAGCAATGTGGCCCACACAGCAGTAGCACAGTTCCGGCCTCCGCAGGAGCCATTTGTGTTACCTCTGCACATGCAAATGGCCATGCAAATGGCCTCTGCGCAACCATGGAGGCCGTAACTGCTTGGGCCATGCTGCTGGGGGGGGGGGAGGCAGGGTTTAGAGGAGCCACCAGCACTGGCAAGGTGCCCTTTAGCTAAGGTGTCCTTGGTGCCAGTAAGGTGTCTCCCTGACCACCCTTAGAGACCTTTAAAAGGCATAATTCCCTTTTGCTTGTAAAGGGGAATCCTCACTAAGGATGTACATGGAACCGCGGCAGGACAGTTCGAAGGTGGCGTGGGTGCCACTTTAAGAGCTGGGGAGGGTGCACTTACCCCTACTGCCACTTCCCCCCTGCTGGCATTCTTTGTTAAGAAAGCTGATTGGAGTGGCAGCATACCTCCCTGCCACCCTGTTGGCCGGATATGGCTGGAAGTCCCTGATGTGCCTGCATCTCCCTCCCCCATTCTTAAAGGAGGTGGCACCCTCCCCTGTTCTTAAAGCGGCACCCCGCCGCCTTCGAACCAGCGGAACCGCCAATTCTCCGAACCAGTTCAGAGGCCCATAAAGGGCCTCTGAACGGTTCCATGCACATCCCTAATCCTCACCAGATTCCCCTTTACAAGCATAGGCCCTCAAATTTGGTCAAACTGGTTCAAACCAGTCCAAGCTGGTTTGATTGAATGGACCACCGGCCAGTTCGACCAAATCGGTTCACAGACTGGTGGTTTGGTTCGAATTCAGTTCAAATACGAACCAAACCACCAAAAATGGTTCCGTGCACACCCCTAGGAGGGAGGACAGCTAAATAGGCAATCTGAGCTGGTGGGGTGGAAATCTCATGCGCACAGGCCCAATCACATGACTGGCATTCTAAATAAAAGCAAGGAATCAGCTGTACAATGTAAGCCTATGGGTATTCAGTTTTTCATGCTACCTTTACACATTGCCTTTTTGAAAGTCATGCCATGACATGAATGTCTGGTTGACTGGAAGTAGCAGCTATACTGGATGAGCAAGGAGGAAAGGCTCTTTGCTCCTCTCCATGTTAGGGGAGAGATTTGGGTAGGGTTATCATCTACTACTACAAATATTTATATATTGCTTTTAACAAAAGTTGTTAAAGTGGTTTACATAGAAAAATGAATGAATGAATGAATGAATGAGGTGATTCCCTGCCCACAAAGGGCTCACAATCTAAGAAGATAATGTAAGGTAGACACCAGGAACAACCACTGGAGGGATGCTATGCTGAGGTTGAATAAGGCCAGTTGCTCTCCCATGGCTAAATATAAGAGAACAATCACTTTAAAAGGTTCCTCTTTGCTCAGTTAGCAGAGTTATCATCTGATTTGGCACTTTCTGTTAATTCCTGTTGCATTAGAAATTGATAAGCTATTCGATTTGTAAATAGACAGAAAGCACAGCTATAGCAAGAGCCTATAATATTTATGCAAAAGTAATGTGTTCTTTTCCATATTCTGAACACAGACTAAAGCATCAATGAACTGCTTTTTTCACCTAGATAAAGCTAACCCTTCTCTATACATCAGCCAGAATGAGGTCAAACATAGGAAGCAAACAGTTTAAGACATAAAGGAAAAATCCTTTGTGGGTTATTTCTGAACATAACTCATACAGCTTAGTGTTAAAGCTAGTAATTAAATTTGTATATGTTACATCTTATTAATGAGCAACATATGTTTGCTCAAGATAATGGACAGCAGAAGATAAAGGTCTTTCTAAATGGCACAGTGGAGAAATGACTTGATTAGCAAGCCAGAGGTTGCTGGTTTGAATCCCCACTGGTATGTTTCCCAGACTATGGGAAACACCTATATTGGGCAGCAGCGATATAGGAAGATGCTGAAAGGCATCATCTCATACTGTGCAGGAGATGGCAATGGTAACCCCCTCCTGTATTCTACCAAAGACAGCCACTAGAGATGTGCACGGTCCGGACCAGTCCGGACCGGCACCAAAGGGGGGCCCTTTCTTTTAGGGCGGGAGGGCTTTCTTACCCCTCCCGCCTCTTCGCCCCCTCCAGCGCCCGTATTTGACTGAATAACGGGGCGCTGGAAACCAGCCCCCCCCCAGCAGATTCACATACAAAGGTGCCCATACCCCTGCCGCCGTCGCCAGCCCGCCCACCCGCCAGCTAGCCAGCCCTCCCTCCCTCCCTCCCAGCTGCCCGCCCGCCCGAGTCCTTACCCAGCTGCAGGAGAAAACGAGAGGAGCTCCCGGACAGAGCTCCTCTCGTTAGAAAGGCCTGCTGCAGAATGAAGGCGCTTTGCGCGTGCGCGCGCATGTGCGCGCCACAAAGGACACCGGAGGCCCGGTCTACCCGCCGGGAAAAGGCCGGGTAGACCGGGCCTCCGGCGATCGGAGGCCCGGTCTACCCGGCCTTTTCCCGGCGGGTAGACCGGGCCTCCGGCGTCCTTTGTGGCGCGCGCATGCACGCACGCGCAAAGCGCCTTCATTCTGCAGCAGGCCTTTCTAACGAGAGGAGCTCTGTCCGGGAGCTCCTCTCGTTTTCTCCTGCAGCTGGGTAAGGACTCGGGCGGGCGGGCAGCTGGGAGGGAGGGAGGGAGGGCTGGCTGGCTGGCTGGCGGGCGGGCGGGCGACGGCGGCAGGGGTATGGGAACCTTTGTATGTGAATCTGCTGGGGGGGGGCGGCTGGTTTCCAGCGCCCCGTTATTCAGTCAAATACGGGCGCTGGAGGGGTCGAAGAGGCGGGAGGGGTAAGAAAGCCCTCCCGCCCTTAAAGTTATACCCCCCACCCGGACCCGAACCAGCAAGGGCCGAACCGGTCCGGCAGTTCGGCCATTCCTTAGAATGGCCGCCGGACCGGTTCGGGCACACCCCTAACAGCCACAGTGCTCTGTGGTTGCTAGGAGTTGACACTGACTCAACACACAAAAATCAAAAAGTGAATTGAGATAGCAAGTTTAAATTATGTTGTTACTGAGAACGTTAAGCATAACAAGATCCAAACTAAATTCTTCATGAATAGTCCCACTGAAATTAATGGAACAAGTTATTAATGACTAATGTTGGATTAATTTCAATGGGACAACTCTTGAGTAAATTAGTAGTCTGGCTGTCAGCCACTACTGGAATAATTATATAGGTAAGATTGCCAGATTGTAGCCCAGAGAAGATGTCTACTGTACCTCCCCCCCAAAAAACCCTTTTGCCTCCTCAAGTCACTTTCTCCTCAATTGACTGGACAAACCCTCTTCACATGTTATTAATCCAAGTACTAAAGTGGGTAGGAAGTCCATCCCAGGGCTATCACTCACTCCCCTCTGACACTGCTCACGGTTCCAGTAGTGTTCATGTGAAAACTGGAGCGCGATAACTGTGGTGGCAGGTGCTTCCGTAATTGACAGCCTGGATGGCCCCAGACCACCAATCATGGAAGCACCTGCCACCACGGCACTTCCCTTTTCATACAAACACTGCTGGAACCACGAATGGCATGAGTGGGGGGATGAGTGACAACACTAGGGCAGGACTTCCTGCCTGATTTTGGTGCTGTAAGCATGAGCGCCACTTGGATTAAAAACATTTGAAGAGGGCTCAAGGTTCCATTTCTGAACCACTTGAAGCAGAGATGATGAGGCTCTCCACACAAGCAGGGTGGAGACCCTGCAGGGCTTGACCCGCTCCCCCCTCACCCTAGCTTTACGCCCTCCTTGGGCATCTGGATCGGTTGCCCACATGATAATCGGCTTTGTCATGGAACTGGTTGGGGCAGCGGGATTTGGGGGCCGTCCGGCCCAGGAAAGTCCCAGAATGCCCCACACGAGTGCACGGTGCATTCTGGGGAGACCCCCGATGCCAGGAGGCTTGCTGCAGCCTCCTGGTTGGAGGTCTTCTCATGAGTTGCTGTGGTGCAGAGCCACGCCATGGCAACCCACGATCAGGGCAACAGGGTTAGCAGAGCGCTTACTCTGCTGCTAACCTCATTTAACAGGGTGGGTGGGTATTTAGTGAGGTTTGCTGCCAGGACCTGCATGGCTCCCACTGCAGCACATGACCACTGGAAAGTGGGCTGGGCTCCCTTAGCCCACTTTCCAGTGGTCTTGGGAATAGCCTTAATGAGTGGTTCAGAACAGCAGTAGAGGAATGTGGCCGGAAGTACACCAACTGCAGCCTAAGCCAGTGCCTGACAGTTTTTAAAGGTAGGACTGCTATTTAAATCCTCTTCTCACCTTAACATCACCTGGCCTACAGAACATTTATAGCCAATGCTACTGCTACAGGGAAACTGCGCTATTCGTGAACTCACCATCTGCATTTTTGCATGTATCCAGGTATTCATTGTTCCTAGAGGGCTGGAAGTGACCATAGAGGTAAGTTCCGGCCACCATTTTCTAAGCATTTGTAAGCTGGATGTAAGCAGGAGCCATTTTGTGGTTCATTTCTTATTTTAAAAGACATTTCCCCCGTGATTTTCCATAGCTTTGGGGGGAGTTTTGCAGTTTGGGAGGCAGTGTTGTGCACATGGAGGTCACAAGAAGACTCCAGAGAGCACAGTATAGTAACCCCCCCCCCGTTTCCACCATATTTTGCCCTTTATTCAAGATTGTGGGGGGGGGCATTGCTGGGCATTTCCCCCCCCAGCTCTTTGATGGTTTTTGCCCTTCTTTTCCATTCAGGAACCTAATCCACTGTTTTCCATAGGCACAATGCCTCACTATTTGTGATTTTGTTACTCGTGGTAGTAGGCGAGTAATGAGGTTTTCCTGTTCTACAAATATTTATATACCTCTTTTCAAGAAAAGTTCCCAAAGCAGTTTACATAGATGTAAACAAACAAACAAATGGTTCTACCAAACAAAAAGAGTAGACCAGCTACCATTCATGCCTGAAGAGGCCTTACACTATTTTTAGCAAACAGCTCTTACCAATAACCTTCATGGCAATAACTTTTCCTACTAAACATTAATTTCACAGTGTACAACAACATCATGCATTAATACGAGCCATTTATTTCACACCTATCTTATTAATTCTTATATAAGAAGTCTACCATTAACCCTTTCTAAGGTGTTAATTAGAAGACCTGAATCTAAGGTGTTAATTAGAGCACCTTAATTTCAGTGTAAAAAAGCTACTATTAACCCTTTATAAGGTGGCGAAACAAAAATGGTACAACACTTGTGATTTAATTTCTGAATGTCTTTTTGAATAAATTCATTCCTTTTGTTTTTCATTCATAGCTGCTTTATCACAGCAGTCTAATTTTGGAAACATGTCACTAATAAGAACAGATGTTTATTACCTAGCTATTTGATTTCTAGACTCTGGAGCTTCTGAGAGCAGTATATAACTCACATAATGATCCATTAAATTGTACAGCTAGTTGAAGGTTGGTCACTGATAGTTAGGTGGGAGTTTGTACTAGCTCAAGGGGGATAAATGCCCGTCCCTTGTTTTGATAATTCTGATATTAAAGTCTCCAGGGGTCTCGATAATGAAGTTTCCATCTCTCTTCAGACATTTGAATTGTTCTCAGCAATAACTGGGCTTAGCAATAACTTGCTGTATATAATTTTCAAGCAGAGAGATTAACTGAATATAAATTTTGGAAGGCACAGAGATCCAGAACTTTGCCATCTGTAGATAGTTGCTCTACAATAACCAGGGCCAGCTGCCCATTATGATGTGTTGTGGGTGGCTGAGTTTTCTCCAGGAAAAAATTAGCAGAGCAACCAATTCAGCTCTTCATTCCATACCAAGCCACAACATATCTTCAGGCTCTGTTCACAGCTTTCGCTGGACGCATGGAGGTCGGGTCTGGAGTCAGTGGTCATGACCCCCTACCAGTGTTCTAATTTTTTTCATCTGTGTGCGGAATGAGTTTTGTTCTGGGTGGCGGCAGTATCAAGGCAGTGTGTGCACATGTGAATTCAGAGTGGGACCTTCCTGATTCAACCTGAGTGGTATCTAAAATTAACTGAGCAGACATAAAAAAACTTGTGAGTGCATGCACATGCACACACCTTAAGGGGAACACTGCCCTCTTCCCATGGCTAGAGTTACTTCTTAATATGTTTAATACATACTCATTTCTCTACACAGACTAGAACTCATCAATAATATGACAGTCATGCAGTTAGCAGTGTTGATAAGTGGGAAACTGTTTATAAGATCTCACAGCAGCAAATAACATCCCCAAGTTGGGCTTTATAATTTCTAACATTGCATTCAAAACACCAGACTAATAATTTCTTATTACTACTAGTAGGGAAAGGAACAGAGCACCTACAAAAAGAGAAAATACTACAGAAACATCATTTATTTATGGACTTGATGTCTACACTATTTCCAGTCATAAATATTGGCACTTTGGGCCTTGATCTTTGTGGAAAATCAGAGTTAAAATAATAAATATAATAAAATACAGTTATATTGTTATATTACTATATTATATGACCTCAGAAAGGCATCCATACACTGGAAACAGATGGAAAGTAAAATAACAGAATTTTAGAGTATTTTATTATTATTAATACAATAATGCCACCACCATAAAACATTTCATGCACCAAGCAAGGGTTGAACTAAAAGACCTCAAAGGTCCATTCCAACTCTAAAATTATATTATTTTAATTTCCATCTGTCTCCAGTGTGGGCTGCCTGTCAAGGTACTTATCAAGCTTCAACACATAGCTACAGCTGAGCACATATGGTAACTTTTGTTGGATCATTCAGACTAGAGGTGCAAAATAATATGTTTGGAGGCCTCTGCACATAGAAATCTAACATATCAGGGAGAAGGGTTCTGAAGGAGTCTTCTCCTAGATGTGCTGCTTTTTTTGTGTGAGAATATTACTCTGAAACTTGCCAATGGCCGGCTGAAAAGGTACAGCTTAGGAAAAGATTTATCATATAATTCTGCTGCATATGTACCCGTAGATAAGCCTTTTGTACTTTGTAACACCATGGGAAGTGAGCTTCACACACACACATATATAAAAGTAAACACCATTAACAAAAAGAGCACCAACATTTCACAGATAGCTCTATTTTAGCCACTGACAGCACAATTATAAGCATGTCAGTGGGACAACTGAAGTCAATGAGACTTACTTCATGGTAAGTGTGTTTAGGACTGCAGCTTGAGTCTCCGGAGAGAATGAAATCCAAGAGTCTAATCACAGTCTAATCACAGGAATGTCACGTTGGCGCGGTGGGGGAAGGAGAAATGGAGGCTATTCACACCAAGGAGGAAAACCAGGCTAAGGGGCCCCAGTCCGGTCTTCCTCCTTCGTGAGAACACCAGGTTTGTGGGCAAGCCCGGTGGTTCAATGGTGGCGAGCCCGCCAAAGTAGCCCTCCCCTTAAACAAGGTTAGTGGAGCGAGCACTCTGCTAACTCTGTTTCTTTGATTGTGAGTCACTGTGGCACAGCTCCACGCTGCATCAACTTGCAAGGAGACCCCCGACTGGGAGGCTAAAACAAGCCTCTGGCATTGGGGGGCTCCCCAGAATGCCCCGCGTACCTGCTTCTGGGGGCTTCTGGTAGCCAGGCAGCCCCCGATCCCTGTTGCCCCTACCTGCTCTGTGAAGGAGCCGGTAATTGTGTGGGCGGCCGATCTGGCCACCCAGGGACGGCTCGGTGATGATCTGCGGGATGGGGTAATTTAACCCACTCTCCCCTCAGAGCCACCCCCCCCGCCCTTCTCACTGATCATGAGAAGAGCTTCATGGCCTCTCTTCAATCTGGGAGGAGTTTTTTGGACAGATGCAAGCCCCAAAGTTCTCATTTAGGATTTAAGCATTGCTTGAACAGAACAAATCTGGCCTGTTTGGCACATGTGACGTGGTAGAACAGTCTGTAGGTCTTCTGCCTGCAAGTGGGGAGGGCACCATTTCTGAATACCCTCATATGTAAAATAACATACTGGAGGAAAAGACCCTTGCACCTCTGTGAAAAACATTCAGGCTCCTAACTGTTGCAGTTCTTTTTCTTGCTGAATGCTGCCATGGCCTCAGATTCTGCTCAGATCAGGGGCCTGTGTTCCCCCTCCTCCCTGGAGGCCCCTCGGCGTGTGGGAGATAATGAATAAAATAGGGAGAGGTGGAGCTAGGGGTCCCTCAGGAGCTGGGGGCCTGGGTTCTTTGAACCCATTTGCGCAATTATAGCCACACCCCTGGTTCAGATACTGCTGGATTCTGTCTGGATTCTACAGACCCTCTCAAGTGAGCTGTGGCTGCTGCTCCTCGCTCTTTATCCCTACTTCTACCCTATGCTTTACTCAAGAGGAGGCACATCTGCCCAGCCATCGTGCAACCTAACACACCCAGGAAAGATAGGTAGCCACCTATCTCCAGCCACTTATCTCTAAGCCTCCTCACCTCTTTTTTCACTTCTCTCCCCACTCTCCAGGCAACAGGTATTGCAACCCCCTAAGCAGGCTCTCATTCAGGACTTTAGCCAAATTATCTCAAACTTCTAACCAAGACTCTCATTTATAACCTCAGACAAATTACTGAATTGCCTAACTAACCTTTTGCTTTCTGTATCCCCATTTTTACCCTTAAAACATTGAACTGTACCTACATCTCCTCATCCTTTCCAAACACACCAGACTTGCTTAAATTGATACTGGAGCTGAAATGCTCCCCAATGCAAGCCGAGTCCCCCACTTTAAGCTGAAAGCATAATTGAGGTGTCTAGCCAGCACCTCAGGGCAGGTTTGGTAACACTCTTCAAATGGTAAGTGGGGTAGAAGCAGCACACCTTCTCCCACTACCCCTTCTGCTATGATTTTATCATGCCTTGCCACTTGTATAAGAATTTGTGTTTTCACCAAACCTGTGTACAATGAATAATACTCAAATGGCAGCTATATTTATATTTTATTTTAAATCAGGTGATACCTTTCTAACTCTTGTGCTAAGAATTCTTACTGAATAATTATTTCATATCCTCGTGAGGTCAGAAGAGGTAAAAATCTGCTTTCTTTAAAAAAAGAGAGAGGGGAGGGGGAGAGGGAGGGAGGGAGAGGAGTGGTAGAGCAGTGCAGAGGGAGAGAAAATTCAAAAACAAATGTCACAGGTGTGGCATTTACATTCTATCTGTGCTGGCTGCTGAACATTCTCTGATGACAGATGCCACCAT
This sequence comes from Hemicordylus capensis, assembly GCF_027244095.1. Taxonomy (NCBI): domain Eukaryota; kingdom Metazoa; phylum Chordata; class Lepidosauria; order Squamata; family Cordylidae; genus Hemicordylus; species Hemicordylus capensis. The sequence goes on along the minus strand of NC_069662.1, from coordinate 138,528,999 downwards.
TTCAAAACTGCACTGTTACATATTGCTTTCAACCAACAGGGGACCAAAAACAAAGCTAATATTTTGCTAACATGAAAAGTATAAAAAAACACACCACCCTGACAGTTGTTTGTCATTTGAAGGGAAAATCTTGCAGACCAAAGATAAAAAGAGAAGGAAAGAGAGGGGGAAAGAGCTCTTAATGAATTTTGTTTTGCTGCAGCATGCCATTTCTTTTTCACGTCCAGGTTGGGATGCTGTGCTGAGGCACCATGGGAGTGCTCTTTAGGCTTTGCATTTCACATTGCTCAGCCTCATGTTGAGGCAGGACACTAAAAGTTTAAAGAACTGTAAACAGAGCAGCATGCTGCAGTTTTACAAGGTGTGTTCGAGCAGCCTGGTCCAAAGTATGTTCATGGCATAACTGGGTCAGAGGGAGCTTTGGAAACACAGGTTCTAGGAGCATAGGAAGCTGCCTTATACTGAGTCAGACCACTGGCCCCTCTAGTTCAGTGTTGCCTTCACTGGCTGGCAGCAGATCTCCAAGGTTGAGGCAGGAGTCTTTTCCAGTCCTATTTGGAGATGTCAGGGACTGAACCTGGGACCTTCAGTGTGCAAACCAGATGTTACCACTAAGCTATAGCCCCATCCCCAGGCTTGTAAAAGCCATCTAGTTGAGACCCCTGCTTAATGCAGGAAATCCAGAGCTAGAATACACCCAAAAGATGGCTGTTCAGCCTCTGCTTGACAACCTTCATCAGAGAGAGCCAACCTCTTAGGTTATTGGCAATATTTTCGAACTGCTCTTACAATATACTTGTATGGTTTTTGGTTGTATGGTTGAAAGGGACCTTGGAGTTTTTCCAGTCAAAACTCCTGTTTAATGGAAGAATCAATGCAATAGCAGTTTCTCCAGAATTACTAGTGAGAAATTTCTTCTAATGTTCAACCAAAATCTGTCCTCACATAGCTTAACCTGATAAGATCTTGCTCTGCCTTCTGAAGCAGCAAAGAACAGGTCTTTGCCCTCTTCTTTGTAACAGTCCATGTGTTTGAAGAGTGCAGTGCTTTACTGATGTGCACATGTGCTCCCATTCATTGATAAACGCAAGAAGAATCCCAACAAGTCATAAGAACAACCACGGCAAGATTGCTTTTTTGCAATGTCTTATCAATGTATGTGTGTGTATCAGTAAAGTAAAGAGACCCGAAGACATGACTGAATGGAAGAAAGTGGCAAACTTCACAAACACTGTAGAAAATGTGGAAATGAGAAAAAAGGGAACAAGGGAGGAATCTGAATATATTAATTCTACTTTGTAAACAAGATCAACTCAATCAGAAAGCACTTGGATGAACAGAATTTTGATATTCATTCATTCATCCTTTTTTAAAAAAAAGTGTATGCCCTGCTCATTGAATGCACTATGGCTCAGAGCAGCTAACCAAAATTTAGTAACACATATACAAAAATAGAAAAATAATGTAAAATTAATAGAAATCAAATTGAGAAACATCCAAAATCATGGGTTTAACTTACTCTGTTTCTGCTACTCGTGAAGAGGGGCCAAAAGACGTTCTATAGACAGCAAAAGCTTTTTCTCTTAGTTCAGGATATAGTATTCAGTTTATAGTTTGAGATTTATTAGACTCTCAGTTTATCCTCACAACTTTTCAAAAAGGATGCAGGACTCCGTATCTAATATCAAAATTCTCTTCTTGTTCAACATGACTACAGAATGCACATTATTTATAGTTCCTTGTACATCTGCCCATGCATTTTTAGATCCTGTTGCAGCTGAGTGTGTGAAGGCACCTTAGGACCATTTCAAATGTGACTGAATTTTACACAGATGGCACTGTTGTGTAGGAAAATATAGCAAACCACATATGGATCATTTTGTGTACTGATCTGCATGTATTTCACAGTGCAACAGTCTGTACTCCATTTGCACACATTTTCCCTACAAAATAAAATGTTGTCTGGAGTGAAAACTATCAAGTTTAAGTAACATACTGGGAGAAAAATAAGAGACAATGAAGCTCTACATACAATCCGTGTGTAGAACCAGGGAGGGTTCTGTGGGGAGAGCAGCTTAGCCCTGCAGACAAGCAGCTGCTTGTTGCTGGGAGCCCAGATTGGCCACCCACACAACTACTGGCTCCGTCACGCCCATGGCTCTGTCACACCCACACAACTACCAGCTCCGCCTGGCCCACAGAAGTCCCATGATGCCCTGTGTGAGTGCGCGGGGCATCCTGGGGAGACCCCCGACACTGGTCCATTTTAGCCTCCCAGCAGGGGTCTCCTCATGAGTCGTCACAGCGCGGTGTGGCGCCCGCCATGGTGACTCACGATCGGGGAAACGGGGTTAGCAGAGCACTCGCTCCGCTAACCTCATTTAAGGGGAGGGCTTCTTTGGCGGGCTAGCTGCCAGAGAACCACCAGGCTTGCCCACGAGCCTGGTCATTCTCACGATGGGAGAAAACTGGGCTGGGCTCCTTTAGCCCATTTTCCTCCCATCGTGAGAATGTTGTGTGGAAGATACTTCTGGGCTCCAAAACATCAGTTCTGTCTTACAAAAAAATCTGTTTGGTGAGAAGTAACCTTACACTAAGCTGGGAAAGTGACAGACAGAGGATGTATCAAGAAACACTTGGAGGGGATAAAAGTGAAACCATTACCTTAATGAGAACCTGGATGTGTCCTGTTGCTTTTGAAGATATGTAATACCAGAAACTCAATGTGCAAGTGGTGCTAGATTCTTTCCACCTGGAGCTCTTCAGATGTGCCTTTTCCCCTTTGACGCCTGTTGAAGTAGCTTCAAGATACAGAAATTGTCCTATGACCAAAAATGATATAGGATATGGACAATTCCATAAGCAAAATTCAGCCCAACAAATTATGTACTGTGTATGTTCTACCTGTCAAAAACTAAATGGGTAAGCCAAATGGGTAAATAAATGGGTAAGCCAACTCTTACCCCTTTGGAAAATAGGATCTATTCCTCAGACAGCCGTGTCAGGAGGTCTGGGAAGTGGTAGAAAATAAGGTTGTTTAGCTCTAATCTTTAACTGTTGCTCTAAGTGGTCCTCTGCCATGCATGTTGCTTCCATGGAGACAGTGGGTAGAGAGTAGAGGTGTGCATGAATCATTTTTTGCTATTCAATTCAACCTCCCTCCCTGGCTTCTCCAAGATAGGGCTGAGAGAGATTCCTGCCTGCAACCTTGGAGAAGCCACTGCCAGTCTGTGAAGACAATACTGAGCTAGATAGACCACTGGTCTGACTCAGTATATGGCAGCTTCCTATGTTCCTATGTTCCTAACCTTAAATCAGATTGCAAAAATCAAATCAATGTGTCAAGCTGGCTGGCCCCTGCAAATGAAAAGATCATGATTTCTCCACAGGGAACAATGGGGAACACGAATGACCCCATTGTTCCCCATGGGTAGGTCGAAGGGACACCAAAGTGGCTTGGAATAAGTGCTACCTTTTCTTGGGATAATTGCTACCTAGATAAGTGCTACCACCCAACCCACAAAATAAACAGGCAAGTGTGTGATTTTTTTTTTAAATTAAACTCCCCCCCCCCAAAAAAAACCCCACAAACCCATAGGATCCTATGAGGATTTAGGTTAAAAAATTTAAAAATCAACCGCTTGCCCATTTCTTTTGTGGGTTGGTTGGATGGTAGGTAGCACCCATCACACTGTACCATCCAACCCACTTTCGTGTCCCATGTGGAACAATGGGGTGATTCAAGTTCCCCATTGTTCCCTATGAGCGAAACAAGCAGAGTGCACTGAACACCTTTTGCAACACTCTCTCTCTAATGATCCTCTCCTGAGGCACAAAAAACAATGGCTCTCTGTTCCTCCAAGCAGCCCGTTACCTTCAAAATACATTTTGAAAAGCCCTTCTTTGGCCTCTCACCCTCCCATGCCAATGACAAACCAATCAAGAAGCAAGGAGTCTTAAGCCAATTGGAAGCCAGTGCTGATTAAGGATGTGCATGGAACCACACCAGGTGGCTCGATGGTGATGGGGGATTTCACTTTAAGGACAGGGGAGGGTGCAATTACCCCTCCCTCCGCTCTTCCCCCACTGGCGCCCAGTTTTCCTCAAGTCCTACAGGACGGCAGTGTACTTTCCTGCTGCCCCATTCACTCTTTGGCTGGAAGTGGCAGGAAGTAGCTGGTGGGCGTATGGGCGCTCACAATGTGTGTGTGCTCGCACCCGCTGGGTGCACACACGTCATCTACTTCCAGCCACTTCCAGCTGCCACCCCATTGGACTTGAGGAAAGCCGGGTGCCGGTGGGGGTAAGTGGAAGGAGGAGTAAGTGCACCCTCTCCTGCCCTTCAAGTGCAACCCCTCGTTGCCTTCAAACTTTGAACCACCCGGTTCGTGCATATCCATAGTGCCAATCTCAAGCCAATCGGAACCCAGAAAACCAATCAGCGATTGAAGAACACAGAGACAAAATGGTGCCCATGACACAAACTGCATGAATCAATTAGTGATGAATCAGGGCTGATTAGATTCTACTCCAAATCAGCCCCTTCACTTAAGGAGCAATTAGATGTGTGGCTGAATCCACCAAACGCCCCCAATTTGTCGTGAATCAAACTGCACATCCGTAGTAGCAAGAGCTACCATTGCCTTGCAGATGGATTGTCACTGTTGTGAGTTTACAATAGTGACAACAAGAATTGTTGGGGTACTTCTGCCTTCATGCTGACCTTCTATACACTGAATTATTGTGGCTCCCAACTAGTACATTCATATAAAGCACACTGATAATCACGTTTTTATTGCTTACATATGTTTAGCTCCTATACCCTATTTTAGTACTCAAGTCTTCTTGTAGCCAAGCCTAAATATGTGTAATGGAAAGAAATCTATATTGTTTTCTTTTCTACCTTGCCTTCACCTATCTCCCTTACTTCATTGTGCTCCTTGTGTAGAAGACCATTGGAGTAAAAACTGTAACAATTGTAAGATCATTGGGGCAGGGAACTGTCCTTATATACTTTGTAAGACACCATGCACATGGATGGTGATAGACAGACAGACAGACAGATAAATCTAATTGTGTATAGGTCCATAATTCAAGCAATGGATCCTTTTCCACTTGGATTTAATTTTGGCATACATTTGTTGTTTTAAGTTTGCAACAATGTTGTTGGGAAATGAATTTGCTATTTGAGAGGAGGCAAATGCTGCCACCACATCTCCAGGGGAAGCATCTCATCATCATCAAGCACTGCAAAGAAAAGGTCACTTCTAACACAACAGGCATACTGTGCATTATCATAGCCATGAAAATAATGATGTTGAGGAACTCAGAGTTCTCACAAATCGCATGAAATATGATGCACCAGTGTATGATGAAAAGAAAATCATTTGCGAAAGGAGCACTGGAGGTGCCAGCTGGAACATTTATTATGAAGAGCTTCCTTATGGAGCAAAATACACTATTCTATTGATGTATCATTGCTTTGCCACAGGATACACCATAACAACATATAGGCAGAGAGAGAGAGACAAGGTTAGGTAACCAGCAATAAAGATTATGGTAATATTAAAAGCTTAATACAGGTGGCCCTCATTATTCACGGGGGTTCCTGGCAATTAGCAAAAATATGGAAACTAAATAATGAAACCTTGTGTCAATGGGAAGGGGAGGTAGGTTCCTTGCTCTGGAAAAAAAAAAGCAGTGAGGGGGGCAGAAATAAGGGTAGAAAAGCATAGTAGCTTGTTCTCCAGGTCTTCAAGAATGTCCCCCAAATCCTCTTTTTTCCCCATTTTAATTTTTTTTAACAAAAAAGAGCCACAAAATGGCAGCCAGAAATGACATCAGAAGTCATTGCCAGTCACTCAGAAACCATGGTTGGGCAAAAAAATGCCTATATTTCATCTTGTGGATAAAGAAACTGGGTCTCTAAGATCCATCTGCAGATACATGAAACCGTGATCCGTGAAACCACGGATAACGAGGGTGTTCTGTATAACCTTTCGGGCCACATATAATAATTATGAACACTGCTTGTGGCCCATGGACATTCCCAACCCTTCCTTCTGGTTTACACCCTGAGGTGTACACTCAGGTTAGATTACACTCAGGCTACAGGTCCAGCATCAAGATCTTTTGCTAACATCTCTTCCCTTTGGCTTTACTCACCTCACTCTAATTCCTTGTCTGGTGATTCAAATTCTTATAAGACTAACCTATCAAAGGCTTGCTTGCTTGACCATGTCCCTGATCACACAAAGAAATTGTTTTCCTCCACATTGCATGATCTGATTGTTGTACTGTCATGGTCCTGCAATAAGATATGGCTTCTTTTTAATAAGATTTGGCCTGAGAAACAGATGAACAATTGCCTACAAAATATCACACAGCACACACCCATTCAGGGTCCATGAGTGTGTGTGTGTGTGTGTGTGTGTGTGAGAGAGAGAGAGAGAGAGAGAGAGAGAGAGAGAGAGAGAGAGAGAGAATAAATGAGTACACTTCATGGGGAAATAAAGCTAAATTTATTTTATTTTATTTTTTAACATTGTTGATCACATTTGAGAATGCTTATGCAAACTATTTCTTGTATCCATCTTTCTATATGAAGTGTCCATAACATATCTTGTAAAGTCTTGTGGGATTCCCTGGAGCTAATCCGAAGCAAGGAATAAACCACATGCTGATGGCCCTATGCAGAGAAAGGGTTTTCACAGGAAACCCTCAAGTGTGTGTGTGCGTGTCCCTACAGAACATATTCTCCCAAGTACTACTTGAGTTCCAGACTGCCTGGATAGATAGGAGGTGCCAACAGGTGTGGCACCTTACTGGCATCAGGAGAGAGGGACAAGCATTATAATAATCAGGGATCCTGCAATTCCAGGGACAGCAGAAGCCAGTGCTGCTGATACAGTTTGGCCTCAGAACATATACAAATAAATGGATAGTTAGTTTTCTGGTCTTCAGACTGCATAGTGTCTAGTGACAACAGATGTCAGGGGCAGAGAACAGTAACCAAAGGATATTAGTGATTTCTGCTGTTTAATTCATATATACCATACTGCCATGTTTGACTATAAATGCATGCCAGAAACATAAAGGGCTTAAACAAAGAGAATTAAAATAAGTTAAAGGATCCTAATCAATCCTCCAAAACAGACAAGGGTTCTGAGTGGGGGATAGACAATATAGCAATTAATCGTCCAAAACAGAAGGGATCTTGCTACAAGTTTGTTTTGGGCCTTGAGATAGATAGACAGACAGACAGACATATACATATATAGAAATCAACACTAGGGACTCAACCAATTTACATAGGTATCCAGAAGTCTCCCTTTCTTGCATGGGATGTGATGATTAGCTTTGTGAATGTAATTAAATTCCCTGTGCTGAAATGGCAACTTACTCTTGGAGATGAACTTCCAGTGCATCGATCTTTTGCACCAACTGTCCTAATGACCACTAGGGGCATTGGGAGTAGAGACAGTGATGGTCTCCCTATCTGTCCCTACTCTATGACCCCTGAAATGACTGTGCAGCACTTCCTGCACTAAGTCACAATCCTTCCTTTCCTCCTAGAGAGCAGATGGAAACATCTCTCTCTCTCCTTACCTATCCACTATGTAGTCCTTTAGATTAGATATAGGTCTTTCCTATCTAAGTGTATTTAACCAATAAATGTTTAGTGTTTAGTCATACAAGGCTCTCCATGTGTTTTCTCTAAACAGCTGCAATATCCAAACCATCCTCTGCTACCTACTCTGTAACTGGAGTGTGTGCTCATTCCTTAGTGCTCTGCTGTTCTACCTATTGTGGGTAAAAATCAACAACCTCTAACACTTACCTTTTCCACTTCCAAGAGTGTGGTCCTTGGAAGGTCTGAGGCTTTGAAGGGAGCCAGTTCCCATCACCCAATCAAAGTTATCAGCTAGGGAATTCTGCCAGCCACATAAATCATTTTCAAAAGTGCAGGAGGTCCCGCACTCTCTTTCATCAGTCATATCCCCACAGTCATCCTCAAAATTGCAGCTTTGTTCTGGTCTGTAACACTTCCCATTTAGACATTCCAAATAACCCTGTGAGCAAGATCCTGCAGGTGGGGGAAAGGAAGATTTTGTTGACATGCACCAGAAGTTACTGGATATTTTACATTCAGGACCATTTGACCTTCTAGGCCCAAATCACTTTCACTTAAAAAAAATTGTTTTCCAAAGTGGCAATCTATTCCCCCCACCACACACACACAATGTTATGTTTTGCGTTTCATTAAGAGGCAGCACAAAATAAATCATTGTTTTCTTTGGAAAGCTTATGAAGGCAAAGCTGCAGTCATGCATTCCTTTGTGAATAGCTTTCTAGCCTGACAAAAACTGATCACATATCTCTGTCATCTTGTCTAGCTGGGCCCTTAATTGGTGACATTTTCTGTTACTGTAATGCAGGGTTTAACTACACCAGTGATTTCAAAACTGCTTCAGGGAGCCCTGGAGTTCCTTATAAGCTTATCAGAATACAAAGCTCCCCAGTGAAAAGATCAGTAATGGTGGACAACGATCTTTAAAAGACAGGTTGTCATCACTACCCATCTGCCATTTCCCTCTAATGAACAGTAAATGATGTCCTGCACCAGAGTTTGTGTTATAACGAGGTGAACCGAGGCAGTTGCTTCAGGCAGCAGATTATTGGGGGGTGGTGGTGCTGTCCTTTCCCCCATCAAGCACTATCACACACCCCATGTGCAGTGGGCCCCTGCGTGTCCTGGGTCATGACCTGGCCATGTAGGGCCTATTGCGCATGCGCGGCGGCCTCCAAAATGGTCATCGTGATGGGGAAAAGGCCCGGAAAGGGCCAAAGATTGCCCGAACTAGGCGATTTTTTGCAAAACAGAGGCTGGCGGGGGGAGGGGGGGTCATCCATGGACACACGCACCCATGGCCTCAGAGAAGCCCCCTGTAGGGGGTAAGTTTATATATGGGGGTGGTGGTGGTTAGCTTGACATTGGGTCATCAAACCAAACTAGTTCGACTTTGAACAGTTTCGGATTAGAACCTGTTCATACATCCCTAGTGGAGGGCAGGGCACATGGGTGGTGATGTACTGGTATTTGATGCCCGGACTCAGGTGTTCAAAAGTCTTGGGCCACCTTTGTGCTCTACAATGTACTCTCAGTTATCACAAAATGGCAGTGAGGCCCAGAAGGTCTGGCTAAGCATTCAATGTGGACTGTGTGCCTTAGACAATTTCCCAGAACTAACTGCAATACAAAGGAGTTCTGTTGCAGACATGCTGGTGTTCTACAGCAGATAAACAAACATGGAAAGGACTCCAAGAAGCTAGAAGTTTGAAAAACATTAAACTATAATATTTGAATCCCCAAAACCAAACTGAAGTTTAGCAGTCTCAAACTAAAGGTTGGGGGAGGGTGGGCATTCATATTTCAATTCTTTTGTCTTTCAGTGAACTTTCTCTCCTCTTTGTAGTGTCTTCCATTCTAGGCATTACTAGAAGATAATATAAAGCCTGAGCATTTTACTGGCTTAATTCAATAGTTGCATCTCCAAGCTATATGTTTTTATTTCCAACTTATTTCAGAAATTACTTGGCTGGGAAACAGTCCCTTTGGAGCATCTCTGGCTCAGAATAAACTACAAAAGTGAAACAAAGCAAAACAAAAATATGCTTTGCCAGAGAAGCCTTTGAAAATATATGAGAATGGGGAAAACTTCAGGAATAACTTTACACATTAATAGACACAGTGAGTATAATGAAACTATATAAACTATTTATGCATGTGCTTGCAGGACTGAAAGATTCTGGATGCACTCCTAAACATACTAAGATCCAAACCCCTTTAAATCCAATGGGACTTAAACTTTGAGTAAACATGTTTAGGAATGGCTTGCCTATTTTTTATTTTAGAGGAAATATAATCAGTGGTGTAGGGATGTGCATGAACCAGTTTGGCACTTCCTTTGGGAAGCACCGAACTGGCTCAGGTGCCTGCAGCCAAACCAGTTCAGTGGGGCTGGGAGAGGTTCCCTTAAGGAGCAGTTAAGCAGGTCTTTACCTGCTTGGCTGCTGCCCTGCTGCTTTTCTGGGCATGGCGCTCACTCGAAGAAAGGCTGCATGCAACTGGGGCACTGTACCCTGCAGGTTACATGTGGCATTGATTGCTTGAGGAAGCAATAATCTCCTTTCCCTCTCCTTAAGCCCTTTGCTTTCTAAATAAAAATAATATGCTGCTCATTATCCCAACAGTTTTTTACATAATTGAATATTGGTCTACAATTGATTTTACCCCAATTTTTCCTGTCTTCTATTACAAGAGGTATCCTCCACCCTTTGTGGTTGGCAATCCAGACTAGGCCTGTGCAAAGCTGGATTGGAAATGTTGGAACTCATCCGAAATTTGCAAAATCAGTTTTAAAAGCTGACATTTCCAATTTGACATTGACTTTCTGATATCAGATTGATATCAAAAAGTCAGAATTCATGTTGGGAGTCATGACGGGAGGATGGAAATACAAAATGTTGGAAACCGCCATTTTAAAATCTTAAAAAGAAAATAGGATTTCCCCGCATAGAGGTGAGTGGGGAAATAATAATAAAAAATCACTAAAAATCACTGGTTGGTCCTAGAGCCTTGAAACATGCCACAGATCTGTGGGGAAGGAGGTAGAGAGTTTCCCCTATAGTGAATTTGAAGAGAATTGGTCAATTCCCTGATATTTGGTGAATTTTTGAAATATTTGTTAAAATGGCTAAAAATGGCAAAATCTGGCTTGTTTCAAGCCAGAACTTTACAAAGGTTTCTGGATCTGAAGCCCCTCCTTGAACCATCATTCCACCCACATGTGGAGTAGTCCTCCCTTTGCCTTCATGAAAAGTGATAACAGCATGTACCTTCCCACCCCCCATTTATATCTCTTGAATGGATGGGCACACAGTTATGAAAACTGGCACACATGAAGTCCACATTGGCAGGACTCTGTGTTATTTTTTCAAGGCTATGGGTAACTCCTCTGATTTTGTGGGAATTTTTGAAAAAAGGGCTAAAACTGGCTTGTTTCAAGCGAGATGTTTACAAAATGTTCTGGACCCGAAGCCCCCTTAGTTAGGACCATCATTTCACCCCCATGTAGAGATAAAAGGATATTCCTTTGATTTTATATTAGTTTTTGTCTTTCACATTGCAGAAACACAGTCAGTAAAAGATAAAGTACTTTGAATGTTTCTGTTTTTGTGATTAGAAATAATTTATCACTTTCCCTTCTAGCCATTAAGGGATTAAAAGGTGTCACATCCTTCTAATCCCTTTTAAGAGGTCTTCCTGTTTCTACAATGGGGAAGAAAAGAATAATATAAAATCTAATAAATGTTTGAATATTTAAGAGAGTACCTTCTTTGTCATGAACCCTAACACTTACTGAGATCACATGGGTAGATTCAGTTATGGCTGCTACCAGCTTGTTTGGTGGCAACACGGGACTGGGTCTTCTCTGTGGCTGCCCCAGGGCTTTGGAATGTGCTCCCTGTCAGAGCTTCTCCATCCCTGGCTGCCTTTTAAAAAACACTTGACACACCTGTTTTTTCAGGCTTTTTGCTAAAACTATTTTAAAATGGTTTTTTTTTTGTTAAATCTATTTTTAAAGTTTTATTATATATTAAAATTGTTTTAATTGTTTTTATTGAGTTTTATTTATTGTTTTAAGATGTGTATACCACCTTGAGACTTAGGTAATAGGCCGCCTATAAATGAAATAAAATTAATAACAACAACAATTCTAGACTTGTGTTCCAGACTAGTGTTTCAGCATTTTTGTCCTGGTGCAATAATTATTGCAGCAATTATCTTTGTTGTACACATCAGATGAAATAATGTAGGAAATCCATAAATTTTAATCCTGACAGGATTAAAAATTTATCAGGATTAAAGACCTGACAAATTTTAATCCTGACAGGATTAAAAATGTTGGCTGACATCCACTGGTGTTATGGAAGAAGGGTGTTTTTTTTTCTTTGCCAAGCTCCACTTCCCTCAGAAGCCCACTGTGCTTCCAAAAAACATGTCCCTGAGGATAATGTGGCTGTGAAGGACATATTTTTGGGAGGCACAGTGGGCTTCAAAGGGAAGGAAGACTGGTGAAAAACCCTGTAGCACCAGCACAGCATTAGTCTGGATGCCAGCTGATGACAGTGGTGGGAATGCTTTTCCTCCAAGGAGCCCAGAGCAGTGTATTACATATTTAGGTTTCTCCTCACAACAACCCTGTGAAGTAGGTTAGGCTGAGAGAGAAGTGACTGGCCCAGAGTCACCCAGAAAATCTCATGGCTGAATGGGGATTTGAACTCGGGTCTCCCCGGTCTTAGTCCAGCATTCTAACCACTACAACAAGAGATGTGAGTGGGATGAGTGTGCACACTGCAAGCAATGATCAACCCTTCAACCCTCTGGAAAAACTATCATGGGCCTCTAGCTTTATATCGATTCAAATAATAGTTCATTCCCTACAGAGTAGATTATTTCCCTTTCAGTGGAAAGACTTCACCTTGCCGCCCTCTTTTTAGCTGATCTTCACTTGCATTATAGCCTCAGCCATCTAGTGAGCCTTGTATGAAAAAGCAAAACAGCAACAAAGGAGGGAGATACTTCTTAGTTTTGCTTGGGAAGAATTGGAAAACACACACCACCGAGTTACTTGCTTCAAAATATTACCTACGGATAAAAGAGAAGTGACAAAAAGTGGTCTGGCTATTTAATTGGCAGGAGAGGCTTCTCTTCTTTGTAAAGGTTCAATAACTTTTTCCACTGCAATGATTTTCACAGATTGTTAGCAAGTGGGCTTTTTCTTCTCGCATGGCAGATGCATTGACAGTAATGGGCCCGAAGGAGTTGTTAGTGTCTCTAAGGTCAAGCCCATGAACTGAGAAGATTTACAACAAATAATGGTAATGACTACACAGAAACTACCAGGTTCAATACAGACAGAAATCCTATCTTTGAAAGCACTCAAGATAACTAACGGAAACACTCTAAGATAACTAGGACCAGGAGACCTGGGCAGGGCTGTCCTTAGGGCATAGCAAGCAGGGCGACCACCCCAGGCCCTCTTTTAGCTCTCATTATAATTAACTGGAAGGGGGACCCGCACTGGCTGATTTGCCCTAGGCCCCGCACCTTGCCATTGCTCTCTAAGGACAGCCTTGGACCTGGGCTAGACAGTCCCTTTAGACCTAAGCTCCCTCATAGGGCTGTTGTGAGGATAACATTGGGGGGAGGGAACACTACGTAACCGCCCTGAGCTACCTGAATTTAAAAAAGCCATACAATGAAATAAAATAATTTATAAATAAATGTTGCATAGCAAAAACTAGGCCCAGATAGTAAACACTGAAGTCGTATAGTGAAATAAAATAATTTATAAATAAATGTTGCATAGCAGAAACTAGGCCCAGATAGTAAACCATTACAATGGTATAGTGAAGTCACCGTCCAGAGCCTGTGGCACTGGGATGGGCTCGCACTGGGCAGTGGTGTCATTATACCAGATCTGGGCCACGGAAGCCATCAGTAAATGGCAGGGCAGGCAGATGCGGGGGTGCTGAGGCAGTTGCTGAGGCAGTGGCAGCCGGTACGTGGAGGCCAGCAGTAGCCAGAGGGTTGGCAGATGGCCAGCGGTAGCCATGGTGGTGGCTCAACAACGACAAAAATTGGACGTGGGCCGCTGCCACTGCTGCTATGCCACTAGCCAACGGCAAGACATTTCCAAGGATCCATTATTTTATTTTTGTTACAGTAGTGGTTGCCTAACTTCAAGAATACCATTTTGCATCTATACTACAAGCTTATATTGTTGTTGTATTTTAGTATCTATCTATTAGTATCTATACCCCTGCTAACTAGGCAAAGAGGCACCTTTTCACGTGGTGATTCTCTTTATTTAGCAGGGGGAGAGTAACTGGCCCTATCCAGCCCCAGCACAGTACCTCCAGTGACTGTTGCTGGTGTCTATGTTTCTTTTTAGATTGTGAACCCTTTGGGGACAGGGATCCATCTTATTTATATATTATTTTGCTGTGTAAACTGCCCTGAGCCATTTTTGGAAGGGCGGTATAGAAATCGAATTATTATTATTATCTATCTATCTATCTATCTATCTATTTTATTGTTAAATTTGTATACCGCCTTTCATTAAACCAATTTCAAGGCGGTTTACACAAAAATTAAAAAACAAGACTATAAAAATGACACCTAAAATATTAAGCTAAAATATAAAACAAATCTGACTAAAAAGATTTAAAATACAAGCATAAAAACTGTACAAAATACAAAGAAGCAGCAGTAGAGACAATCATGTAAAAGCCTGGGTAAAAAGCGAAGATTTAACATGCTTTCTAAAAACTGTGATGGAGAGTGGAGACCAAGGAGCGAATAACCACCGGGAGAGCATTCCAGAGTCTCATTCCGGAGCATTTTCAGTGTATCTCCCCTGAAAAATGTAGTATCTCTATTGCAAAAAACATATCCATTGTAAGTTATGCACTGTTGTAGTATCTGTGTATATGAAATAAAATACAGATGAACCAGATATCCTTCACTTGTGGTTTGTGACACCATGTGCCAGTTTTCCAAAGGAACGTATGGATTGTTGGTGTTTCTAGAGCCCCATCAATTGCCGAGGGATCAGTCATCTTGGAAGTATCAAGCAACTGAATGGAATACAAAACAGTGCTTCAGTTTGCAACAGGATCCAGCTGACATGCACAGCAATGGTGTACAATTCATCAAAATCCTCTGCCGGAATAAGAAAAGGATACAACATCCTGAAAATCAACACCAATCAGGGAATTTAAAACGTTGATGGAGGAGGGTGCAAATGGTCAAGGCCATAATAGCCCTTGGGGTAGGTGATATTTATAATCACTACACAATAGGCATCACTGTACTTAATCTCCTTAGCAATTCTTGCGCAGAACGTCAAGCGGAGGGAGCCGAAAGAAAAGAAATACAAAGCTTAACAAAACTGAATCCCTTGGCCTCTAATAATCCTTCATTTGTCAATGCACAATATTGTTCCTGTTCCATAATCTGAATTTAATGAACCTTTCTTCCTGTTCTGCTTAAGGTGCCATAATACACACAAGTGAATAACATGATTCATGATATGCTTTTTGTCTTTTTGTCTTTAGTAACCAGTTTTGACTATCCAGTTTTGATTCCGTAGGCCATTTTCAACAGGTAAGAAAAATCCTATAAGGTAAAGAAATGGAAAGAACCATAGCTCTGATTTAATCCCGCTTCCTGCAGCTGCTTTTAACAAACTAAAAAGACACCAGACACACATTCACACATCCCTGCATCACATCCAGTTTAACCCTACAAAGAGAAGAACATTATTACTGCTTTCTTCTTGGACATTGCTGTATCAATTGTCAAGTCACTTTTTATTCATTACTACTATACAAAGTAACTTGTTAAACACCACTCTAATTAATCAGGAAAAATATAATTAAAGTGTTCATGTAAAACACAGATATAAGTACTATATCTGTACTCATACAGATATTATATTTAAGTCATACAGAGTTAAGAACTATGCATAACACCATAACTAGAGACTGATCCTCAAGCTGGACACTCCAGCTTCCAGCTGCAGAGCTTCCAGCTGCAGAGCTTCTCAACTTGTCTTCACTAGACTGCCAGTAAGCCCACTCCCTAGAAAAATGTTGGGGAAATGGCGGGAACCAATGCACACTCCTGGGGGTCGTATCATGTGAACTCGCCCAAGTCCAGTTCCAAGCTGTCCACATAACATTCTACCAATTTTCTCTGTCCTCTTGGAACCAAGATTTAGCTTGGGATCTGGACTTGGATGGGTTCACACAACACACTCACTGAGTGTATGCTCCCAGTTCCTGGCATCTCCCTGACATTTTTCCAGGCAGCAGACTTGCTGGCAGTCATACAAAATCACCCAAAGATAAATACTTTTTAATGAATATGAGTTGGTGGCATTCCAAAATACAGATTCATTCATTCAGGAGTCTTTGAAAGCCTTCAGGACCAAAGCCCTGCACTGAACCAATAATCTGAACGTATCCCCACATGTTGATGTGCTCTGAAACTCCCTTCCCTGGCTCTTCACAATTACCAGGTTTGTCTGAAGAGACAACACTATACACAAGGAGAGATCCTCCCTCTGATGTGGATCTTTGGGATCAGCATTCCACATCAAGGAATCTCTTCTTGAATATACACAGTTGGCATGAATAGCATGTGGCAGGGTTTCAGACCATGTCAGCATGGGGTGGGCTACCAAGCACACCTTCAGGAATGCTACACACAAGTATACTGTTTGCAAAGCTGAACAGGGCAATTCCCAGCTGGAGTCTGTATGTATTACACTGTATGTTGTAAACATGACTTTCAAATAATAAACATGATTTTGAAAAAAGAAATTTGGCTGATATTGCCTGCAGCAGGACTTGCAGATCATTTCAACCTTGTAAAAATTAAATTTGGGGGCTAACATTCTGTGCAGCATTAGTGGGGCAGCAGAGAGAAGTGTGGCTGCAAAATGATGTCTCCAAGTGTATCCCAGAGTGTTGCCAAGGAGGAAAATGTATGCGGAGAGCGTGGGGAGTGATTTTTGAAGTCCTCTCCTCCCTCCAAAAGGACCTTTTGGCCTCAAAACTATAAGGACATAAGACCAGCCTACTGGATCAGGACCAGACCCATCTAGTCCAGCATCCTGTTACCCACAGTGGCCCACCAGATGCAACTGGGAGCCCAAAGGCAAGGAATGAAGGTGTGCCCTCTCTCCTACTGTTCCTCCCCTGCAACTGGCATTCAGAGGCAACTTGCCTCTCAGGCTGGAGGAGGCCTATAGCCCTCAGACTAGTAGCCATTGATAGGCTTGTCCTCCATGAATTTGTCTAAGCCCCTCTTAAAGCCATCCAGGCTGGTTGTCACCACCACATCCTATGGCAGAGAATTCCACAGATTAATTATGTGCTGTGTGAAAACGCATTTCCTTTTGTCGGTCCTAAATTTCCTGGCCATCAGTTTCATGGGATGACCCCTGGTTCTATAGTGTTAGGAGAGGGAGAGATCCCCACCCTCTCTTTACACAAATTGTGTCCTTGAGGGTCATGCTGGACTGAAGGATGCCAAGTGTTAGTCTACTTGGTAACGCTCTGGGTGGAGCTCTGAGGCCATGTTTTTCCAGCCACTCTGCTTTCTGCCACTTCACTAACATTGAGCAGAATGTGAACCACTGCTAGCATTTGCTCAGCAACCCTTCAGTACTATAGTTGGCAGTTTTTTTCTTTGACAAATGATGCATATTTCTGTTAGTAGGTCTTGAAGCTTCAGGATAACTATACCCAGGTAATGGGGCTGAATAACATAATCTAGTCTCAGTGTATAGTGCTCTTTGTTAGGATAAAACAAAAATAAGGGCACTGATGGAGGTTATCAAGAGAAGGCAGAAGTATAAAATATAAACATTTAAGCATGCTAGGTGCAAGTTCAATTCATGTAAACTCTTTGACAGAAATTGAGATTGTAAGTTATTGCTAAATAGATTGTTGGGGGTGGGGGTATGTTTAAGAATTTTCTACTCCCACTTTAAATTCTATTCATCTTCCAGTCTTTATTTCTAGAAGTGAATTGGGTCATATATTCCATCTTGCAGCTCTGTTAGGAACACACAATGCATCTGAAAGTATGTTTTCTAAGAAATTCTGGCTGATGCGATTGCAGAGAATTCTTGCAAACCTTTTCTTCCCCTCATTATTACTTACATAGAAAGTGACCCAGCAACTGCAAGTTTGTAGTTGTCAGTACACTAAGCTACCAGTCTGGGCCTAATTCCATGATTCTCATTCACGGCCTCCTGTCATTCTCAAAAAAGGTTATATTCTCCCATGTCTGTTTTATAACAGTGTAAACAAAGAGTCTTTGTGCGAAATGAAAGAAGCATAATCATAGATAGCAGGCGTTTGCCCTGAACTTTATGTAAAGTGAATTTAAAATATGACACATCTGACATGTTTGCCAAAGAAAATGGCTGTGACAGGGTCATGTCTGAAATAACTGTCAGCTAATATTCTCTGTTCATTCAAATCCCATACGAATCCTTATGAAATTCCCTTGCTGGATAGGTTCACTATTCCCTTTCCAGTTGTGTTCTGCCTCACAGCTCAAGGGTATGATGCCACTTTCCATTCTCTGCCAGTTCTGCCACCTTCCCCATCACTTAGATGCCCCACTGCCCTTGCCAATCTTGTTCACTTCTACCCATGCCTGTGACAGGGGCACTCAGATGTCCAAACTTTCCAGCAGATGGTTTGGCTGAACCAGGTCATATGCAGAGAATATACAATATATTAGGCTGCCTGCTTGCAACACCACTGTGGATCAGTGATGTGTTTCGTCTCTTCCAGATCACTTTCAGAGCATAGTCAGAGCTGGTAAATTTCATCAGCTTACATAACAGTGCACATGTGGAGGGTCAAAGGGAGTTGTGCACGGGCCTTAGTTGTGTCCCCACTGTCTCTCGTTACACATGCAATTTGTTAGCTAGGATATCCACTCACTCCATAACTCAAGGGTTTGCAAACTTGGGTCCCCTGACGTTGTTGGACTTCAACTCCCATAATCCACAGCCACAAAGGCAATTGTGACTGGGGATTATGGGAGTTGAAG